>NC_047667.1:78203830-78551330 GCF_011762505.2 Arvicanthis niloticus | reverse complement strand
GGTACCTCAGGAGGAAGAGTTATCTCAGTATGGGCCCACTAAGGCTCCACTTCCTCCTTACATACCATGCTCTACTAAAAGTATCCTGACCTTTTATAAAACACAACACTTGTTATTTCCTCTTCCTGTCTAAATCAACATCATATCCAACCTTTCACAAGCTTTATCCTAGAAATAACCATTTATCAATACATGAGGTTGTGAAGTCATCAATAGAGAGGAAACAGTGCATGTAACCTGGAATAACTGATCTTGTCAGAGAACTCAGCAGAGAAAACTGTTTAAGAAAGAAAAGTTTATGGCATATACAAGAGACACAGGACATAAGTTATCTACTTCCTAGTGTGGACAAACCTGGTCTGAACTGTCAAAAAGAAGAGTGGCATTCATGCACCTCCACAGCTAATCCCTCCACTTTGAAGCTATTCCTCCTGAAGTGAAGAAGGAAACTTAGAGGACTCAAGAAACACATCTAGCCACAGAAGTCAACAAAGCTTTCAAGTTTCTTATGGCCATCAAACTTATGAGGGTAACTTGAACTCTCTCCAAGGCAAGGAACACAGGAACTAATTGCAGCACTAAGGAGATTATATTTTTGGAGCTGCCTGTGAGTGTATCACAGTGCTATAATGATGAAGATGTTTGAGTCCTCATTATGGCATGTGGATTTTTATCAATTTGTCTAAGTCATATATATTCCAATTCATAACTCATCCCCTATTTTTTGTAACTAACTCCAATAAACTTACTGCTACACTAAGTTAAAGCTGAGAAGAATTGTTGATTTTGTATGAGATGAATAGATGCTTGTTCTTGAATCCTTAGGAAAAATCATAAAACAGGATGACACAGTCCAAGAACCACTATGTATAATATGAGGAGCAACAGTTCTGAGAAGGGGTTCAAAAAAGGTGAAGTGAGATTGTAAAGCAGAAGCTACCACATGATGCATTTGCTGAGACAATAAATAAATAAATAAATAAATAAATAAATAAATAATATAAAGCCATCTGCATTGTAAAGTAAATCAAATACCAGAAATGTCTTTTAACAGAAAGATTTGTATACGCATAGAATGCCTTGGCAATGGTTGGAGGCCAAAGAGCAGAAGAAAAGAACTTAGGGGACAATTTTGGAAGAGCCATGATGATGGTGGTAATGGTGACTAGGAGATGATGGTGTCAGAGAAGACAATGTTGAAGAAGCTGAGACCTGCAAGAAGCTTGGGGGGTCAGCACTGGAAAACAGAGGGCACTTGAGCTGCATCTGAGGATGTCATAGTTGTCCAAAGATCAAGTGAAGAGGAATGAAAATGCATCAAATCCCATTTCTTCCTCTGCATCTTTGTCCGGGTGTTTCCAGAATGAAATGCAGACTTCACCCACATCCCTGAGCTAGCTCTTACTTGCACTAAAATCTTTCTTTGACAACCTCTATTACGTCCCTCTTTCTTTTCTTTACCTCACTATCTGGTAACCACCCATCTAGACCCAACAGTCACACTGTATGTTCATTTATTTCTTTTTGTTTTTGTCCTGGATGGAGAGTCAGGCTGGGCCCCTATCTGACACTATTACTAAAAACCTGTTTCCTGTTCTCAGTGTCTCTTCCTGTATTTTTTTAATCTACAAAGAACCACTTGGCAATGTCAATGATGTAAACAGGATTGCCTATAAAATCAGAATTATTTGCTAAATGTTTATATATTAATAACTATTATGTGTTTCAGGGTATATAAATTCAACCACAGGGTCCTCACAGGTCAGAGTAGAGTGCTAGATCCTATGAACTTGGAGATGCAGGCAGGTGTGAACAGCTTGATATGGTTGCTAGGAAACAAACTAAGTCTTTTGCCATAGCAGTAAGCACTCCAAGTCACTGTGATGTCTTGCTATCACTATGATAATCATTTTGAAAATCGTGTGTACTTAGTATCACTCTATGATAGAGATATATTTATCTTTCTAATCCGTATCTATGTGCAATGATTGTGTATGTATGTGTGTATATATATATATACATGTATATATATACATACATATATGTATGTATATATACATATGTCCATATCTATGTGCAATGCTTGTGTATGTATATATACATATGTATATATATGCTTTCTTATAAACTAGTAATTTATCCTGCCAATATTTGGACTCACAAAATAACAAAAGAGAGTGTGCCACCTTTTACTCTCAGTAAAAAGCAACACCAGGGAGATGTTTTACAAGGCTTTCAGTACTCACAGGGACAGAGAGTTGATGATACTTGTATATCACAGGATGATATCTGTGTATTTCAGATACCCCCAAATGATGAAACTCTCAGTTTAAATATGACTCCAGGTTACTAGCTAGTGTGCATTTATGTGTGTGCATGTGTGTGTCTATGTGTGTGTTGGTCTGTCTGTGTCTGTGTGTCTACCTGCTTTATAAAATTTAGAATGTAAACATATTACCTACTGGGAAAAAAGTGGAGTTTGTTCATGCCTGATGTCTCCAGAGATGCAAACATCCTAACTTCATCCTCTCTGTTTTCCAAGGCTGTTTGCTCTTCAAATTTGCTTTAACAGGTGGTCTGAGAAGCCAGGAATACCACAAGGAATTGATACTGATGTGTCCATGACAGTTTCTTGTTCTAGGACCTGTGTCTGTATACCCAAGGGCTGGAGCTATAGAACCATTATGTGCCTTATCCTTTTGTGCTATCACCTAAAATAGGTGATTTAGAAATATTATTTGTAATCCCTGCAATAACTCAGAAAGATAGGGGTTATGGTTTCTGTTTTAAAGACATGTGTCTTAGTTAGGGTTTTACTGCTGTGAACAAACACCATGACCAAGGTAACTCTTATAAAAGACAACATTTTATTGGGCTGCTTAAAAATTCAGTGGTTCAGTCCATTATCATGAAGGAGAGAGTATAGCAGCATCTAGGCAGGCATCATGCAGGCAGAGCTAAGAGTTCTACATCTTCACTAGAAGGCTGCTAGTGAAAGACTGACTTCCAGGCAGCTAGGGTGAGGGTCTTAAGCCCATGCCCACAGTGACACACCTACGCCAACAAGGCCACACCTCCGAATAGCACCACTTCCTTGGCCAAGCATATAGAAACCATTATAATAAGAAAGTTGTGACATGGAACTGGGAGTTTTCCTGGGAATGGAAGAAGCAAAGTTTCTCAACAAATCAGCACTGATGCAAAGCCTGTGCTTCTGCTCTGACAGCCTCACTTTGGGCACATGAAGTGTCTGGGCTTCAGGATTGGTCAGTGTCTGCAAGCATGAGGACCCAAGTTCGGATCCCCAGCACCAAAGTAAAAAGCTGGACTCAACAGAACTTTCCTGTAATCTCAGTACTGTGGAGGCAGAAATATGTGGATCCCTGGGGATTGTTGGCTAAATAACCTAACTAAATCAGTGACTCTAGTTTTAATGAGAAACCTTGTACCAAAAACTGAGATGGAAACACAGTCTCACAGAAAACTCACTATTCCTCTAGCTTTTACAATCTTTCTTCTCCTTCTTCATCAATGATTCTTGGCCCCTTGGTGCAGTGGTTGAATCTGTGATCCACAGGCTGCATTTGGTTGTGGAGATGTCAGAAGTTGTGCCCATGAATTCTCACCTACACAATATGTAAATTTGACATCAACAAAAGAGGACAGCAACAGATATGCTAACATGAAGGGAGGAAAGCTCATGAGGCCTTAACCCGAGAAAAAGAACTACAGGAATCTAAGAAATTCTGAAAGTAGAAGAAATAATAATCCCAAGGAAAGAGCACAGCAATTGGTTATTCAATATAAAATGGTCATACGTGGAAATACATACATCTAATACTATATGGACTAAGCAACTACTAGTATTTACATAGTTAGGATTATACACACTCATAAATTCACAAACACTATATATATATATATATCACATACATATGCATAATACATACATACATATGAGTTTGTGTGTATATATATATTTAAGAAAAAAGAAGCCATGAATTTGAAAAAGAGTGTGGTGGGGATTGTTACATGTGAGAATTTGGAGGGAGAAAAGGAAAAAGGAAGTAAATAATGTAATTATAATCTATTTAAAAAGTATCATGAAAAAACATAATCGAATAAAGATTAATTAAGAAATTAATCTGACATCAACCTGTTGTCCTGCAATGTATACATACAAATTGACATAGAAACATGGGTACATGCAAGTGTGCGCACATACGCATGCATGTCGGCATGCACGTGTGTGTGTGTGTGTGTGTGTGTGTGTGTCTGAGCTCACGTTGATCCACTCCGTTGCCACTGCTGGTCTTGATGGTCATCCCATAATACTGTCATTTCCAATACACTGGAGTCTTCCTCTGCAACTATGCTTCACCAATCACCTATCATAGGCTCTCTTCATGGTCCTAAGCCTCAGAGCCTTTGCATGACCTTTTCACTCCTGGGCCATCAAGTACAACTGAGTCTGTACTTTCATCAATGTCCTTTCATAGCCTTTCACAGTGCCAAGCCTCTGGTCACTTCATGACCCCTTTATGCCTTCAAAACTAGTACCACCTGGGTGACTCTTGTACATGCTGGTAGAACCTCTCACTGACAGCCATATCAGGCTCCTGTCAGCAAGAGTTTTTCGGCCTCAAAAATAGTGCTTGGTTTAGTTTCTGCAGATTGGATGGATCCCTAGGTAGGGTGGTGTCTTGATGGCCTTTCTTTCAGTATCTCTTCTAATTTTGTACTTGTCTTTTTTTCTGGACAGGAACATTTCTGGGTTAAAAGTTTTGAGATGAATGGATGCACCATCCCTCAACTGGAGGCTGTACCTATCTACTGGAGGTGGTCCCTAAAGGCTGTATCTCCCCTTTGTTAGGTATTTTGGCTAAAGTAATTGTCATTGGCTCCCAGGAGTGTCTTGCTTCCCTGGAGTCTGGGACTTTCTATAGTGGCTAACCTCAGTTCCCCATCCCACTCAGCTACATGTTTCTATTCAATTTCTTGGCCCTATGTACTTTTCTAGTGTCCCTTCCAATACCTTTTTCTGTTCCTCCTCCTTTATCTCTCCCAGGTCACTCCCTCCCTCTAACCCCTGTGATCATTTTGTTCCCTGTTCTATATAGGATTGAAGCATCTACACTTTGATTTTTCTTCTTAAGTTTCATAAGGCTTGTGGGTTATATAAAGGAAAACCATATACCACTACTGGGCATATACTTAAAAGATGCTCCAACATATAAAATGAACTCATGCTCCACTATGTTTATAGCAGCCTTATTTAAAATAGCCAGAAGCTGGAAAAAAACCAAATAGCCCTCAACAAAAGAATGAATACAGAAATTGTAGTACATTTACACAATGGAGTACTACTCAGCCATTAAAAACTAGAAAATATAATCTTGATTGCCTTTATTGGAAGTGTTATATTGTTTTCATTTGTTTTAATGTGAGGGCTAATGGATGACAGACAGCCCTTCAACTGACCATGTTGCTGAGAATGGCACTGAACATCTGCTCATTTTGCCTTTTATTTTTGAGTGCTGGGTTTACAGGTGTGTGCCACCACACCTGGTTTATTCATGAAATCAGCCCTCTGGCCTGATGTATACTAAGTAAGCTTTCTCCCAACTGACCTACATCCCCATTCCCCTTTCTTGTCTTTAGAGATCAGAGAAGAGAGAGCAGAAAGGATCATCCACCTTTCCCAATCTCTAAGGTCTTAGAACTATTTTATTATGGAATATGGCTGTGGTTATCCTACATGCTATGGTATATGAGCATCTATAGTGGACTGTTCTGAACAATCATAAAATGGCACTAGATCTTTTCTTGTCTTCTTGTAAAACTGAACCTGATTATGTCCCTTCCTATGTAAATCTATGCATAGGTGCTGAGGAGATAGACCAGTAGGGAAAGCATTTGTCTCACAAGAATAAAGACACAGTTGATCACCAAAACTGTTGTAAAAAGTCAGGCAGAAGTTACAGAGCAGAGAGAGTGAGGAGGCTGCGTCTGGCTCCCGCTCTCACAGCCATTGCAGTACATTGAGCTCCATAGAGACAGCGCTGGGGCAAGCGAGAGCCGGACCGGCACTGGGCGACTCTGCCTCTCGGAGGAAAACCAACTAAACATGGGCAAAGGAGATCCTAAGAAGCCGAGAGGCAAAATGTCCTCATATGCATTCTTTGTGCAAACCTGCCGGGAGGAGCACAAGAAGAAGCACCCAGATGCTTCTGTCAACTTCTCAGAGTTCTCCAAGAAGTGCTCAGAGAGGTGGAAGACTATGTCTGCTAAAGAAAAGGGGAAATTTGAAGATATGGCAAAGGCTGACAAGGCTCGTTATGAAAGAGAAACGAAAACCTACATCCCTCCCAAAGGGGAGACCAAAAAGAAGTTCAAGGACCCCAATGCACCCAAGAGGCCTCCTTCGGCCTTCTTCCTGTTCTGTTCTGAGTACCACCCAAAAATCAAAGGCGAGCATCCTGGCTTATCCATTGGTGATGTTGCAAAGAAACTAGGAGAAATGTGGAACAACATTGATGACAAGCAGCCCTATGAGAAGAAGGCTGCCAAGCTGAAGAAGTATGAAAAGGATATTGCTGCCTACAGAGCTAAGGGAAAACCTGATGCAGCGAAAAAGGGGGTAGTCAAGGCTGAAAAGAGCAAGAAAAGGAAGGAAGAGGAAGATGATGAGGAGGATGAAGAGGATGAGGAAGAGGATGAAGAGGATGAGGAAGAGGAGGAAGAAGAGGAAGACGAAGATGAAGAAGAAGAAGATGATGAATAAGTTGGTTCTAGCGCAGTTTTTTTTCTTGTCTATAAAGCATTTAACCCCCTGTACACAACTCACTCCTTTTAAAGAAAAATTGAAATGTAAGGCTGTGTAAGATTTGTTTTTAAACTGTACAGTGTCTTTTTTTGTATAGTTAACACACTACCGAATGTGTCTTTAGATAGCCCTGTCCTGGTGGTATTTTCAATAGCCACTAACCTTGCCTGGTACAGTCTGGGGGTTGTAAATTGGCATGGAAATTTAAAGCAGGTTCTTGTTGGTGCACAGCACAAATTGGTTATATATGGGGACAGTAGTTTGGTTTTTGTTTTTCTTTTCTTTTGGTTTTATTTTGGGTTTTTTTTTTTTCCATCTTCAGTTGTCTCTGATGCAGCTTATACGAAGATAATTGTTGTTCTGTTAACTGAATACCACTCTGTAATTGCAAAAAAAAAAAAAAAAAAAAAAAAAAATTGTGGCTGTTTTGTTGACATTCTGAATGCTTCTAAGTAAATACAATTTTTTTTATTAGTATTGTTGTCCTTTTCATAGGTCTGAAAGTTGTCTTCTCGAGGGGAAGCTAGTCTTTTGCTTTTGCCCATTTTGGGTCACATGGATTATTACAGTGTGTATCTTTTCATGTAGTTAGCTGGAAAAAAGCTTTTGTCCACACACCCTGCATATTGTGGTAGGGGTAACATTTTCATCATAGTTGAAGAATCTCCAAATACGTGATTAGTTGGATAAGAGATTATATAACCTACTTGGCAAAGCAAGGAGTGATCAATTTTGTCACACCATGGGATTATTAGAATCAAGCAATCTGAAAGTCTGTCCTTGAAGGACTAATAGAAAAGTATGTTCTAATCCTTACATGAGGACTCTCCTTTAACTGCCATTACTATGTAATGACAGTTATATTTTGCAGTTTCCCCTACTAAAGACCTGAGAATGTATCCCCAAAAGCATGAGTTTAAAATACAAGACTGCCGTACTATTGTTGACCTCAGTCCCAGCGAAGGCTATCACGAGAACGCTGGCTATAATGCATTTGCCCTACTATCTAAATACAGATTGCTCAGGAAACTTGACTGTTTAAAGGTATTTTTAATTAGTTGAGCCAGCTTTTAAAATTATGCCACATTTAAAATGAAGGGTATACTTTCCTATATTGTGGTTTGTCCCTTTATAAATCAGATACAAGGAAAGAGGATAAACTTTGCATATTAGTACCAGCTGTCCAATCCATTCGCTTTTTCTTTATAAAACCCAAACTCATTCATTAATCATGTTTAATCTGCTTAGTTTAGGGAACAATTTGGCAATTTTGTGGGGTTTTTTTGAGATTATCGTTCTCTTAAAGTGCCAGTGTTTTAAAATAGCATTCTTGTAATTTTACACGCTTTTGTGATGGAGTGCTGTTATATAATTTTGACTTGGGTTCTTTACATTTGCGTTTGTAAATGTAATTTGAGGAGGAATACTGAACATGAGTCCTGGATGATACTAATAAACTAATAATTGCAGAGGTTTAAAAAAAAAAGTCAGGCAGAGACAAATACATGTAATTCCAGTAGTGGTTGAAATAGTTAGAGCTCTCTTACTAGGCAGTAACTCATTTTTCCTTGGTATAATTGTGTAATAATAAGAGACCTTGATGTTATTTTCTGATCTACACACACACACACACACACACACACACACACACACACACACAATTTCATAGTGCTTGCCTTATATTCTAGTCCAGAACCCTCCTATCCTGACTGGGTTTGTAAATGCCTTGGGAAGATTCCTCCATCTTCATTGGATTTCCTGCTTGGCTAGTGAGTATCTACTTTACACTTCATATTGAACCAACTCTCAGTTTCCACAAGAAGCATGGCCTAAGTCCAGACCATCGTTGAATGGTTCCATCTTGGGTACTCACCAACTAACATACAGTTATAAAACTAACTAATATTGGAGTTTTACATTTCCTTATGTGATTATTTAATCTGTGCTTATCTTCCCCACCAGCACCACAGCCTTCTTTGGGAAAGAAGTTTTTTTTTTTTTTTTCCATTTGACATTTACTTTTGTTTCTCCCTTTTGTTCCCAGAGCCTAACACACAGTATAAAGCAAATCATAGATGTTCCATTAATAACATTGCAACTCTATAGATGAAAAGAATATTTTTCATCTGTGATATTTAAAAGTATCAGAAAAATTTTAAAAATTATCTGTTTATCTCAATTTTGAAGAACAAGAAAAGCACTGTAAGAGTTTGCCTGGGAGACATGAAGAAATGTCTACTCACACTAGAGAGGTGAACAACAATGACAAAAAAAGAAAAAAAAAATTATCCAAACTGCATTAAGCAAACCCAGTGTTTTACTGAGAATGCTTATAGTTTATAGCATTCTCAGTGTGGGACTCCACATAAAATCATGAGTTTCTCAAAAGCAAGACGAAAAGGCCTAGTCCAGGATGAGTAGTAACTCATGAAAGCTATTTCATAGAGCTTCCTGTATGACTTTCAAGCAGTTCAGCAAGTCACAGAAATTCTTCTTCCCAGAAGTTGTTACTGCTCTATAGCCTTACCAAAGGATATATTGACCCTTGTAATTTTGGGGAGCTTCCTGAGACTTGTGAGGTTTGGGGGTGGGTTGGTTTTTTTGGGTTTTTTTTTGTTTTGTTTTTGCTGTTGTTGTTGCTGATTGTTTTTGTTTTTTGAATTTTAGGAGTTCTCTTTTCTCTTTAGGAAGGAATGTTTCCATTGGAAGGTAATACCTCCACAACAGATGCAAGCTGTATTGTACCAACAAGGATAAATTTATACATCAGCTATTGCTAGGTGTATACAAACATATTTAGTGACAATGTTATTTGCAGCATTGCTGGCAATTGTAATAAAACCCAAGATGCAACGCAAATTTTATTCATTAGAGAAACTGGGTAGAAAAATCATTGTCTGTCCACACAGTAGAAGGTCATTGGTCAGGGTAGAGACCATTGTTGATTTTTATGAAGATTCATGAAAATCCACACAGTTTAAAGCTTAGTGAAAAAGTTAGTCACAGAAGCACCCAGAAAGTAATTTTCAGCAAGGAGCATATGGATGACCCTAGGATCTTTCTCATGCAAAGCACATGTTCTACCACTGAGCTGTTCATCCAGTCACTTAACATGTGATTGTTTTTAATGAAATAACATAAATTCTCTTACTTGCATAAGAAATTTTTTACACACAAACAGTAAGTATATAGTCATTGAAATCACATGAGGAAATGGGCTGAAAAAGAAGCTTCAATATATTTTATCATGTACTATTCTGAATGATTGAAATATTGTGTGATTGGGCTATATATTTTTGTTATCACAAGCTACTTATTTTCAAATCTCAGCTGTACAGTATGTATCCCAAAATAAGTTCATTAGCACATTGGTAGAGCACACCATTATTTCTGTTGACCCTTCTCAATTAACTTGTGGTTCAGCAAATCTTATTTGGAATCTAGAATCTAGCCCACATTTTCTTTGGCCATTTTCAACATTACAAATAAGTTTTTAAGTTTTCATTAGAAGAGTTTTCATTTCAAGATCTGCTTCTGCATCTGAGAAGTCAGATTTGTAAACTGGTTGTCAAGGAAGTATAAAGGACTTGAGTTCAATTTCCAGAAGGTACTTGAAAATGTTGGGTAATGGGCTGTTGAGAGATCTCAGTAAGTAAAATAACTAACTGGCCTTGCAGAGTATCCCAGTCCAAGTCTCAGCATATGGAGAGAAACTGACAAATGCCTTTTAATCCAGCTCTAGAAGTTTGACATCCTAGTTAGGTTTCAGTGGGTTCAGAAAAACACATAGTACACATTACATTAACTCACTCAAGCATACACATACACACACACATACACACACACACACACACACACACACACAAATGAATAATTATTAAACTAGACATTGTGGCATATACCTATACCTATATTCTAAGCACTAGGGAAGCAGAGACAAGCATATCTTTGGGGCTCACTAGTCAGACATGATAACCACATCCCCAAAATTCAGTCTACTAAAAGATCCCCATCACAAAATGTAGGGCAATTTTACACACACACACAGAAAGAGAGAGAGAGAGAGAGAGAGAGAGAGAGAGAGAGAGAGAGAGAGAGAGAGAAAGAAACAGAGTCAGAGCCAAAGATAGAGATTTTCATAAAGAAAAAACACTCTAAAATGTAAGCAACTACTCCAATTACCCAATATAATAAACAGCAATGATTTGTGTTTCTAAAGACTATCAATGCTGGCCTAGAAGAAGTAAACCAGGTAAGAATCTCTCATGAGATTACTCCTCCAGAATGAGAACCTATAAGGATATAGTGCATGTATTCCATGTCTGATTAGAGCTAATGCTGCCTCATACCTCTCTTTATTGCAACAAATGGATTTTGATCTTGAGTTGCAAAAATTAATTATTCATGAAATAAATACAGATCAAAGGTATAAATATCTCCCCATGATAACCATATGGACTGTATGCACACACGGTTTGGGGGGAGAAAGGAATTATGTAAGAATTATGTACACACCATGGTGTAGAAGAGCTTGATTTTGTGACTCTATAAATAATAAGACCATACCAGGTTCTGCTTTAAGTGAGCTGTGATCAATATTCACTTCCTTCAGCTCTGTGAATGCCCAATATCTGGTGCACCAAGAGCTGACAAGAAAGGAAACACAGCAGAGTCTTCTTCCCTATATCTTTCCCTGTGTGCTATTCAAATTCTGTACAACGGTAATGCAATCGTGTGACTATTCATAATTTGGATCTCTCCAGAATTGTGTTTTCATCCCCTCCTCCCCTCGGCATTCAGATGTGCTATACTTTTGTGGGTATTTCCACACATCTTGAAAGCAGATGATAGTAAATATATTTTATTTCTAGGTCAAGAAAAGCATGACCTAAAGCTCAGAACCTTAATTTGATGCCAACGTGTTAGTTGATGCCCACTTGTAGCAGGTCATGAAGAGAAACCGTTTTCTAGCAATTTTCTCTGAAGCTTGGTAAGGAATAGGAGGTTAAAATGAAAGACTTGTTAAAACTCAGTAAATAAATAACTCAGGAAGTAAATGACCCAGAAGCTTCAGAAGTCTTTGAAACTGGACAGATGCACAAAGCTACTCCCAAATTATAAAAGCAGTAAAGCCAACTAAGGAGACACAGACAAGCCAAGTTGTGTTAAAGAGGCACAGACCATTGGGAGTGCCTAAAAGCCTAGCTGAACTGTGGAGCCATTCAGAAAGCACCATGTTTACAGCTTCATGAGCCAAGGCCTGGGCTAGGCTGTTGTCTCTGTGACTCATCTGCTTTTGAGTCATTCCCATTTCTGTAAATAAAACTTCATCCATCTATTTATATAACCCATGTAAATTCATTAGTTCCCCAGTCTGGATTTTAGTGTTATCTTTTCTTTGGTTCTTTGTCTGAGATGAATAGAATAGGTGTTCTCATCATAAGAGACACAACAAAACTCCAGCTGGGTCAGTGGCTCCTCCTCTAGGTAGCTGTGTCTTCCCAATGCCCATGGCAGGTGACAGAGGAGAGACAGGGCACTTCACCTGTTCAGCCTTTTTAGATCTTGCACTTAATTCCCACAGTTCTCTTCTACCATGATCTCTGGGCCTCTCATTTGAAAACCACTTCTCCAGAACCACATGCTTGTTTGACAAAGACTCTCATGGTGAAAGAAAGGAGAAATTATTTATGCTGCCCAGTGAAGACCTTGCTTTTCATTTTATTCACTTAGTTCATTCTCTGAAGAGCATGGTTCCATTGATATAGATTTTTTTTTTCTTTTCCTTAAGGAAAAGTATACACTTTATACATACAATACAAATAAATATAAGCTAAGTTAGTGCAATAATCAGGCAAGTTTGGCAAAGACTGCTAGTGTAGACAACCACTCATGTTCTTTCTAACATGTACTTTAAATAAAAAGTTTTATGGTATTATTTGGTTTTGTATATTTTGTGTTGCTTAAAATTATAGTGTCACCAATAAAATTTCTCTCTGGAGATTCCTCATCCCATAAAGTTCTTGCCACGTAGGCATACCTACTTGAGTTCCATACCCAGTAGCAAAGTAAATGAGTCTTATATGGTAGTGCATATGAGTAATACCCATGTCAGGGAGGGGAAATGGGCAGATTTCACTGTGGCGGCTTGGCCAACCAATGTTGATTACTCAGGAATACCTTGGACATTAAAACATTGTTTCAGAAAGCAAGGTAGATGTCTCCTGAGAAGTTCCTCCTGAGTTGGCTTGTAGCCTCCCTATAAATGCACATCCACATGAACTTATGCAGATACAAACATACACATAGACACATAAACAAAATCCCTCTGAATACTTTCAACTAAAATGTAGGGGCATTCACTTTTGAGAGTCCCTTAACATATAGAGTACAAAGTAATGACAATCAGGCTATCTGGTTACTTCTCTATCTCAGAAATGTGGGCTCTGTTAACAACAAAATACAAGACAAAAATGACCACACACACACACACACACACACACACACACACACACGTGTGTGTATTTCTTTTTCATCTAATTAGAATTTAGAGTGGTTTCTTATATCAAAGATAAACAATCTAACCTCTACTATGTAGTACTCACTGAGAATTCTGACACTGCAAAGGACAGGATACTAATCCACACAACCATGTTATTCTTTTTCTCTTGTTCCTAGGAACAAATGTAAATTTGTAAATTCTTAGTTGAAAAGGGGCATATGTATAACTGTTATGCAATCTAAAGTCCACTAAACTCCTTATGATTCTGTTTCTTCACTTATCCACAGGACAAAGGTGAACAGGGTCACTATAATTTGGCCATGTTTTGTAACATAATAGTTGCTGTGCTAGACTTGATCCCCAGTGTGGTGGCACTGTGGGAAGTGGCACACCTTTACAGTTGCTGCTAAATAAAAAGTACTCAGAAAACTGCATGATCTGCCCTCAAAAAGGGCTAAAGTAGACATCATATGATGAAGATGTCAGGAGAGTGAATTTGTTTTTTTTAATTGGATATTTTATTTACAATGCAGATGTAATCCCCTTTTCCCTACTTTGCCTTCCTAGAATCCCTTATTTCATCCCCCTTCCTCCTTAATGCTTTTATACCATTTTGATTACATGCATGTATTAAGGTCAGTTCTAGGTTGAGGGTCTAGCAATACAATAGATGCAAACAGTCAAGAAACAAGCAATATAATAAGCACAAATAGTCAAAGAAAAAGCAAGACATTAAACCCAAGTCTGTGAACACTCCCATGATCACTGTTTCTAAGGGGTCATCAGGATGACCAAGTATCTTAGCCTACTTCCCTGTCCTAGTCAAAGGTCATTTCCATGTCTGAAGCCTACTTCCTTGCTCTAGCCTAAAATTTAGAATTCTGTCTGAAATTACTTCCTTGTTCTAGCCTAAGATTTAGATTCCTACCTAATATTACTTCTTTGTTGTAGCCTAATATCAGATTCCTGCCTGAAGTCCATTTCCTTGTTCTTGGCCCATGTCAGATTCTTGCCAATCAGCCCCAAAGGCTCTCTGCCTCTCCCCCTTTTTTATTTCATTAACAAGACTGAGCCTGTCTTAGATCATTCTGACAAGAATGCCTTCTTTACCAGTCATGAAATATACATTATCAAAAGCAATGCACTTCCTTTAATAAGTCTGTCTGGGGGTCCATTTTCAGGTTCAATCCATGTACTTGGCTGTCAACATTTTGATGTTGTTGAAGAAAAGCTTTAACACAATGGGGAGGAATAAATGTATTTCCAAGACAAAAAGGACTAGCATGATCAAGCTATATATGCCAATTTTGAAGCTTGACCAAAATATAAATACAGACCTCAAGCCATGGGTAATTTTATCAGCAGTATCTACCGCATCAATGCTCAGCAGATCAGCATTTTTGAAATTCATAACCTCCCTATGTATCGTTAAAACATCCTGAGAGTTATTAGAATTATGCCAAATATACTGCATGTGTCATTAAACTTCTTCCTAATTATAATAACTACCACTGTAAATTGTAGAAGTAACATGAATCCAATGGTATTTAGCATGACACTCAAGATGGCTCCTTATCCTTAAATTCTGAACCTCCTTCCAGTAATGTGAATAGGTTAAAGAACAGAGTGAATTTGTTAAAAGCCCAACTTCTGATTGCTCTCTGGCCCCTGTTTGATGATGTAACATTCTCCAACCCATATGCACACTCCACTCTTCCTGTCAATATGAGCTCCTCATCAGAGACAAGCAAATAATGACACTATACTTTTGAATCTCAAAAAACAGTGAGCAAAATAATGTTTTAAAAAAGTCTAATAAAGAAGCCTCCCTTGTTGATATGTGGTAATTAGCCTAAAACATGTGTTTCTGGTTATGGTGTTCAGAGTTGTTTGAGTCAGAAACTCATACTCAAGTCTGGAAGCCCTAACAGACCAACTAAATAAGCATAAGCGAAGAAGAGTGAAAAAGGAAGTTTATTCAATGTGGTCACAAAAGGAAGGGAAGCAATTAAGAGATGTAATGACCCCTAATCTCACACCACAATGAGAATTATGAATAATTAAGCAGTCTTGGTCCAGGTGTGGTCCTGGCCATCACTAACCCATCATTACCTGAGCCCCTGTCTCCTGCCTAGTATGATGACAGGCTGTCAAACTATTTCAAATCTTAATCTGGGAAACAAGCTCCCTGTGTAACTGGCACCAGGGCCTCAGCCTTTGGCTTCTGTTAGCTTGATACCTGGAGAAATGCTGACTTTTTTTCTTTTTTTTTTTTTTTTTTGTGGTTCACCTGTCTCAAAGCTACAATAGTTAAGGTGAATGGCACAAATGTCTCCCTTTAGAATAACTACACCCCTATCGGGGTGGTTACAAAATGTATCCTGTAAAATCATTTGGAATCCATTAAAAAAGAAAAAGAAGAAAAATGCAGTACTGACACTGATATCACCTAGCTGCAGAGATATATTCCAAGTGCCTCATGCTCCCTAGGACGTAGCATCAGTCCAACAGGCATTCCATGAAGTAAATGCCACAGAAGACCTCCAGAGCCAAAGATGTCCACTGGAAAAAAGTCAACTGAATAACATGCTCCAGCTTTACTGTGTCTCTGGGAGCATCCCCACCCAGATGGTGGTAAACTAGTAGCTGCAGTAGCTACAGACAAGACTGATGTCCAGTCCAGAATACCTGCAACTCTTCTCATAAGTACTGACAAGTACACTACTAGGCACACTGTCCATAAACCTCTAGCTAACAGGCTTCCTGGTGGTTGGGTTTCTCATGTGGGGGAAGTGAGTTTATAGGTATACTAGCTCAGAAAACTCAAATGAGATGCTGATAGTCACAATTCCAGCTTCCCATACTATCCCAACTCCCTGCTCAAAATCTATGAGCCTAATTACAAGCGCCTTCTGAAACTTTCCTCGGAGATCTATAAGAAGAGACCCACAAGTCTTCCATATGTGTCAGACCATATTCAGAGCCCCTACCATATGCTGTCCATCTGTAGCAATGGGGCAAAAAATCTTCCCAATAGCCTCTACAAGCCTAATTTATTCACCTGTCTGGCTGTTTCTCAGTCCATGGTGGTCATAAACCTTCTAAGAAATGTTTTCCCCCAACAATCCAGTGCAATGTCCCTATTAAGTCTCATACTCAAGATTTTTAGAAATGTAAATGGGAGAAAAACAGATTTCATTTGGGCTGTGACAAGCCACGTAAGGGATGAAGTGTCCCTTATCTACAGTTTACAAACTCATGAGCCCCATGTAAAGAAGTCAGTCAAACTTCTATTGCTGTGATAAAACACTATGAATAAAACATCTAATAGAGGAAAGCATTTAAAGTGGGACTTATTGTTTCAGAGCATCATAGTCCATGATAATGCAACAAAGAGTTGGTAAAAGGAACAGCTGAGAGCACACAGGTTGATCTTCAAGTTAGAGGCAGTGAATAATAACTTGGAGTGGTTTAAGTCTTTTAAAACCTCCAAGCCTGCCCCCAATGACACACCTCTTCTAAAAAGGCTAAACATCCTTATCCTTGCCAAATAGTTCTACCAACTAGGGAACAAATAGTCAAATATATGAACCTATAGAAACCATTCTCATTCAAACCACTATATTCTGCTTTCCAGAGTATGATAGAATCCTACAGAAGTAAGTTCTATTGCCAGAGAAGAAATGACTCAGCTATAGGATTGATGAATTTGCCATCAGGTGTCAGAGAAAACAGGAAAAAGAAAAGCTTGCTTCTTCAATGTCATTTTATGTAGGCTGCCACCAGGCAATATGTCTCTAGAGTTAAGGTTTACCTCAAATGATCCAATCAGAAAAAGCCCTACAGTTATGCCCAACCACTTGTATTTATGTTGATTCCAGTTGTAACCTAGTTGACAAGCAAGATTAGCTATCATACACACCCTGAGCTAGCAGAAAGGAGAAGTGTCCACATATAGAACAAAGCATACAGCATCTTAAGTGTTACTATGTCTGACTGACCCTACTGAACTTGATACATTACACTATCCATATAATAATATTTGTATGCTTCCTGAGATGACTACTTCACTGCTGACACAGTGCATCCTCTTATCTGTTAAAGGTCTCAATATTTTAGTTTCTGTGTAGTCACACTGACAGGAAGTAAGATATTTTAAAGAAAGTCTGTGTACCTTTCTATTGGACTGTTGAGATGTTTGTAACAATTGTCCCTGTAGATTGGAATTCATCAAGGCATAACATACCTACTACCTGTGAAGCAAGCCAAAAATCTAACCAGAAATTAGTTCCTCCTATCCTATCCTTCTATTGTAACTGAGCACTTTTATCAAAGTGGTTTATTTCACACATTCTTTAACCTTTTTTTTTTTTTTTTTAATCCTCAGTGTGATTTTTGAATCTATTGAAAAAGAAAGCATGTGTGACTCAGGTCTTCAAGGAACTCACCATGCGGTGATAGAAAGAAAAAAAATTGTCCCTCTGAGTGCCCTCCCCTTATCAAGTAAACCTGAAAAAATGATAGGCCTGGCCCTACGAGCCTGTCTTGCACCAACCACAGTACTCTGAAAGCAAATCTCACTCTTTCCTTGGATTTCCTTCTTCTTCTCTCCCTATTTTAACCCATTTGACTAGATAAGGTTAAACTCGGCTGCAAAACACACACACACACACACACACACACACACACACACACACACAGAGAGAGAGAGAGAGAGAGAGAGAGAGAGAGAGAGAGATTTTCATGACAAATATAAATTCCATTAAGCTGTCAACTATCACACATTATTATTGACCCATAAATAAGCCAACACATTTCTTTATAAATGAAGAAAGGTGAAGGATTTTATGCCATCAGCAAGCAGAGATGTTCTAAGTGATCATTCCGTATATAGGCACTTGATGATATAAGGAGAACTAAGTGTTCTGAAGTCTACAGAGTTCTCTACTCCAACCCCCATGTTATGTGCCAAAGCAAGCTGCCCAATAAACACTTTCATATCTTAGTGCTCAATAATTCCTGTAGTGGAGTTATTTCCACATAAGTCTCTTTGAACTGAAAGTTTCTTAAGTGCTTTGATCCATCTACAACACCTGCCATTAAAAACTAAAAGACAACAGCAATTGGGAAATTCAAAGCCATAACATTCCTGGAGTTGCATCCTGCCTTTGACTAGAAGAGGGTGCTTATCCTAGCTGCTAGGAACTAGGCTGGAATCTCATTTCACTAGTTCTAGAAACTGAAAATAATCTATGAAAATAATCAGAGCAAAGGAGAAACTGTCAGTAGAGGATTTCAGTAGGCAGCAGAGAGGCTGGGAGGCATGTCAGCTTTTGTGGTTTAAAACTACATGGATGCATGTTTTTCAAGTCAACAGCCTGTTAAAGTTCACTCTGTCCACCAGAACATAAAATGTCAAAACCAGGCCCCAAACTGTAAATGACCCTATACTTATACTTTGAAAACTCAGGATAAGCCTCTATACAGTTACATTGATACTGTCTCTAAGAATGACTATTCGTTAATCACTCCTCCCTAGGATCTGCCACCTACTAGGCTCCCTTTTAAGAAATGTTAAATGCAAAACACTAAGGAGATATGGGCTCCATTAATCCACTTCCAGATCCCAAGCACCAAGTGATTCAAGACAGATCATGCATGTTACAGATATGGCTTAGAGTCAGAATATCCCTATCAAGATAGGCTAAACTACCCAGTTTCAGTGGGCCAAATAGAGACATAATTAATAGTGACAGCAAGAGAAGAAGGGTTATTCAATGTAACCTTATGAGAAAAAAAAAGGGGGAATCTAGTGACCCTCCCCATGACTATACTCTGAGTCTTGATAGAATGTTCAAGTTTAAATGGAGGATGAGAGGTGTTCATAGTTGGTCCTAGTCCAGGTGTCATTCTGTCCATCATTGACCTGTCTTTATCGTTGCTTCTGTCTTATCTGAAAGAAAGTCCATAAGGTTGTCAGAACTGTGCAAAATCACTTTCTGGAAGGTAAGCACACACACACACACACACACACACACACACACACACACACACACACACACTTTGTTAGCACCAGATTCTGGGTCTCTTTCTTCACCAAGACTAAGAATCAAGAAAAAATTGAAATTCCTTGGGATTCATTTTTTAATAGTCTTATAATCAAAGGGAAAGGTTCAAGTGTACATTAACATATCTTTACTTCTTCCAGATGGTGACATACAGAGAAGATCAAGAGAATCTATGAGGTCCAAAATTTTTTTACCTAAATCTCAGAAACTATGACTCAGGCTCCTATCTTGTGGACAAGGTACCTTTTCTAATTCTGTTCAGAATACAAAGTGGCCTAGACATGGCCAGTGGTTTCCATAGAACTTTACACAAATCCATTAGGCATAGCATTGAAATTGATCTATTTCCATTGGAGCCTAGTTCATAAAGATCACTCAATGTTGCATTCCCTGGCACACAATTCATAGAGGCTACACAAAAGAGCACAGTCTACGCTACAGCCAAGATCGATTAATTTTAGCCACATCTACCTATTAGAAAAGAAGGAGGAAACTCAGACACACTGCTAAGTTATTTGATGTTACTAAAAAACAAAAAGGGTTTTGTATAGTGTTTTTCAGCTTCAGATGTAGGGAAGCTCAGGACTAAATGGTGGTACTCTGCTTGCTTTCTCATAGAACTGTTCTGAATACCATTATGATGGCTTTGCCCACAGCAATTATTCCAATCCAAAATCCACTCACAGACTTATACTGAGGCCTATCTCCTAGGTTATTCTAAAGTCTATCACGCTGATAGAATTAACCATCATACCTGTGTATCAGCTTCATCTACCCAGCATTTACCTCATGATAAGAACATGACCTCAATTTCTTTACCTCTCTTTTAACCTCCTTGAATCTGTGATACACACACACACACACACACTGAGAGAGAGAGAGAGAGAGAGAGAGAGAGAGAGAGAGAGAGAGAGAGAGAAAAGAAAGGAAAGATAGGGTAAAAAAGAATGAGGAAGAAGGGTGAGGAAGGAAAAGAAGAGAAAGAGAACAGAAATCACAAAATGGGAAGCATCATGAAGAAAAATCTCAAAAGTCATCTACTTTCCAAACTTTCTATTCAAAAGCTACCTTCCCCAATATCAGAAGAATGTTATGCAGGTTGAAATGTCACAGAGTCAATTCCTAGGATGATTTATAAATATATTATTCATTCCTAATTAAAATGAATTTATATGTTTCAGGAAAGTCAGATAAAAATTTAGGGACTCACTCAGAAAGTACTTGAAGCTATCAGACAAGGAGATGGAGACCTGTGAATATGACATGCCTACTGACTGTATAATAAGTAACCAACCTTCAGACTAGGGACTGTAAAATGGAACCAATGTTGTGCAGAAGAAATTAATGACATCTGAACCAAGATCATTATTGGACGGTTTCTTCTTGGGATTTATACTAGTTCATCAATGGTAGTTTATGGCCCATTCTAAAGAGAATGGCTGCATACCTAATGTTTGTAGGTAACATTTTAGGATATGTGTCTATTCTTAGTTATTATACAAGAGGATCTGTGACTTTTCATATACCCAAAAATATAGGGAATATTTATTATCTTGCAAAATATTTATGCAAACCTATTATATGGGGATGATTTATCATATTCTCATCTCTTCTTATGACATGGAATTTACTAGCTTGTTTCAAGGCAATGTTGGGTGCCACAAATATCCTACTCCAAGAGGGAGGGGCCTATAATATAATATACCATGGATTGTATTTTTCTTGTTCCTATGGGGAAATTGCTGACAAAAGCAACTTAAGGAAGGAGGTGCTCATGTTTTGAGGGTAGAGCCCATGAAGGCATGAGGCAGGAGTGTGAGACACTGGCCATACTAAATTTATACTCTGAAATCAGACAAAGATGAATATTGATGTAAAGATCACTTTCTTTTTTATGTGGATCAGGACTCCAGCCAGTAGGTTGGGGGCTACCTAAAACTAGGGTAGGTTTTCTCACCTAAGTCTTGAAACTCTCTCATGGACAAGCCTAAAGAATTGTATCCATGGTGATTCTAGATCCTGTCTAGTTAACTGTCAAAATTAACCCACACAGACAGTAATCATTTTGGATCTCCTAGGAAGACAAGCATTCTGCATAGTTTATATCTCTTAATTGCAGTGATTTCCAGAATAGACAAGATGCAGCTGGACCTCACTTACTTAGGTATCCAAAATATACTCCCTGTTTCTGAGGAATCCATAATGTACTTATAGAGTAGAAGTCATTAATCCTCCCTTTTGTTTTGGGGGTAACTGAAACAAATGGAATTTGGTCATTGTTAGTGATAGAATCAGTTATAGGTCTAGGCTTTAGCTTATGTGGGTTGTGGGCAAGGCTCCTAGTGCCATTCTCATATAATTCAAAGATCACCACTTGTACATTACAAAAAGCCACCCTCGGCCAGTCTCCCCTTCTCTGTGCTTAGAGGCTGTTTTTGCTACAAAATAAATGGGGAATCTCAGGGTTTGCAGATAGGCAAATTACACTGTTTCTCAGTTGTTATGCAATGTGTAGTTTTGGCAAAGAATCACATCCCACCTCATTCATAAAATGATTATGAATTATTCCATAACAGTAACAATAGAAACACTTAAGGGCTCCTGGCCCCAGGTAAGTTGCTCTAGTTCTGTCTGCTCTGAATGAATGTGTGCAAATGCAAATAAGTGTGGGGCCTAAGAAAACACAGTCAGATCTATCTTGATAGTCTGGAAGGAACGAGGAACTGGTTCTCAGAAGATAACTGGGTTTATCAGCTCTAAAAGGGAAACTACAGTTACTGATGGACAGAACACCACAGAGGTATTCAGAAAGATCCAGCATGCTTAAAGAATACCATAGGTCAGTAAACTATAAAGAAGATTCTATGGGAAAGAAAATGATGCTAGAAAACTCAGCAGTCAATGACCTCTTCAAATTTTTCCTGGGGCACTACACTTTGTACCATTTTTGTGGTCCTGGAGAAGATGAAACATCATTGAACAAAAGTATTTTACAACAGAAGCCAGGTAGTAAATTGAATCATAATAAGCAAAAGGTATCTTTTGAAATAAGTCCACTCAATTTGATGTATTGTAACTGAACACTGCTCTGGGAAAGGACCCACCCAGATTTCCAGATTGCTTCAACTACTTAAGAAAACAGCTCTATCCAGTTCTTGGGAAACATCCCAGGCAGGAATAAGATGTATTAAAGAAAAATTGATCACCATGGTCATTGTTGTGTAAACCCCAAATCTCACTTTGAAAGATAGAGAAAATCATTTGTACCATCATTTGAACCATTTGTTCATGGACCTACATATATAGTGACAATGAAGAATTGGATTCAAAGGAGATCTAGGATCCCAAGGCATAAAGATAGTTGTGGGGGGATGAAAAATAAGAATCTTGAAGTTGAATTCTAGAGGCCAGGTAGAAAGTAGTTCTCACTGTAGGTGAAGAAGATGAACATACTCAGCCTAGTGAGACTGACTGAGATGTGACTTCTGACTCTCCACCCTCTACTTTCTCCCTCTATGCTCCTTAGAGTCCAGAAAAGGGCCATGTAGTTTATCTGACAAGCATGCAGCAGGCCAGTGCATGTTGAATGAATGCCTTTGATTTCAAAGCAAAAATACACCTTGGAACTTAGATGAGCCACTGTGTCCATGTGATTTGATTGTGACTTAACCCATGCTCACCTTACCATAAATCTTTGTATTAAAATCACCACCTTGAAAAGCACTAGGACTCTGAAGGTGAAAGTAGATTAATCTAATGTCTGTATTTATTGGGTCCAATAAACATAGCCTTGGGCTTCCTTACACTTTGAACATTCCACTGAGCACATAATTACAATTTATATGTCAGCAGAAGTGCACAGAATAGGAAGGATTTATTTTGCTGTATAAAAATCACATCTACAGGCCTTGTCAATATGAAAGGGATATTTTCATTGATGAGGCATATCACAGAAGCCCAAGTGGAAATAGCTATTCTATGTTCAACATCAAGACTCATGCTTTCTTGGATGCCTAAAGAATGTAAGACAGATGGATGGTCAGAGAATTCACATGAGTTTTCTCATGTGGATTTGTCTTCCCATAGAAAGACATACACATACATTCATATCCAACTACATAGAAAGCAGACTTTTTAAAAGTTTGCTATTAAAAACCCATAATGATGGTGAACTTATGTATCCTTTATGAAGATCAGGGATGATTAGTGCCATAATATCAAAGATCCAAACTTTCCAGCTTCCTTTTAACTGAATATTAAGGCAGTAGATTCTCAACACCAAAGTGTCTGGGAGGAAATTCTCAAGAGTCATGATGGTGAATGCAAAACCCAGAACCTCATTTTCAGCTCTAGAGAACTCTTCATTGTCTCCATGAATACAAAATAGATTCATACCTTTGGGAAAGGCTATGTGGTGACCCCTACCTACTGGTTTTTATGGCCTTCTGAATGTTGCCATTTTGCTGATAGTTTCAGGGGAAGGGACACTGGACTTTGACTCCCAACTTGGAACTGAGTTGATAAATGTGGATAAGAAACATACTAAAAATAGAGATTGAGGTACCTCCTGAGGACAAAATGTGAGCCTAATTGCAAAGAAGAATGGATCAGTTATGCTCTGGGGCCAAGAGAAACAAGTAGAAAGTCAAAGATCTCTGCATCAGTATATCAGGGTTAGGGCTGCATATGGTATGTGGTGCAGGAGGTATCCCACGGTGTTAGTCTTAATTAATAAGCCTATAGCTGTAAAGATATTTTTGTCAGCATCATAGGGGCTTGCCATACAAGAATGACCTGCATTCAGATCCCTAATATGTACATACAATCCTTGCAAGGTATCATAATCCTATATTGTAGTGCTGAGGAGACAGGGACTGGAAGCTTCCTAGAACTCACTTGGCAGCTAGTCTTGCATAATTGGGACCTCCAGATTCAATAAGAAATATAGCTTCAAGTAATATAGAGGTTGGGGCTGAAGAACTGTCTCAGAACTTAAAAGGACTGATTGCTCTCCGGAGTACCTGAGTTCAATTTCCGAGATGCACATGGCTCACAACTGTATGTAATAAAATTCAAGGAGATCCAAGGCTTTCTTAGAGCCTCTATGGGCACCAGGCACAAATATAGTGCACACACATACATGAAGGAAAAATTTCAGACATATAAAACACAATAGTGGAAAAAATCTTTACAAAAAAAGAGTAGAGGATCAACCATCACTGACCTTCTGGACTCTGAATATTCCCCAAATACACACAAGAACACATCACACACACACACACCAAATTAAGTAGAAATAACCCTCCAAATCCCAGTAAAGACACTTTCATATTGAGTGTGTATTACTATGTATTTGCTATGTATTGTAATGCTAATACTGGCCTGAAACATCTAACCAGATGTTAGATGAATCTATAGGTACACAAAGTAATGCTATGTGGCCCTCTTTGTAGCTTACAACTATTGTTTGAATAAAGATTCCAACAACATATAGCTGGGCAGAAGAGAAATAAGTGAAGATATTGGTGTGAGGTTTGTGTTTTGGGACAGGAACCATGAGGAGACAGTAGCAGGTTGAGAGAGGAGAAGATTCCAGGGTAAGTAAATCATGAAAACATGGTCATTATAGCTGGCCAGTTGGAGTTAAGAGAACCACAAATGAAGCATAGCAAGTTTTACCTTGGGGTTATTGAATAGGAAAGAAGACATCATAGCTTACAGGGTAGATAGCTGCCCAGCTCTAGTGCATGAAAGACTTCTTATAAATATAAAAGTTGTGTGTCTTTTATCTGGGAAGTGAATGATCAAAGGTGGGGGTAAAAACCCTAAACTGTGTTTTAAAAATTAACAAAATACACTCATTTCCAGATACCTACTATGCCCAGAGGAGATGCAGCCAGTATTAACAAGGCCACAGTAGTGACTCAACCTCCCATACTCTGATATAGACATGATCGTGCAAAACATTCTAAAACATTCTTGAATCTTGAGCAAAGAAACTCCGAGATAGCCACATATGTTCCTTAATGATGGTTCAAAAATAGAAAATAAGAGAATATGAGTCAACAAATGGAGTCATTGCACATTTCTGGGCACTCCAATCTTAGAGCTAAGGATTCATTAGCAGTTTTCCTATCTCTAAGACACCATTACTGACAAAAACCACCAAAAGAAGAATAGTTTTATGTTGGCTCATGGATTCAGAGAGCCTCAGTCCATCACTGTGCTGTCAGGAGACCCTGACTCACAAAAAAAAAAAAAAAAAAATGGAAAAAGAGATTTGACTTCATCAAACTTTCTCTCTGGCCCTCACACATGTTTACACCTATACACAACCATGACTACTATTACCTCCACCACACAAGTAAAAAAAGAAGGTAGTTCAAGACAGAAATATACAACAGAAATTCTAGGTTCCACTAACATTTTACCTGAGTGTGAACACTGGGAGTTAGGGACAACCATGCCAGATAGTCAAATACTTTATGTTAATTGATGGAAGCCAAGTTCAATATCCACAATATGGATGCCAGTTGAGCATGCATGGTTGTTCTGAGCCATTTCCGACTCAAGACAATATGACCATTTTTGATCAAAGGCCAAGCACTTTGGATAAGCACATACACATACCATTTATAATAAATAAATAAGTAAATAAATAAATAAATAAACAAACAACCCAAGTGGCAAAAAAAACTTGCCTAAGTAAACAAACAAGAATCTCAGAGATTAACAGTGTATAAACAACTAATCTTAGTTCATTACATTGTTTCATAAATTGATTTGAATTTAATTCTTTTTTTGTAAGATAACAAATTTGTTATTTTTTAAATATATATATTCATATAAAATATTACATTAGATTATGAGAAAAATAGCAGTTAAGAATGCATATTTTTCTCAAGAAGATCTGAGTTTAATTTCCTGCATCCACATCAAATGGTGCACAACTACCTGTCACTCCAGTTTTAACAGACCTGAAGCTTTCCTCTGGCCTTCGTTGGTACTCAGCTACAAATTACATCATTACAAAGAAACATAAGTAAATAAAAATAAATCAAGTAAGTAAATCCAGTAAGGAGAAGGGGCCAAAAAGAGATAAGAGGATATAAGTATAAATACATAATTTATTAAAGAAGATTATAAAGAAGGAATTGCCTTTTTACTAAAGCATAACTCTAAATGGTAAAATAATATTTTTGATTTGAGATAAAATGACTTATTTTTTTACTCAATGGAAAAGAAAAAATGATTTAAAAAAGTGAGACTTCACATATGTCAGAGAAGAGTCAGTGAAGTCACAGATTTGTGAAAAATGAGACATTAAAGATGGGCATTTGCATGACTATAAAATTTACCAAATTTCATGAGGTAGTAATTAAGTACACAGCTAGAAAAGTACAACAAAGTCCTTGCCTTAAAACAATAAGGCTTTCTTAGAATATTGACCTGATTTAGGTTCTAATCATAAAAACTGACTGAAAGATTTTATGTTTTGTAAGATAATCACTTTATGCTTTTTGCTAATTTGTCAAACTTTTAACTACTTGGAAAATGAAATATTAACAATCTCATGATTTATTCAAATATTTTTTTATTTTTTTAAATATGTTTTTATTTTCTCTAGATGTTATATGAAATTTAAACTAAAATCCAACAATTGCTGTTTAAGAAACTGTCCTTGAGTGTTAAACCGTCAAACCTCAGAGGACGAAACAGGAGACTAAAAGAGGTAAAAGGATAGCCAATATTTCCATAGTCAGTGAAGACTAAGGGAGAAATGGGCCTCCCTTAGTTAAAAGGGTCATTCAACTCTAGTAAGTTACATGTTCTGTTAACTATAGAGAACATGGAGATGCCAGAGTTTATTGTATTGCTTTAATCGGTACATACAGCAAGACCCTAACATGCCCAACAGTCCCAACAGCTGGCACAAATGATAGAAGCAACTATTCCACTCTCTAAGAAAAACCTATAAAAAAGCATCACATCCCTAAACAGTAAACATAAATGGTTAATTTTTGAGCTGTCAAGATGCCCTTAAATTCCCAACTGGAAACTGTAATTGAAAGAAAGTAAAGATAATTGGTAATATCACACACAAAAAAATTCTTCTGGCCCATTCTCAAGATTCTCATCCTGACCTGATCATGTTTAGCTAGGATGCTCAGTGTTTCTAAACAGTCACTCAGAGTCCAACTTCAACCTATGTCAAAGGGATCTTCCATGTCTTAATTGTTAGCTCAATGTCAAACTCCAGCCCATCTCAATTATACTTCACCAGTTCAAGATAAAACCTTGTTATTCAGGAAGTACTCAAATGACACATGAGAGTCCTACCGGAATAATAAACCAAAGTACTCACAATGACACATGAGAGACATACTAGAAGAATAAACCAAAGAGGACTTAGCTGCCTCCTCAAAATGGACATGAAAGTTTACCCCAGAAACACACATCTATGGACCCATTAGATATCCCACAGCTTTTCATTTTGGAATTCTCCAGATGGGTGTTATGGTTCTTTTAATCACACTTATGTTAAATATTACCTATGTTCTATCATTTGTTATAAAAGTTTTCCCAGCTATTACAATTTTCTGTCTAAATTAATTTGTCTGACTCTAAATGAATAAGATTCTCTCAATGGGGAGATAACTTCATGGATAAAGTGTTGTGTAAAAACAAGAACCCAAATTTTAATCCCCGGCACCAAAATTAAAAAAAAAAAAAAAATACAGCTGTATTATATGCCTGTAATTCTAGCAATGAAGACTAATGACATAAGTATCATGGGGCCAGCTAGCCTAGTCAAATTGATGAACTTAAGGTTATGTTTCTCAAAAATATAAGGAGGAAAACATTGAAGAAGATGCCCAATGATGACCTCTGATATATGGACACATGCATACACACAGAGATAAGCACATGTACTTATCCATATGTGCTTTCATATACAAATAGACACAATCTTCCCAGACATATCTAAATATATAATTATCCAAGGTTCTAAATGTTTCCTCTATTGTTGCTGTAGAAAAGCTCCAACAAATCTTACCTGTCATACTTTTGCTCAGATTCTGCCTGCACCTAACCTCAGTATGTGAAACACATATTCTAACATTTATTCAGGTTTCAAGCCCTAGCCAACACCTAAGAAATAACTAAGTCCTAATTGTTCACATCTAAGACTGTTTCTTGTCTTGTTTCTCTCCTGCCCTTTGAGGCTTCCATGGGAAAAAAAATAAAAAGAATTATCTGCCTCCCCAAGGCATAGCATGCTGTTATCCACCTGTTCTTGTCCCTAGTACAGCCTGTCCTTCATACCAGGTCTGCTGTTCTTTCTTTGGTGCCAGTTTTTCATTATTTACATTATTTTCATTATTTACATATTATACTTATCCTACTAGGAACATCTTTATATATATACACATGCACATGTGCACACAACTGTGTGGATGCCAGACCAAATACACAGATGTTACTTCTCAGGTACAATCCTCATTCTTTTTGAAACAGCTTCTATAATTGGTATGGGGCTCAGAGAAAGCTCAGTTGGCTGGCCAAGAATCCTTAATGGTACACCTGTCTGCCTCCCTAGTACTTAAAAGTCTAACCAATGTCATCCAACATTTCTGTACATGGGTTCTACGAACCCAACT
This sequence comes from Arvicanthis niloticus, assembly GCF_011762505.2. Taxonomy (NCBI): domain Eukaryota; kingdom Metazoa; phylum Chordata; class Mammalia; order Rodentia; family Muridae; genus Arvicanthis; species Arvicanthis niloticus. The sequence goes on along the minus strand of NC_047667.1, from coordinate 78,522,272 downwards.
CAAGTCTTTGCACTTGAATAACAAGCACAATTTTACTGACAAAGCCAAATACTGAACCAAAAAAAAAAAAAAAAGTAAATGTCTTATATTGCTTTAAAAGAATGCCTGTCTTCTCTAATTACTTACAGAATTATTGAAGAACTCAACAGATTATGCTTCAGAAATGCTGGCCATCTCTCCAGGACCAGATCCCTAGCAGGAGCTGAAATGTGAGCAAACTGCAATTTAGGAATCCTATGTATTGATAATGATTGCTTAACTTTATGCTTTCCAAAACCATTTTTAAATTATATAAATATTTAATTCTTAAATTTCTGCAAGTTATTAGAGAAGAAAAGGCATAACACAAAGGACAGATGAGTGGATAAACGTTGGATTACAAAGAAAAAAAAGGTTTAAATAAAGCAAGAGTTTGACACAATCATAGAATGGGGGTAGGGAGATAACACGAAAATGATACCAGGAAAATTGGAAATTTTCCATGTGAAAGTTAAGAGCAGATTCAAATAGAAGCTGCAGGGCACTTCAAGTTTAAAAGAAAAATCACTAGGTCATACAAGCTGTAAATCTCACCAGTTGCCTAGAGGAGAAATATGAAAGAAAGTGAGGAAGCCATGCTATGTGAGTTTAGTTAGCATGGAGATGGAACATATGGCAACAGGCAGGCACATGAAGGGACTTCAAAGAAAGAGTACAAAACTGGAACTGATAGGAAAATCAACTTAGAATAGAGAGAGAAAAGAAAGACATGAAAAAGTCTGGAAACTCACATGTCTGAAAGAACTCTTAGGGGAGAATACAATTACATGTTTCCGCTAAGAGGGAAAGTTTGTACATGAATATGCTCTGACATAGTCACCCTAAAACCATTTAGGAAATGGGCTGAAAGTTGGGATTAACTATAATGCATTTTAACATGATAATCTAGAGAGTTAATTCTAATGCTGTTCAGCAAAAGTAATCAAAGTCTGGAATTTTGTCCCAGCCTTTAGTCAGAGTGAAAACTGTAACATTTAAACAGTTCAGAAGATATATATGTCAGTAAAGTTCTCACATGAGGATGAACTTGTTGCAGGAATTTTCCTGCCATATTGTATTTTTAGTTGAGCTCAATGATTGGGCAGTAGATTGGGTGGAGATGAGAGAAGCAAAGAGGAAGGAGATGAGAGAAGGAAGAGAGAGGAGAGTAAGGAGGGAGAAGGAAATGGAGGTGGATGTATGGGTCTCCAGCATCCAGTAATTATTCATGTCAAAAGGTAACAGTTCTAATTGTGTGGGCATCTTGTGTATTGGGTATTTGCTGATATATAAATCCATTGAATAATCTTTAAGCATTAAGAGGCTTCTTTCTATGGTGTACTGGGAGGGTGGAGGGCATTGTGTGCTCTGAGCCAAGAATCATGAGGGTGGTGGAGTTGACCCAAAGGTCATGCTTGGAGAAATAGTGTTTACAGAGCTGGCCAGTGAAGGCAGCAGCCATGCCACCATTTTGTGGGTCCCATCAGGCCCTTCTAGCTAGTGGGTGCTGAGTCAGAGTGGGGACATAGAGCACCAACATGGTGGTGGCTCAGCAACTAGCCCAGCTGTAAACAGTTTTTAAAATTCTCCTGTTACATGAACTTAGATTTTTGGCATCCACATAAACAACACATGCATGTAATCCATGCCCTGAGAAGGCAGAGCCAGGAGAATTCCTGGACTTATTGGTTCAATTGGTGAGATTCAGGATCAGGGAGAGACCATGTCTCAAGAGAAAAATAACAATTGGGTGGACCATTATGAATGTAGATACTCAACACTAACTTCTGACATCTATCTTCACATGCACGTGTACACCCCCACCCTCTGCAGAAACATGGACACATACAAAAGTAAACAAATAAAAGGCAAGTTTTACTTATTCTAAAATAATAAACCATGTATACTATTGAAGGAGAAAGGGGATAAGATGGCGATATGTCACCTGTCCTGTTGCTTGTATTTTTTTAACATTTATTTTTTAATGTGTGTTTCTGTGTGTGCATGCACTTGAGCATATGTGTGTGTATGTGACAGAGAGAGAGGAGAGAGAGGGAGAGAGAGAGAGAGAGAGAGAGAGAGAGAGAGAGAGAGAGAGAGAGAGTTCGAATACCCAATGCAGGTACCTGTGGAGGCCAGAAGAAAGTATGGTATCCTCTGCAGCTGGAGTCCTAGGGGGTTGTGAGCCATATGATATGAGTACTGGAAGTAAATCCTACTCTTTTGCAGTTAGAGAAAGTGCTCTTAATAGCTGGGTGATCTCTCCAGCTCCCAGTTATGTTTCTTTACCAAGCTTTTGCTGATCACTTAACTATGTACCTTAAGCACTGCCAAAGTTCTGCTTTTAGTACCCAGGTCTACTGCTGGTAGATGGTGGAGGGCCTGGCTCCCAAGGCAGAAATTTTTAGATCTGTTTCATCCTCCTTACTTGAAACAAATGGAATTCATCACTCAGCTTCCAGGAATGTGTTTACTTACAGTTTAACAGGAATCATAAATGAGAGCTCTCTAGTGCAGTTCTATCTTTTGGATTTATGGACAAGTTTGCAATCCTTTTATAGAGCCAGCAAGAGACTAAGGATACATACAGTCTCTGTAATGAAAAGCAAAGAACTCAAACCAGTCTTCCTGTAAAAGGATAAATTGGGGTCAGGCTCACACTAGTCCAAATTCCTCTCTTCCTCTTCCTTACCAAATATGCATCTCAGACATATTCTGGAAAACAGGCCAGCACTTCTCAAATCTTGCAATTTTTACCCATGGATCTTCCTATCAAAGTTTGTTGAGCACTTAGTTTGTCAAGCAAATTAAAAGTAGCTGCTAAAAATTCGACTTTGAGCCTATGTAATCCTGGAGTCTGAGTAATTCAGGCCCTTCACCCTGCACTAATACCAAGGGTATCCACATTTTCTAGTACTTCAGTACCCAGGACTGCTCCAGGCACTCTGTGACTACTAACACTATCTATCAAATCCACTGCTAAAATTATCTATTGAATTAATGAAGCACTTGATATCTCTGTGTCTAGAGTAGATAAATATTGCTCTGTGTGTGTGTGTGTGTGTGTGTGTGTGTGTTTGCATGTGAAAGCACACATGCACAAGTGAGGAGGGCACAGTACAACTTCAGGTGTCATTTCTCAACAGTGTGCGCATCTTGTTTTTAGGCAGGTTGTATAATAGGCCCAGAATATACAAAATAGGCTATGCTGGCTGGCCAATGAGCCCAAATTTAACTTAGGTTCATGAGATCAAACTCAAGTTCTCATGCTTGAGTGGCAAACACTTCACAAACTGAGCTCTTGCCCCAGCCTACCACTCACTTATTTAGAAATCTTTCTATCAAAGTACTGAATATGCTAGATAAGTACATAGGAGACAGTGGTACACTGGACTCTGCCACTCAACAGAAAACTGATAAGGTTAAATAGATTCAAGAGCCCTAGCAATTCTCATAATAGAGAGTGGTAGACATTTAAATCTACTCCAGACCACATTCTTTTCCTAAAATAAAGAACCATGACACACCATGGAGAAGACTGTGAGAGTAAGGACAACACTTGCAACCCATCCACATGCAGATGAGGCATCCTTAACATCTCAAACTAAACCAATAGAAAGTATCTGCCTTTAGAGCCCAACCTACCCTAAAGTGTTTATCCACAAGGGATAATGTGAATGAGTTATTTCACCAAAGGGCATCTGAGAATGCCTGTTTTTTTAAGCTGTAACAACCTAAGGAAAGAGTATTCTCTCCTAAAGCTTTTGTTGCTGGAAGCTGCTGAAGCCTTCAAAAGGCACTTCCTGCTTGGTGATTCCAACCTTGGCTACCAGCTGCCCAATGTGTCACCAAATCCAAGGCAGCTGTGGAAGAGGCCAGGCAATCTGCCTTGCTTTGGCTTCCCCTCAGAAAGCTGCAACCTTATGGTCATTCTAGCTTGGACCAGAGGTCAGCAAATCCCTGAGGACAGTGCATGGTGTACAGACTAGCAGGAGAAAGTGAAAAAAATAGTTTTCCATTTCTGTCTTAATTAGGGTTCTAGTGCTGTGAACAGACACTATGACTAAGGCACATTATAAAGGCAATATTTAATTGGAGCTGGTTTACAGGTTCAGAGTTTCAGTCCATTGTCATCAAGGCAGGAGCATAGCTACATTCAGGCAGGAATAGTGCAGGCAGAGCTGAGAGTTCTAGATCTTCATTTGAAGGCTGCTAGTGAAAGAGTGACTTCCAAGCAGCTCGAATGAGCAACTTATAACCCAAACCCACAGTGACACACCTACTTCAACAGAGTCACAACTTCTCATGCTACCATTCCCTGGTATGATCATATATAAACCATTAAAACATATGGTAAGTTGGGCTGTGAACATTCTTTGGCAAATACATGTATATGTGTGTGATTACATGTGTAAGTATGTATGTATGAATATATGGTATGCATTCCTAAAAGTTTTGAAAATTTCTAAATGTGCTTCTTCTTCACACAGGCTTGTGTCTGTGGATCTGGTAACTACTTACACATCATGATGTGTAAGTAAAGGAGTAAAACTGATTACTCTAACTCTTGACAGGTATGAACATTCAGCAAGAGTTTGTCAAAGCCCTGAAGTGTTCTGCTGACCTTGCACTGCAGGTTCTGGGTTCTCGTTCACTTCCACTATCTTTATTTTATGCCATGGAAGCCTATCTGGGATTCTAGCCCACATGCACACACTTGGTACAGTCAGTGTACACTATGAAAAATTTCAGAAAGAACATCAGCAGGTGTAATTGTGATATGATTTGCCAAAGACAAGAACAAGTGTCAGTGGGGCCAGACTCAACAATTCATTATTCTAAAAAGCAGTGATTTGTGTGTGAGGTGCCCCAATGTCCTTTTACTGGCCTTATGCTACTCATACTTTAAATTTTTTGAAAAAATTCTGGCAGAAAGAACCTGTTGTTCAAAGTATTTATTTTAGTTAACAATATCAAGTAGCTCAGTCCATGGGATGATAGATTATGGACCCATGATGAAGTTGAACACATGTTGCAGAAAAGAATCAGGGAGAAAAAAATATAAAAACAGATCAAGACCAGATATAGTCACCAAGAAGCACCCACGTTTCTCCTGTTACTTTCCCCCCAAGTCATTGTGTCCAAGCAGTGTCATCACATTTTGAGTTTCAGGATACTGAACCCCAAGTATACAAGTCAGTGGGAACCACCTTACAAATATTTTTGGGGCAATACCCTCCTCTGACAGTTCCTACACACTCTACAAAATTGATTTTCTTTTACATAAGAGGTATGTGTTGGGTGTGTGTTGGTGTTGGTAAGAAGTTAGGTGTCTTCTGAAATCATTCTACACCTAATTTTTTGAGACAGACACTTTCTAAAAATAGAGTCACCATATAGACATCTTAATCATGTTACTTTTCTTCACCAACTGAAGAATCAAAGGCAATCGCAGGTAACTGTATTTAAAGAGGGAAGAAGAGAGGAGAGAGAGAGAGAGAGAGAGAGAGAGAGAGAGAGAGAGAGAGAGAGAGAGAGAGAAGAGGGAGGAGAGAGAGAGGAGAGAGAAGCAGAGAGAGACAAAGAGACAAAGAGAGAGACAGAGACAGAGAGACAAAGAGAGAGGTAGACAGATGGAAACATCAAGACAGAAACTGATAGAGAGAAGGCAGACAGAAAAAAACAGAGACAGAGACTGACAGAGAGAGAGGCAGACAGAAAAAAACAGAGAGAGAGAGAGAGAGAGAGAGAGAGAGAGAGAGAGAACACAAAACATCTCTGTAGAACAGAAAAGAGGTTCATTACAACAGTGCTGAAATATGTTTTTCCCTTGGAGGGCTGTTTGCCTAGCCCTTGACGTTCTGAGAGTGTCCTTGGCAGTAGTCGGTAAGAAGGTGAAGAATCAATGACTAGGATTCTGGGAGCTAGTAGAGAAGCAAGAGTAGACCCATTCATTATAATAGTGAGGAGCGCTTTATACCCTCCACCCATGCTTCCTCAGTCCATAACTGCTCATCCTACACAGCTGGCACCAACCGATTGGTTGCCCTATTCACATACTCTTATTTTTTCCTTCTCTCTGTGCCAGGCAAGTTCCAGGTTTATTGAATGTGAAAGTGGCTGCTGCACATTTGTAGACCACTTAAGGCAGCTAGTCAGAACATGCTGACTCACTCCATCTATACATCCACGGTTTTTCATTTAAAACTTAGTAGTAGCTCAGTGGAAGCTGGAGTTCTGTCCTCTAACCTTGTTGTCCTTACCTCAGGAGGCCACCAACACAGAAAACCATGCTTATCTTAGTTTCCTAAATTATTAGGGTCTTACCCATTGACGAAAGCTTCTGTCAGGGCAGCTTCTGTGGAGAGCATGCTTGGGTGAAGGTGGTTGGCCTATTGAGAGGCCTTTCTTATCTCCAAGAACCATGCCTGTATAACCTTGGGAGGAAGGCCCTGTTCATGGCTTCCCAGGGTTATCATCATTTGGATCATAGTCTTATCGAGAGAGTGCAGGCATGCTACATGCTGCATTAGACACTTAAATAAAATGATGAATATCAATCGAACATCCCCTAACACTGCATAAATGACTATCCAAGAGGGATCAAAGAGCCTTTGAAGGTTGTCCCATACTTTACTGATAAAGCTCACTTCAAATGACACAGCCAGAGGTCTAGTGAAGTTTAAATTATATATTTCTTATACATTATTATATATTATATACATTAATATATTATATATTATATATTGTATATTATATTAATATATTATTAATAATATATTATTATATATTTCTTATATATTTCTTCCCTGAGGATTAGGATTAGGCTAAGTGTCAGTAATCATTTGTGCATCATCTATAGGGTCTATGAATGGGAGTATCAGTATGGCATTAGTCATAAAAAGTACAGGGTATTTGGGAGAACCTAAGTCAATAGGCAATAAAAAGGGTGGTAATGGCTAACAGGCCCATAACTCCTCACCTATACCAAAAGAGAATAGAATGAGGAGAAGAATCAGACTCCCCTGGTGTCCTGGAAATAATTCATGCCAGGTCTCAAATTCCTCACAGGTACCCATATCAGCTGTGTGGATCCCTGAGGTTAAACACAAACATAATCTCAACATCATATCAGAATGGGTGTGCATTGAGGCCATTGTGAAGGAAAGGGATCTCTCCACCTAACCAGTGGTAGAGGAATGCCACTAGCATCGAGGTCCAGTGTTCATAAGTAAGGTTGAGCCCATTATCATTGAAGGTAGGAAAATTCATGTGTAACAGTGTTTCCACCAAGGCCAAATGTGGGTCTAACTCAGATGATATGACCTTTGGTTGTAGGGCTTTCAGTGATCTATTGATCCTCTTCACAATGATCTGTTCTTGTGGATTGTAGGGAATGCCAAAGACATGATCAATTTTACAGGAAGTCAGGATATCAGCAAGTTGTTTAGAGGAGTAGGATAAGCCATTATTAGATTTAAGGCCCAAAACATTCCCATTACTAGCATGGCCGATTTAAGAACCTTAATTACATGGGAAGCTTTTTCTCCAGCAAGGACCAGAGCATAGACATAAGAAGAACAGGTGCACATAGTAAATAGTGGTGGTTCCAAAATGTATGGCAGTGAGTAGTGTCTATCTGCCACATGGTGATGGGTAATGGGCTTCTGAGATTCACTCACCTTCCCCCTATTAAGGGGGCCCAGGGGCATAAGAGGTTCACAAATAGCACAGAAACAAGCCAGATGTTTCCATGGAGAGATGGAGAGCCCTGGGAGAAGTTTGTGAAGGTTCTGTGGGAACTGGTGAAATTCTTGGTGTATCATTTAGACTTGCTCCAGGAGTTCAAGATCCACTGTCATAATCATGCAGTGCAGACAATCATTTCCCCAGCCAAGGCATAGGGGAGCCCCAATGTGACCTAATGTGGGAAACATACCAAGATGGTCTCTTTGCCATAGAAACTCTTGGGGTGTGGCCATTGTCAGATAGAGGCAGTTCAAGTTCTCTTTAATCAGGGAGAAGAATAGTATATTGTTTGAGCAGCATATTGGTTACCAGAAAAAAAAAATGTTAAGAGCCTAGTCCTAGCATTTGTTAAGAATCCTTTCTATCATCATTAGCTCTCTTTACTGGACCTACTCAAGATTGGAGGTAACTGGATGTCTTCTTCCTTATCAGGCATTTTATCAAGATGCCATATATGAGCTTGTTAGAGTCAGAAAAAGCAATGGTGGTCTCAACCTCAGGGAAAGGGGAGGGGGTGCCAGAAGGCTTAACTAAGAAGAGGAGTATGGGTATGGTGGAGAGCTACCTATCCTGTGGTCAGGGGTTGTCTAATGCCCTGAAGAATCTAGTCACCATCTCTTGAAAGCTAGTTGAATTTGACCAGAGCGGCTGTGAGTACCTCAGTGAGAACGGCAAAATTACTTCATCTGGATGTTGATTGTAGGTCCTCCTCCTGGGTGTAATTCATGCCTTCAGGGTGAGGCAGACAGTGAATTCAAATTTGGAATTGATCTTGTGGAGGAGAGAGTTGCCTTGGTGTAGCCACATCATAAAGCCATTCTGACAAAACCCCCAGTATGCCATTAATAATCCATAAAATTATAGCCAACAGAGGCTTGGAGGGGATATGTCTCTCCAGAGAGGCAGATACCAGCATGGGGGTCACTTGCATAATGATCTCCTTTGCTTCTGTCATATGGTTAATTAGCAAGGAGACACTAGAAGATCCTCTAAAACGAAAAACAAGTGGTGCTGTTATGTCCAGTTCAGGGGAACCCCAGAAGGCCACCAGAAATTTCAATACTGATGTACAAAGAAAGAGAATTTTTATTGTATGAGTCTGTAACAACATGGCAGCCCTTCCTGTTCTGCAGGTTAGAAATGTGACACTAAAGTCTAAGAGTTTGGGATATATCATTCATACATATATATGAGAATGCATAAGCTCGGGCTCTCAAGCCTTGGTGTTACTCGAGTGGGTAGGGGGTAAAGGAGTACTGTCCTTCAAACCCAGTAACATTTGCTCAGAGAGTAAGGTGGAATATCAGGGCTTAAAAAGAGCATTTTTGACTTGGAGATAAATAACTCATTCCGTTTCGGGCCTGGTGTGTTTTTGCAAACTGGTTACAGCTCTCTGTGAAGACTTAATTGCCTCTTTCCCATAGCTCAAGAGTGGGCCTTATCACTTCAAGGATAGTAACTCCTGCCTCCTTTAAAGGCAAGAGCCATCTACACCAGGGAAGTGCAGGCAATTAGATTTATCATGAAAGGGAGTGCAAAGTTTGGGGCCATAGATAGATGCTGAGCCACTGAGACAACGATGGCTGCCTTTTGTCTGCCTTTTTCAAAGGCAGGAAGCATCTGCACTGGGGGTTGGGGGAAGAGAGTGCTGGCAATTAGGGCTCTGCACAGGGACAAAAAAAATGCAGACTTCCATGTGCAGAAGATAGAGACAGATACCTCGAGTCTCTTCAGTGCTTCTCTTGGTTGAGAAAACACAGGAAGAGTTTGGTTTGAGGCAATTAGTCCAGTCATATTGGGTTTGAAGGTGCACAGACCATTGTTTCAGGACCTACTCAAAGTAGGATGAATGAATAGGTCCTGACTTGTTTGCTGCCTTTCTAATGAGGGATAAATCAGTAAGAGCCATGGTTGTATAGCCAAGTTGGGTTCCACATTGATAGGGTATGTCTTGGTGGGACAGCAAGTCTGGAGAGGATCACAAAAACCACTTTGGGCAAGAAAGATCATGGGTGTGGCTGTAGAGGAGGAGATGTAGCAACCACTGGGCTGTGCAAGGATCATACAGGGCTGCCTATAGCAGGGTCGGCATAGTGTTGGCATTGCTGTGACATATGTGGAGATGAATCTTCCTCCTTGCCTTTTGGAGGGGTTGGAAGTAGAGGTTGCTTGTGCTGGGGATGGCAGTTGTGTGACAATGGAAAGATTAATACTGGCATATTCCTGACACATTTTATTGTATTGTAACCATGTCCTCAGGAGAGTAGGATTTGAGACTTGCTATGATAGCCAGAGAAATCAGGAGGGATATGTGGGGGAACACCTGAGCTAGCATTGAACTTCTAGGCAAGAAGAGTACTTGTGGTAATATATTAAAATGGTGGCAACCAATCTGTCTTGTGTTATATAGCTGCCATGTTCATAACTAGGCTAGGCCTGAGGTCATGAGAAGCTGCATGTTCTCTTTGCTGCCATGGGTCAGGCCACCAGCTCAGGCAAGCCAGAACACCAGCCTTGGCACCCATGAGATGCCAGTGTGGGAGATGACTCTGCCAATCTTCCATGCTGTCTCCACAAGTCTGGGGTGAGCTCAGTCATACTACCATCCACATGGTACCCAGTAGAAAATGAGACGATAATGGTTAAAGATTATTCAATAGATTTATATATTTGGTAATGCTCAGTAACAAGATGCCTACACAATTGGAGGTGTTTCCCAATTAACTAACATAGATATAAGTTGTTACTTAGAACTACTCTCAATCCAAGCGTGATTATCCATCCTCCTACATCTCTGCCTCCCTAGATCCTCCTCTTCCTTCTTCTCTTCCTCTCCTTATTCCTCTTCTTTTTCCCCTTACTCCTTCTCTTCCTCTGCTTACTCCTCCACCTTAGCTCCTCCCAACTTGCAGGGAACTATGCCACTACATATCACCTGTCTGGTTAAAATTAAAAAATATATACTTTCAAAAATACAATTGAGCACAACTATACCAATTTGTATCAGTAGGTACGAGATAGACTTAATACCCACTCCATCATTTTTGCTAACTAAATAGAACCTCTGTCATCTCTCCATCTAAAAGACTTAGTTATGAACCTGGTTTATGTCTTGGCTTCAGAATGAATGTCAGCTGAAAACCATCCTCTCAAATCTATTCTCCAAAAGTAAATAGCCTGGGTTGGCTATGAGACTACATATCTTCAACCCCATCAGAAATCCAGAATGACTGAATTAACTGAAATTATGGAAAGCACAAAGTGTGGCTTCTAAAAGTTAGAACATTTATAGAGACTGTTGATTACCTAGACAGTTACTTCAAAACTTTGGAGCTTCTGGTCTTTAGCCTTCTGAGCAGGGATCATCTGACAGACCCTGTAATGTAGAATTTTTAAGGACTGATCATTCTATCTTGGCAGATATACTCAGTCAACTATTTTGCAAGTGTGTTCTTTTTTCTAGACAGTATATTGTCTGTAGATGAAAAGAGGCAATTTTTGCCTAGTGGCTATCTCACCACAACTGGAGTAACTCCAAGAATGGTCAATTTTTTCTCAGAATCCAAGAGAGAGAAGCTGTCAGGAGCAGACATGTCTCTAAACAAAATGACCATCAATACAGAAATATTTCTAACATCAATTTTAGGGACTTCTGATGTTTTTGAAAACCAACTATCTATGTAAAGCAATCTGAAATGCTCTCTGTTAACTCCTCTCAGTTATTTTTCATTAAAATCTAGAAAACACCCTAACAGTAAACCCAGAGCCATGAATTTGTTATAGGCCCTTAACTCACAGGCTAACCATCTCAGATCAGTTAAAAAATTAAGAAAAAACTGGGTCTAAGCCCTGTGCCCACCAATAATGACTTAATAGGGAAAAATATACCAATAAAACCCTTGAATTTGAAATCAAAATAAATTTTGTACCATCTAAGAAATTATAACTTCAGCTTAATAACAATTATACAGATTTCTACCAATAGGTTATGGGTATGTAATCAATTCTAGCTAATCCTCCGTGTTCCAATAAAACAATTACTTTTACCTAGAAGAACAGCCTAACATTAACCACCTCACTTCCCAAGCCCAAGGAATAGGGGCATCGACTCTTCATTAACTTCTTCAAGCTAAATTAGGGGGTTGAGATATTAGAAGAGGGAGGACAGGGCAAATTGATAGGCCCCTGATCTGTGTCTTCACTGCATCTAGCTGAAATTCCAGGACATCAGATGTTCAAGCAGGTCTGATAGGCTTGTTTGATAAGTAGATGCTCCAAGGCTGTATATTTCTACAATATATAAATCTCAAAACAAAGTTTAGTATCAAGATAATTTTTTGTTTGAATTCTGAAATCTAGTCTTCTGGCAGCATGTCTCTGACATGTCTAAAACATATAATTCTGGAATTATATATAATTATTCATCTTTTCTGAAAACACACAGACAATTTTTTTTCCAAAATAGACTATCCTTGAGCCAATAACCAGAAAATACCTTAATCATCTCTTTTGAAAACACACAGACAAAACCATTTTCCCAAAACATCATGTACTTGAGCCAATAACCAGAAAAACCTTTATTTTGACCTTATTCCCAGAGGAAAAATATAACCACAAAATTGAAAATCACACACCATCTTGAAACTAAAATTAATTTAACAACTAAAATACTGTATGTGCTTATTCTTAGGCCTTTCTATTTTGCCAAGCAGGAAATGAACCCAGAATTCCTGTGGGGCCCACATTAGACAGAACCAAGTCTCCTGTGAGGCAATATAACATTGTATCATCTGAATACATCTCATTTACACTATCTTTTTGTTCGGCCCTCTGCCTAGATCAGTTTTTTATTTATACTATCTATCTGTTTGGCTCTGAACTTGAGAACAGCTTCTACTTATACACTGTACTCTTTACTCTAGAGCCAGTGACAATTTTCTCTAAGTCTATTCCCTTCACACCATTCAAAATACCATCACATACACTTAGTCTATCTAAATTCCAAACAGCAGGCAAAATCCCCATGTGTTTCCAACAAATCTGTTCATAAATCTTTCCTAAAAGCAAATAATCCCTATATAGTAACTTTATACTTAAATCAGTAACTACTCCACAACAGAGGCTTATTTATTTATCTCTCTAGGCTAAAATGTATACCTTTCTGACTGTGGTTGTGTGCCTACAGCCACAGACATTTTTTTCTACCTATCTTTGTTCCGAATTGTGGGTGAGATTTCCCAAGTGAATTGGACAAAACTGTTTCTAAATCTATCTTAAAAATAAATAATCTCAATTTTAATTCACAGTTCAAATTTTTCTGCTCTAAACTTAAGCTACTTCCTATTATTCCTAGCAGAAAGCAATTTGCATCTCCTCACAGCATGGGACAAGCAGTTTTTTGTTTAGGGTTCCTGTGCTAGGAGTCATGTGACTTATCTCAGTGCTACTCACTTTCTTTTTTTTTTTTTTCTTTCTTTCTTTTTTTTAATACAACTTTTACTCTCAGGTAAAATAGACTTAAATTTCTAGTGAATTTGTGTCAGACTTTGGTCACCACTTTGTTGAAGAGGATATTTTAAAACATCAGCACATAATAAGCTTGTGTTACAGAGCCCTCATTCACTAGGCTAGGCCTGAGGTCACAAGCAGTGGAGGGTTCTTGCTGCTGCTACAATCAGGCTGCTGGCTTAGTCCACCAGCTCAGGTGGCCAGAAACACTGGCCCTGCCTCCCATGAGATGCCAGTTTGGGTGATAGCTCTGCCAATCGTCCATGCTGTCTCCATAAGGCTGGGCTGAGCCCAGACCATCCTGCAATCCATGTGGTACCCAGAAGGAATGAGACTCTAATGCTTAAAGATTAATCTAAGGCTTTATATGTTTGGCAATGCTCAAATATGTTCACTTAATTGGAGGTGTTTCCCAATTAACTAACCTAGATATAAGTTGTTACCCTGGACTGCTTTCCATACATGCTTGGCTCTTCATCCTCCTACATCTCTGCCTCCCTACATCTACCTCTTCCTTCTTTTCCTCTCCTTACTCCTCCTCTTTCTCCCTTTACTCTTCTTCTTCCTCTCCTTACTACTCCCACCTTAGCTTCTCCTAATTTGTGTGGAAAATATGCTGCTACAAGTACTCTCAACCATGAATGGGGGTCCCACATGGTATATGGTGAGATCCAAATTGCCAGAATTTCGGCCTCATTGAAAAACCCCTTGAGGTTTGCCACTTTACTTTTTAGGTCTTGTGTAACCAAGAGAGTTTTTAGTGGCCAGATTTGGGATTCCTTAATGTGAAAGTGAGAATTCCCTATAGCTCTGGCAGCAAAACTTGTTGAGTTTCCATAGGCAGTCAAAATTATCACAGACAAGACAGAAGCTATGTCAGACCCAAATGTCTTGTGCTTAGTGAGAAAATTACAAGGTTCCTTAGGCAGAGACCTTATGCTCACACAGTGTCTCCAGATGGAAATGGGCTGTCAAGGACCAATTCCTGGCTCTGTCTCTTAGGGAGTCAGTCCTTATGTGGAGATACAAATCCAAAAACTTGTACCCTAAAGTAACATATAACACAGACAGACAATCAAAAAAAAAAATAACCAAAGAGCCCTGTCACTCACCTATGAGGGGCATATAAAATGAAATAAACAGGGGCCAACTTACATGAAGAGTCAACTGAAACTGGGCTGCTGAGGCTATGCTGAAATGCAGTAAGAGCTTTTGCTTGGACACAATTGGAAGAACAAAGACAAGGCCAAATCAAGGGCTGTAGAAACAATGGTGGTACCACAGGGTGAAATCCAGAGCCCAGAAAGCAATAGATGCAAGTAAAAAGAACATTTGAATGTAACCAGGATACATAGGGGTCCCTGTTGTCTCTGTCCAGACTTCAGATATTGCCTTATTTCTCATGTCCCTGAGATAGTCCATGGGGTTTGAGGCAAAGAAGGCACAGAATTAATGACAGTGGTTAAGGGAGCCAGTGAGAAATAGAAACAAACTCATTTATTGCAATAGTGAGTCTTTATACCCTCTTCACATGCCCCTTCAGTCCATAAGTGCTTTTCCCGAGAAGCTGGTATCAGACTAGTGTCTTCTCCACTTCAGGCTCTTTATTTTTTCTCCTGGTTTCAAAAAGGTTTCAGGGTCAATGAATGCTGAAGTGCCTGCTGTGTATAAGTAGACCATTTTGGCCAGCTAGTCAGAACATGCTGACTCACTTGCCTACAGAGGGCTAGGGGCCTCACGTTGTTTTAGTGACAAAGACATGACTTCCCTCCCATAATTAGGGTTGGACAATTTAGACAAAGAAAGAGAAGCTAATAAACCCAGAGCTTTGAGTAAACAAGTTCTGAAAGAACACAACTGATCATAGTGCTTCAGCCATGAAGTATTATAGGGAGGCCTGATGACAGAGGAAAGACAAGCCATTCATTAGTCACAGACCAGGAGGCATGATGAGAAAAAAGCCAGGTGTTGGCTATTTTTATTATTTCTCCCTGGTATATTTTTCTTTCTGTCTGTCTATCTGTCTGTCATTTGGGCATCAGTCCAGATCCTGCTGCCTCTAATTGGCTAAACTGATTGTCCAGTGACACACACAGATCTTAATATCTTGGATTCCTTGACACTGGCATTGCAGTTATGGATTGAGCATTATTACCTGGGTATTGGTTATCTGAAATCAGGGCCTCACACTTCCATGGCAAGCACTTTGTCAACTGAATCACCACCCCGTCCCCAGTTCCCCATCTTACCTGCTACTCTGTCCTGTATATCTCCTCCTGTTACCAAATTTGGGGGTCACAATTTATGGCCTAATAAGTTAAGTTCAGCCACACACCCACCCTTGAGAAGCCATATGAAATGACCCAATTAATAGTCCAATACAGAAAAAGTAAATATGTTCCCATGTGGACTCTTTAGAATGAGGGACAAAGAGATTTAGTAACCCTCTCCAGTATGACTTAAAGGGTCTTAGAATAAGATTAACCTGTAACTTGGACACATTAATTATCTGTCAAGGTTGCCATCTCATCCTATAAGGTGTCTGAAAGTTGTAACTCTTTTTTTCTAGGGACAAGTTCCTTCTGGCTTTTCTTTCTCCAACCATGAGATTCTGAGGGAAATTTCAATTTGGGGGAATCCATGGTTTCAATAGTCTGAGGCTCAGAATGTGAGTCATCAGTGTCTGTTTTGAGTGCCTCCTCTTCTGCCAGACGACTTATATGTCCCTCCCAACCCGTCTTTCTCTCTGACTTTCTCCTTCAAAGAACATAAAACACAAACTCTCCTTTTCACACTCAGAGTGGCTCCAAATTTCTTTTTTTGTGTGTGTGTTTCATTACCCATGTCATGAGTTCTCACCTTCTTGCTCAATAGTTTAAGATCTCTTCCTAAATACAGCTCTTCCTCATGATGGAAGTTGAAGTAACTGTGACCCTGCCCTGGTACCAGGCACAGGAGGATCCAGAATGCCACATAGTTGTTCTCTAACCTCCACATTCACACCATGGCACATGTACTTCATAGACAGACAGGCAGACAGACAGACAGACAGACAGACAAACAGACAGACACACACACACACACACACACACACACACACTAAAAATGTTTTGTCTCAAGTCAAGCCACTATAGAGAAGGAAAACAAATTATTTAAGAGCTAAAATGAGCCGAAGAGTCTAAAAAGGAACTAAAACACAACCTGACAGTCAGATGGTTAACAGTGGCTTGTGAGACCCAGACAATTGGGACTTTAACAATGGATATTTCCCATACCTGGGTGAGCCTTCCAAGCACTTTATTTTATTTTGATGGTATTGTCCTAATAGAAAAGTTTTATTAGACAATGATGCTTTATTGCCGTATCTTGGGAATTTGAAGTAATGAATACCTTACCTTCCAAGTAAATGGTAGCTGATCCCCTACTTCCTACTGTGGGACTATGAGGACACACTTCCTGCTTCCATGACTTCTCCTACACAGTGCCACCATTGCAGGATTTAAGTCATGATCTATGTGGAATATTCATATTGAAATCATATTAGGAGGATACCAAGAAATCCTCTTTAATGTAATGTTTAAAGCAGTGCTCGAAAGCTTTGACTGACTTCCATGTTTCATTCATAATCTGGAAAAAAGAGGCCTTTTTATGTTTTAAGTTTAAAAATTTTGCTGTATGATTATTGTTGTCCACCCAAATCTTGCCTGTCTTCAGTGTCCCCTGAAAGACCATGTCTCAAGGCCTTTCAGCATATCTCACACAGTCTGGCTTCTCCTCTTTCTGAACAACTATGTTCCTCTTTCCTATATCTTCCTTCCTTCAATTTCTTGTTACTCTATTTGTGAATCCAGCTCTCCAGTTCCCATCCATGACTCCTCCAGGCACATAATGAGCTTTCTTTAGCCAGTGGCAGAAAAGCTCATTCCCATTCACAATTATTCACCATTCCACACTTGGGAAGTCCAAATAATAATTTCAATTAAGATTTCAAGCACTAGTAGAAAAATCAATCAAGGTTCTCCTTTCTCCAGACATTTAGGGAGTCACAACTTTATCTCAATGAGCCAAGTCCTCAATAATCTAATCAAAACATCCAAGGGTGAAAAGCAGAAAAAGGAGTTTTTTTCAGTGTGGCTACATTGAAAAGAATAAGAAAGAGATCCAGTAGACATCCACAACTCACAGAAGCACAAATTCAGGGTCCTGAAGTGGGCTTAAGATTTAAACAGAGGCTTCCATTTTTAGTATAATTTAGAAAGTGTTTATTTTTATTTTTATTTCTTTTTCGACCAAATTATCATTGAGTAGAGAACTGTTAAATTTCCATGAATATGTGGGCTTTCTGTTTGTTATTATTGAAAACTAGTCTTTTCTCATAGTGATAAGCCTTTGTTCATGTGGATAGAATGCATTTAATTATTTCAAACTTCTCTTATCTACCAGGTCTTGTTTTGTGTCCAATTATATTGTCAGTTTTGGAGAAGGTACCATGAAGTGCTGAGAAGAAGGTGAATTCATCTGTTTTAGAGTTAAATGTTCTGTAGATCTCTGTTAAATCCATTTGATTCATAACCTCTATTAGTTTCACTGTTTCTCTGTTTAGTTTCTGTTTCCATAATTTGGCAATTGATGAGAGTGGGGTGTTGAAATCTCCTACTGTTATTTTATGAGATTCAATGTGTGCTTTGAACTGTAGTAATGTTTCTTTTACAAATTTGGGTGCCCTTTCATTTGGGGCTTAGATGTTCAGAATTAAGAGTTCATCTTTATAGATTCTTCCTTTGATGATTATGAATTGTCCTTCCACATTTTTTGATAACTTTTAGTTAAAAGTCAATTTTATTGGATATTAGAATGGCCACTGTAGCTTGCTTCCTGAGACAATTTGCTTGGAAAACTTTTATCCTGCCTTTTACTCCAAGGTAGTGTCCATCTTTGCCACTGAGGTATGTTTCCTGTATGCAGCAAATGGTTGGTCCTGTTTACTTATCCAGTCTGTTATCTCATGTCTTTTTTATTGGAGAATTAATTCCATTGATTTTTATAGGTACTAAATACTAATAATACTTGTTTTCTGATATTTTAGTTGTTAGACATCATATTATGTTTGAGTGGTTCTTGTCTTTTGGGTTTGTTGTGAAATGATTAATTTCTTATGTTTACATGGGTGTAGTTACCCTCCTGCTATCATTGTCTCTAGATGTGGATTAGTCAAAAGGTAACATTTAAATTTGGTTTTGTCATGGGATATCTTGTTTATTCCATCTGTAGTGACTAAGAGTTTTGCTGGTTATAGATGCTTGATTTGGCATTTGTGTTCTCTTAGGGTTTGCATGACATTGGTCCAGCATCTTCTGGCTTTTAGAGGTTTTATTGAGAAGTCTGGTGTAATTCTGATATGCCTGTTTTTATATGTTACATTGTGTTTTTCTATTACTTCTTTTAATATTCTTTCTTTGTTCTGTGCATTTAGTATTTTGATTATTTTGTGATGAAAGACTTTTCTTTTCTAGTCCAATTTATTTGGTATTCTGTAAGCTTCTTGAAAGTTTATGGCCGACTCCCGGCCCGGAACATGGGTTCCTTCCAGTCTGGGCCAGAACACTGAGCAGATCTTGGGTGGCAGCTCTGCTCCCAACCTCCAAGAACCCAGAGGAAGCAGGGATCCCAGGCGCTCTAACTCAGGCCTGAACCAGACCTCTGTCAGGTCTGCTGTTGTGAGGACCCCGGATTCCACCTGAGACATACTGGAAGGTCCACTCAACCCAGAGCCACAGAGGAACAATTGAACTCAGAGCGTCAGACAACATATCCTGAGATATTCTAGAGGAGACACTGTGCCCAGAACAGCAGACAACTAGCTGGACTGCTACCTTGGAGGCACCATATCCTGAGGCATCCTAGAGGTACCACTGTAATCAGTGCAGCTGGAAAAGATCACAGAGGCATCTGGACCCCTAGAAGATCAGACACAAGCTAGATAACTGGAAAGACAGGCTTCAGTCAGAGACAGCAAGTACAGGCAGCACTAGAGTTAACCAGATGGCAAAAAGCAAGCGCAAGAACGTAAGCAACAGAAACCAAAGTTACATGGCATCATAAGAACCCAGCTCCCCCATCAGAGCAAGCTTTGAACACCCCATCACACCAGAAAAGCAGGATTCAGAATTAAAATCACTTCTCACGATAATGATAGAGGGCTTTAAGAAAGACATAAATAACACTCTCAAAGAACTTAAGGAGAGCACTGGTAGACAGATAGAAACCCTTAAAGAGGAAACACAAAAATCCCTTAAGGAACTGCAAGAAAATGCAACCACAAGGGAGAAGGAACTAAACAAAACCATGCAGGATCTAAAAATGGAAGTAGAAACAATAAAGAAATCACAAAGGGACAATAACCTGGAGATTGAAAAGCTAAAAAAAAAGATCAGGAGTCATAGACACAAGTATCACCAACAGAATACAAGAGATGGAAGAGAGAATCTCATGTGCAGAAGATACCATGGAAAACATTGACACAACTGTCAAAGAAAATGCAAAATACAAAAAAGCTACTAACCCAAAAAATCCAAGACACAATGAGAAGGCCAAACCTAAGGATAATAGGTATAGATGAGGGGGAAGACTCACAACTAAAAGGACCAGTAAATATCCTCAACAAAATTATAGAGAAAAACTTCCCTAACCTAAAGAAAGAGATGTCCATAAATATACAAGAAGCTTACAGAACTCCAAATAGTTTAGACCAGAAAAGAAATACTTCCCGCCATATAATAGTCAAAACATCAAATGTACAAAAAAAAGAAAAAATACTAAAAGCAGTAAGGGAAAAAGGCAAAATAACATATAAAGGCAGACCTATAAGAATTACACCAGACTTCTCACCAGAGACCGTAAAAGCCAGAAGATCCTGGACCGATATCATACAGACCCTAAGAGAATACAAATGCCAGCCCAGACTACTATACCCAGCAAAACTCTCAATCATTATTGATGGAGAAACCAAAATATTCCATGACAAATACAAATTTACACAGTATCTCAACACAAATCCAGCACTTCAAAGAATAATTGGTGGAAAACTCCAACACAAGAGGGAAACTACAACCTAGAAAAAGCAAGAAAGAAATCTTCCAAAAACTGTAAAAGAAGGTAGCTACACAAACATATCTCCATGGATGTGAGCCCAAAAGCTTGGATTAGCGAAGACTCAACCCACAGACCACATGAAGCTCATGAAGAAAGAAGACCAAGAGAGGATGCCTCAGTTCTACTTAGAATGAGAAACAAAAATGCTCAAGGGAGCAAATAGGGAAACAAAACATGGAACAGAAACTGAAGGCGGGGCCATCAGGAGACCATTCCACCTGGGTATTCATCCCATGTACAGCCGCCTAAGCTAAACACTGTTGTGGATGGCTGGAAGTGCATAATGTGAGGAACATGATATAGCTGTCTACTTAGAGGTCTGCCAAAGACTAACACACTCAGAGGACAATGCTCACAGTTAACCACTGATATGATCAGGGGTTTCCCAATGGACAACTTAGTGAGAGGACTGAAGGAGCAGAAAGGGTTAGTGACCCCAGGTGGAAAGCAACAATACCAAACAACCAGAGCCCCCCAGGGTCTAAACCACCAGCCTGGGAACACATAGGGAGGGACCCAAGACTCCAGAGGTATATGTAGGGGAGGATGGCCTTGTCAGAAATAGGTGGGAGAGGAGTTTCTTGGTCCCATAAAAAAAATGAACACAGAGTTGGGGGGGAATGTGAAGGTGGGGAAGGGATAGTGGGGGGGGGATAGGTGCAGTCACTGCCTCATAGAAGCATGAGGAGGGGGATGGGATAGGAGGTTTCTGGGTGGTGGGAGGAAGTAGGGTAAGGGGATAAAATCTGAAACATAAATACTGCAACCAATTTTAACAAGTGAAAGAAAAAGTTGTCAGAACCAACATCTTTAAAAAAAAAAAAAGTCAGCCCCCTGGGGGGGGGAAATTTTTTTTTCTTCATACTAAAACTTGTTCTGAGAATCGTATATTGCAGAATACACAGCCTTGGTGTATCTACTCATCAAGCATACTGAGCAGACCTGCCCAAACCTCCGATGTCCTGGAATTCCATCTGGATTCAGTGAAGACACAGCATCA
Source organism: Arvicanthis niloticus (assembly GCF_011762505.2). Lineage (NCBI taxonomy): Eukaryota > Metazoa > Chordata > Mammalia > Rodentia > Muridae > Arvicanthis > Arvicanthis niloticus. Next base: position 78,500,845 of record NC_047667.1, on the reverse strand, counting down.
GAGGCTTATCAACTTACTCTCCCCCACCCCTCTTCTAAAACCTCAACGCCCTTAATCAGCTTGAAGAAGTTAAAGAAGAGTCAGCCCCTATTCCCTGAGCTTGGGGACTAATGTGGTTGATAATGGTCTGTCTTTCTAGGGAAAAGTAGTGGTTTTGTTGGAACAGGGGGGATTAGCTAGGACTTATTGCATAGCCATAACCTATTGGTAGAAATCTGTATAATTATTATCAAGATGAAGTTATAATTTCTTAAATGGTACAAAATTTACTTTGATTTCATATTTAATGTTTTCATTGGTATGCACCTCTTATTAATATAAAAATGTGATGAATATTTATACTCTCATGGGCATTGTGCCTGTATAACGCATTTAGGAATACAAGGCCTAGACCCAGCCCTTTTTTTAACTTTTTTAACTGATTTGGGATGGTTAACCTATGAGTTAAGGGACTATAGCAAATTCATTGTTATGAGTTTATTGTTAGGGTGTTTTACATATTTTATTTAGAAATAGCTGAGAGGAGTGAACAGACAACAGTCCAGGTTACCTTACATGGATAGTTGGTTTTCAAAACATCAGAAGTCCATAGAACTGACGCTACAAATATTTATATATTAATGTTCATTTTGATTAGAGACCTATCTGCTCCTGACAGCTTCCTGTCGTGGATTCTAAGAAGAAATTGAGCATCCTTGGAGTTACTCCAGTTGTGTGGTGACAGCCACTAGGCAAGAATTGTCTCCCTCCATCTACAACAGACAAATTACTGTCCAGAAAAGGACACACATGCAGAATAGTCGACTGATTATATCTGCCTAGACAGAGTAATCAACCCTTAATAATCCTGTGTCAATAAGGTCTGTCAGATGATTCTGGGCCAGAAGGCTGAAGATTTGATGCTCCAATGTTCGGTAGTATAGGGGCTTTTCAGGTGTTCAGCGGTCTCTATAAATTGGCTAAGTTTTAGAAGTTATGTTTAGTGCTTCCCATAACTTCAGTTAACTCAGTAATTCTGGATTTCTGATGGGGTTGAAGAACTATAGTCTCATAGCCAATCCTGGCTATTTACTTTAAGAGAAAAGATCTGAGTAGATGATTTTCAGCTGACATTCATTCTAAAGCCAAAAAAGCCAGGATCAAAAGTGTTTTAGTTAGAAGAGATGACAGAGGTTCTGGTTAGTCAACAAAATGATGGACTGGGTATTAGGACTATCTTGTACCTCACTGGTACAATTAGGAATAAGTATGCTCTAATTGTATTTTGAGAGAAAAGTTTTACTTTAACAGGAAGAGTGATATGTAGGAGGAGCTAAGTGGGAAGGAATACTGAGAGGAAGAGATGGAGCAAGGAGAGAAGATGAAGAAGAGGAGAAGCTAGGTGATGAGAGAGAGAGAAAGAGAGAGGGGGCATGGAGGCAGATGTTTACATGTCTCCACCAGTCAAAGATAGTTTTTATATCTAGGTTGAGTATTGGGTTACGCTTCTGATTGAGCATTACCAAACTTATAAATCCTTTGATTAACATTTTAAAAAAATAGTATAAAAGCAAAAAGGAAAAGGGGGCATGGGACAGGGGTGTTCTAGGGAGAGGAAATGTAGAAAGGGGATGGCATCTTAAATGTAAATAAAATATAAAATAAAATAAAAAAAAACAAAAAAAGAAAAAAGAAAGTTTATGGCCATCTCTATCTTTATTTGAAGGAAATTTTTGTTGAGGATAATATTTAAAATGGCATGGCCCAAACTGACTTGTTCTTATGGGGCCACCATATTCCTGACTAGACAAGGCCTGAGGCCAGGAGAAGAGGCGCTCTTGTTGCTGCTCAACTCTGAAGGTGGCTCAGGCAGGCCAGAAGCACCAGCCCTGGAACCCATGAGAAGCCAGCACGGAAGATGGCTCTGCCAATCTACCATGCTGTCTCTACAAACCTCTCCTAAAACCCAAACAATACCCACCATCTACAAGATACCTGGTAGAAACGAGACTCTAAAGCTTAAAGATTACCTAAAGGCTGTATATATTTAAAGATGTTCACATAACAATTTGCCTACATAATTAAAGTTGTTTCCCAATATCTAATCTTAAGATATAAATCATTACTTAGGACTATCTTGGACCCAAGTGTGGTTCTCCATGGCTGCTACATCTCTCCTCCTCCTTCGTCTTCTATCTCTGCCTCCTACTTCCCCTCTTTCCCTACTTACTCCTCCCACATTATCTCCTCCCAAATTACCGAGTTTATTATAAAATGCAGCAGATAAAATATTCTGCAACAAATTTTATTTTATGATTTTTGTTGATGATGTTTTCTGGCTCTTTGAATTGAGAAAATTCACTCTCTTCTATTCCTATTATTTTTAGGTTTGATTATTGCATTGAGTCCTGAATTTCCTGAATGTTAGTGTTTTTGCACTTTTTAAAAAACTGTTGTGTCATTATCTTCTATGGTATATCTTCTATGACTGAGATTCTGTATTCTATCTCATGTATGAAAGCATGGCTAAAAGCAAAATTCTTATCACTAAGTGCCTTCATAAAGAAATTCTGGAGATCCTATGCTACCAACTTAACATCAAAAACCTTTGGAACAATAAGAATCAAGCACACACAAGAAAAGAAGATGACAGAAAATGATCAAACTCAGGCCTGAAATCAATGAATTAGCAACAAAGAGAATAATAAATTGAATCAACTAAATTAAGAGCTGATTCTTTGAGAAAATCAACATGATATGTAAACCCTTAGCCAAGCTGATTAAAGGAGACAAAGTCAGTATCCAAATGAACAAAAGTTGAAATGAAATGGGAGAGAAAAGAACAAAAAAACTGAGGAAATAAAAAAATTATCAGATCTTACTCAAGAAAATTATAAAATCTATATGAAATGAATGATACCACATACAAAAATTGAATTAGGATCAGGTAAACTATCTCAACAATCCCATAACCACTATGAAGATAGAAACAGTCATTAAAAGTCTCCCTGTCCTCCCCAAAAAGCTCAGGTATAGATAGTTTTAGTGCTGAATTCTATTAGACCTTTGAAGAAGACCTAAAATCAATACTCCTTAAACTATTCTAAAAAATAGAAGCAGAAGGAACACTACCTAATTCTTTCTATGAAGCTACAGTCACTCTGATACCTAAGCCACACAAAGACTCAACAAAGAATGAGAACTTCAGACTAATTTTTTCTTATAAGTATCAATTCAATAATAGTCAATAAAATTCTAGTCTACCATATCCAAGAGCTCATCAAAATGATCATTGACTATAATCAATTAGGCTTCATTCCAGGAATGCAAAGGTGGTTCAATATGCAGAAATCCATCAATTTAACCATTATATCAATGAACTCAAAGAAAAAATATCACATTATATTCTCATTAGATGCTGAACAAACTCTTGACAAAATAAAACTCACCATCATGTTAAAAGTGTTAGAGAGATAAGGAATTCAAGTCACATACCTAAACATAATGAATGTAATATACAGCAAATCAACAGTCAACATCAAATTAATGGAAAGAAACTTGAAGCAATCCCACTAAAATCAGACACAAGCCAAGGCTGCCCATTCTTTCCCTATTTATTCAATATAGTACTTGAAGTTCTAGCTAGAGCAATTATTCAACAAAAGGAAGTCAAAGGGATACAAACTGGAAAGAAAGAACTCAAGGTATCACTCTGTGCTGATCATATGATAGTATACATTAGTGACCCCAAAAATTCTACCTGAGAACTTCTACAGCTGAGAAACAACATCAGCAAAGTGGCTAGATATAAAATTAACTCAAACAAATCAGTAGCATTCATTTATGCAAACAAAAAAAGGCTGAGAAAGAAATTAGGGAAACAAATCTTTCACAATAGTCACCAATAATATAAATTTGTTAGAATATGTGGCCCACTCCTGAACAGATTATTCCAATGACTGATACCATGTGAGATGTTTTGTTTGTAGAGATGACATCTGAGGGGATGAGATGAAAAAAAAAAAGGAGGCTATAGGCCAGTATATGGATCTTTTATCCAGGCATGACACATGTGACTCACGCTCAAAGTGATGTGCAGTAGGTGCCATGGCAGTGGACACAGGAGCAGCACTGTCACCTAATGATGCATCTCATTAGCTGGGTCTTGTAGCTGGATATAGAGAGCTTCTGTCTGTACACAGATTTATGTGATGCTAACATTCCTCTCTTTTTTCTTATCATAAAGAGAGTGGAAAAAGAGGGTGGGAGACCAACTGTGAGGCAGGAATTCAGCCATTTGATCTCTAAAAATGATTCCTGCTGTCAAGTGGCATCATAAATTTTCAAGTGTAACTGATTCCCACCCTCAGGGCTCATTCAATAGATGTTCGAATCACTCTCCTCTGTGGACAGTGGTGGATAATCCTGTAAAAGGCTCTGATTAATTGTTTGATTAGAAATTTTCTGGTTTTATCATTGGCAGAATGTGAAGGCAAGGCTAATGAGTCAGGGAGCAAATAGTAAAGCTAGTAAAATGAGGAAAAGTGGGATTAGGATGGGCAGTATCTATTTCCATATAGGGTTTTTTTTTTTTTTTTTGAAAACCTAGGAATTAGAGGCCTCACTTTATTTTCTGTGTATTGAATATCTGATTGTAGCTGGCAGATTTTCTTTCTCATTATCCCAGACTCACTGACATTAAAGTAGCCTTCTTCTTAGAAAAAAAATGCAAAGACCAACTACTATATCTGTAAGAACTTCTAGTCCCTAGTGGTTCTGAAGCACCACTACTGGCAATAGTTTTTGGATGGAAAGCATGGTTTGGACCACTGACTGAAGAGCATTATCAACCTGGAAAGTGAATATATTTTATAAGGGTAAAGAAGTATTCAGCCCTGCTGTTACAGCATCAGCACCTATATATATTCCCACTGTTTCCCAAGTATTGCCAGGACTGGCAATACTTGATCTGCCTTCTTGTTGCATTATACAGGTATTGTTTCTGTAACCAAGATTGGTAGATGATCTTTTCCATGTATTACTCCTAATTCAGGGAAAGGGAAGACTACTGTGCAAATTCCTGACCAGCTTGGAGGTACATGATGCTATTCCTGAATGCCACAGAGAATTGACATGTTCTGAACTGTAGGACACCGGGGCAGAGATGAGGTATCAGGGGTTATGGTTCTGGTGCAGACTAGGGAGCTTAGCATGCCTTTAGGCAGTGTTCCAGATGTCTTATAACAGTCTGCCACTATAAAAATAGAGATAGAAAAGAGTTATAAGATCATGGCAGCTGATAAAAAGTGAGGGAAGGTTGCTTGGCAGGATCATTGGAGAAGCTGTAAGTGGAAATTCTGAGTTAGTTCCAGGGGGTACACATAGCCAGCAATCTTGAAAATAATCAGGTCGGGTGTCATTAAGGAGATGATAGGTTGAGATTAGTGTCTGAAGCAGAAGGTGAAGTAGTAGGTTAGTACCATTTTTGAGGGCAAATATCAAGGAACTTTGATAATTTCTCCTATTTTTTGATATGTATAGGTTGAGAAATTGAGACATATTTTCTTTGGATGTGAATAGTATTTACTGGGGACACAGAATGGTTTTTATGGTAGAGCTTACCATCAAACTTTTTTTCCACCTGGGATTCCAGGGTCTTGAATAGAGAAGAAGACAGTCTTGCATTGTTGATAGAAGTGATTGGTCAGAGATGATGAGATGGTAAAGCAGGAATAGGGTCCTTGTGATCTTTACTTTCTGCTGACTTTGGAATGACTTGTCTCTGAGAAGCCTAAAAAAATAGGGAGGGAGACTTGGTACAGTCTTAGGAAAGTTGCCCTTTGTCTTTCTTTCCAGGGTCTCAGTAACCATGTAGGGGTGATAGAAAGCAGGTCCAGTAGAAGAATCTATGTCTGTGAAAGTATATTTGAGCATCTATGGGTTGCTTCTCTAGAGCTGTCTTGTATGTAGACTGAGTAAATGCCTGGACTTGACAAGATACTGAAAAACACTCAGGTTATTTAAGAGGAAATTAAAATAGAAAATAGCATTTCTGTCTTAGGCATGTTACCCAAAAAGAAAAAGAAAACATGTTCTTTCAAAACACTTTGGAAGACACAACCTCATTGACTTGTGAATGGATAATCAGGATATGGCATATACTTAAAAGAATATTGCACCCGAAAAATGAGTAAAAAGACATGAACTTTAGAGCATTGTTAGCTACACATCACAATAACATGAATCCACAAAAGTTAGATGTCTAGACTAGCCAAACCCATCAAGATAGAAAGCAGATTAATAACTGCTCAAGTTAAGGGAAGAATGTGGAATTGTTCCTAAAACACACAAAATTTATTTCTTTACTAATTGTGCAAAATAGTTCATTTCTTTATAACATTAAAAAACAGCAACAATCAATAAAATGTGAAAGAAAGAAAAAGAAAAGAAAAAGATTCAAACAGAGTGAAGAAGATACTTCTCTATGCAGTGCACTGTCCCAGCATTTTCTCTTCTGTAACATTTGGCAGGCTAGACTCTTTCCTGGAGAAAAATTTCTACTGGGGTTGTCTCAAGCTTGCTTTCTTCTCAGCATTGAGATCCTGGGGAAATTCAAGTTTCTTAAGGCCCATTGCCTTAATAACCTGAATGCCACACTGAGAGTCTCAAATGTCTCCTTTAGAAGATGTTTATACCAAATGTGACCAACATAGAATGTATGAAATTATCAAAGAATTAAGAAAATATGATTTTTAATTTTAGATTTGTAGTAAAAGTAAGCAAGAGAACATTAACCTTAATATAAACAATTTGATGTGTATTTTCACTCACCATTAAACTTATAATGAAAAAAATAACAAAACTTAGTAAAAAAATTCATTCCTACCAGATATCTTCTTTAAATATGGCCAGGAATTTCCTGCATTCTGTGTATATTAAAGATGGTTAATAAAGATCGCTACAGAATGTTTGGTTTGCCTAACTAGATTTTTTTCTTCAACATAAATGTGAATTTGAGGCAAAGGAGATGGCTCTGCAGTTAGGAGCACTGGTTGCTTTTTCTGATGACTAGAGTTCAATCCCTAGTAGCCTTTCAGTGGCTTACAATCATTTCTAATTCTAATACCAGGGAACCAGTGCCTACACTTGTGCCTAGATTGTGGGGTCCACAGACTACCAGAGACCACCAGGAGTCCAACTCACATGTAAAATCAGAGTGTTTATTCAAGCTTGAGCTTAGTCCTCTATAACATCTCCAGTGCAGCATATGGGTGTGGAATGTCTCGAGCTAGCGATGCCTTTCCTTTTTATTACAGATGCAACAGGGTAGGGTACTTTCCAACTTAGCAGTTACGTAATTGGTTAACTTAAATAATGTATTTCAAAACATTGGAACATTAGATACTTTCCTTTTAGAAGCTGTTTGGCTGTTACTAAGTGTGAAGTAGCTCTTGTTAGGAAAATTGTGTCTGTTGTGAGAGGGTGCCTTGATTCCTGAAAAAAGCAAGCATCTGGAATATTTGGTACTTCCCATTACTAAGGGTGGAGTGGCTATTTTTAGGAAAATTGTAGCTGTTGCTGGGGGAGGGATGGTATCTTGGTTCCTGGAACTCTTTTTTTTTTCCAGTGACTGAGTTCAAACTAAGGACAAGCTTAACATAAGATGCCATTTGTTCCAAACAGATTTTGGCCTAAAACAGAGAAGTAGGCTCAGATATTTTGGTCATCCCAATAAGCCCTTAGAAACAATGATCATAGGAGTATTCATGGAACTCCTTTCATTGCCTTGCTTGTTCTTTGACTATTTGTGTTTGTTGTCTTTCTTGTTCCTTGACTACTTGCATCTATTGTATTGCTAGTTCCTCAACCTAGAACTGACATTAAACAGTTGCAAGTAATTAAAATGATATAAGAACAAAATGGAGGAGGAGGGATGGAATAGGGGGTTTCTAGGGAAGCTAAATGGGGAAAGGGGATGTCATCTGTGATGTAAATAAATTAAAAAATAAAAATAAGATGTCATCTAAACACAAAATGGAGACTGTAATGTTAGATTGGGCCCTTGGACTTTTGTAAGAGCACCAGTCAGGCAAGCAGTACACAGTCATACATGCAAGTAACAGACTCACAGAAAAAGTAAAAATTAAATAAGATTGGATGCTCAAACTTTTTCTGTAAGAACAGCAGTCATGCAAGCAATACACAGTCATGCATTTAAGTGACAGACTCATATTAAAAGCAAAAAAGAATTAAATCTTATGAAGTAATATATCAAGGAGCTCTAGCCACAAGGTTCTTGTAAGTCTTCTAAGCTCTTCCAAAAAGCTCTTGACCAGGAACTCATGTCATGTGTGTGAACATGTATGCACACATATGTGTGGAGGGCAGAGAGATGACCATAGACAAGGATGACAGGGAACTGCAGTCCCTCACATCTAGCCAGAATGTCTAAGTAAAGGCCATCAACTATTCTTCATGTATCTCCTGAGTGATTCAAAAGTACTGAAAGATCTTAGAAGTCTTTGCTACTCAGACATCATCTACATTTCTAATTTTCAAGACTTGGTGTTCCATTGGCGTGGAACTTGCCTAGTAGGCTACACTGGTTACACATTGAGCCCCAAAGTTCTTCCAGACTCTATTTTTCCAGTGTGGGAATTACAAGTACAGGCAACAACACTTGACAGTTTTAAAATGGGTTTTGAGTATCAACCTCTAAGCCAAACACATTCAAAGGAAGCATTTACGAACTTGGCTGTCTTGCCAGACTAAGTTCCTAACTTTGCAGAACTAGGAAATCGTTACATGCTCTTTTCACACAAGGGCATTTCTTTGAAGAAGAATGGCTCTAGCAATATATTAAATGTGATGCTTAAAATAGTATCCATAGGGGATGAAAGGGCTGAATAAATTGCAACATGAAGCAGATATATTTCTGATGCAAAATTTTCAGTCTTAAGTGAGAACGATATTGGAAGTCATGGCTGGGAAAATGAGAGAAGGAAGGCAGACTTCAGTGTGTTTCTGTCACTGTTCTCTAAGAGATAGGAGCCCAGGGGTCCTCAAAATTATTCTGACATGGACTTCTATAGCCTTCTTGTACTGGCAGGCCATAGCCTTGGATCACAGGGAACCACAGTCCTCCACATCGGCCCAGAATATCTAGAAAAAGCCCATCAACTATTCTTTAAGTAACTCTTGAGTGATTCAAATGTACTGAAAGATTTCAAAAGCCCTGCAGCAAGTAATACTAAACAGTAATCTTGATATGTCTTCATTCAAGTCTGTGTCAGATGTTTTTTTAATTAAAGTTTAACCAAATTTGAGCTGGAGAATTGCTGAATAGGTCAAATTGCTTCTTCTACCCACCTGAGAACTTAAGTTCCTGCCCCAGAAACCTGTATAAAATTGGGTGTAGTAACATGCAGAAAGAGGTGGGCACTGGGAAATTATTGGTCAGCCAGTATAGCCAAAATGGCAAGATGTAGTTCTATGAGAAATACTGTCTTAAAGAATGAGGTGGAGAAATGATTAAGATATCTTTTTTCTTTTTAAAAAATTATTATTATTATTTTACACTCCAGAGTTTATCCTCACCCCGTCGACCCTCTGACTGTTCTACATTCCATACCTCCAACCTACACCCCTGTCTCCACTAGGCTGTCTCCACCCACTATCCCCACCCCTCCTGACCTCTAAACTCCCGGAGGCTTCCAGTCTCTTGAAGGTTAGGAGAATCATCTCTGATTGAACACAGACCCAGCAGTCTTGTGTTGAGGGCCTCTTGTCAGCTGGTGTATACTGTCTTCAGGGGTCCAGGTTAATTGAAACTGCTGGTCTTGCTACAGGGTTTCCCTCTTCCTCAGCTTCTTTCAGTCTTTCCCTAATTCAACCACAGGGGTCAGCAACTTCTGTTAATTTTTTGGGTGCAAATATCTTCATCTGATTGTTTCAACTGCTTGTTGGGTCTTTCAGGGAACAGTCATGATAGGCCCCTTTTTGTGATTGCTCCATAGCCTCAGTAATAGTGTCAGGCCTTGGGACCTCTCCTTGAGCTAGATCCCACTTTGAGCCTGTCACTAGACCTTTTTTTTCCCCAGGCTCTTCTTCATTTTAAACAGGAACAATTATGGGTCAGAGTTTTGACTGTGGGATAGCAACCACCTCCCTCATTTTATGCCCTGTTTTATTGATGGTGGTGGGCTCTATAAGTTTCTTCTCCCTAGTGTAGGGCATTTCATCTAAGTTACCTCCCTTTGAGTCCTGAAATTCTCTCATTTCCCAGGTCTCTGGTGCATTCTGGAGGGTTTTCCCCAACCTCCTACCTCCAGAGGTTGAATGTTTCCATTCTTTCTGATGGCCCTAGGGGCTTTATTCCTTTTCCCTCACCCAATACTAGACCAGGTTCCCCTCTTTCCTCCACCCTGCCCACTTTCCTTCCCAGGTCCCTCCTTCCTTCCCCACATGTGATTGCTTTCTTCTCCCTCCCCAATGGGACTGAGGCAACCTCACTTGAACCCTTCAGCTTGTTGACCTTTTTGAGTTCTGTGAACTGTATCTTGGGTACACTCTTTTTATTTATTTATTTATTTATTTATTTATTTATTTATTTATTTATCTATCTATCTATTTAGCCTATTATCCACTTATTCATGAGTACATACATGCTAATGCCTATGACCTGCCTGGGACAACAAAGCTGCCTTTTTCCAGACAACTCATCTGACTGAAGACTCCTGAAACACACAATGAGATGCAGGAACATTCACTCAGTCCCACAGAGGACAGACTTGTGACCTTCCAGCTACAGATGAACTCTCTTGCCAAAGTTAAATGGCTACTTAACTTGGGGAAAGTTACATGATAGTAAGGGAAACATCATGTCTATCTAAATTTATCAAATGTTGTTTAAAACCAATGTTAATACCTTCAAAATGTACAACCTATTGAATAATTAATTGATTCAATAATCCCCTTATCTTCCGAACCAACATCTGCAACCCTCCTTACCCCTCTGGCTTAGTTGTGCTACCCCTCCTGCCTGTTCAGTGTTTTCTTTTTATACTTCCACCACTTCCAAAATTTTCACAACAAATGACAGTCATTCTAGTGATACCTCTCCTTTAAAAAGTAAAAGAGGGAGATGTGGGACAGTGAGAGGCAGCCTGATTCCTGGTTGAGCAAAGGTTAGAAATCCCAGTGAACCTGAAGGAACAGAAGGCATTTTGCCATGCTCCTGGACACCAGTCCCTAACCCTCCAGGAATCTGTGACTATCTGTCATGTAAGGGCAATGCCCTACGCACCTCCACAGGTAGAGAGTGTGATCTGTGGTCATGTAGCCTCAAGACAGATCAACATTTTAATGAGGTACTCAAAGGCCTGAAACATTTAGATAATTAAGCTTTCCTTCCCAGACACTCTTCCCTGCAAAAGGTATTTAACCCCAGGTCCATCCTGAGAAGTGGGGTTCAGTTTTACTCACCTACTTTCCACCATGATAATAAATGCCTTAAAACCAAAAAAGAAAAAAGAAAAAAAAGGGAAAAAAAGATTAAGATATTCTAATGTTGACCTCTGGCCTCCATCCTGCACATGAATATACTACACATGTGGTGGGAGTAGAAGAGAAAAGATTTATTTATTTATTTATTTATTTATTTATTTATTTTATTTTATTTTACTGTTTTTTACAAAGCTTGGCTTAACTTTGTCAAGGAATCCCCAGGACAGTGGGACAAACCTATCCATAATGCTACAATTTTGAAGCCATTGTAATCTATGAACTATCAAATGAAAAAGATGAATAAGACATAGTGGCTGGCCCAGGGAAACTTGTAGTTACTAGAGACAAGAATTTGTTCTCAAATGTAATAAGTGATTTTTTTCTTTGCCTGCTGCCTTCAACTTGCTAGTATATCTATTTATTCACTGGCGCTAAAACCTACTTATTTGTCATTCTAGCATATACAGAAAAACAACTGAAAAAACTAGCTTGTGGGACTGAGCAACTATTAGATACTTGGGCTTTCCATTTACAGATAACCAATGTTAGATTTTTTGAACTACAGCCTGTAAACCCTTCCAAAAAATTCACTTTATAAGGAGAAAGATTCGTTTCATAAGTCCTGTGACTCTAGAAACACCTGGTTAGAACAAACTATAAACTTCTAAGACATTCCCCTTAGTTCCATACATTTTTCAACACTTCCTTCTGGCATTCACCTCCTACAGGTCCCACACATTTTCAAAATCACACCACTATCTTGGAAGCAAGTGCAAACATGTGGCCGGGAGGAATATGGGTCCCAAATACTTAGATGTCAGAAGGGTGGGCCAGAATCAGAAATAAAGAAGAAGTGAGTTGCTGATTTATTTTCTGAGAATTTTGGCTCTAGACTCAGTAGGAAGCAAGACAAGTAAAATAGTGTATCTACAAATGAAATGGTAAGTGAGAGAAAGGAAAAGAGGAATTATACAAAATATGTAAGCTTAAATAAAAACATATAAAATGTCAAAAAGAAATCTGTTATAATAAGATAGCTAGTTTTTTATTAAGCTCATAGTTTTGAAGATTAGAAGTCTAAGATCACTTAGCTCCATCTGTTTTGCCACTCGTTAGGGCTTTATTGCCACATGGCAGATGACACTCTGAAAAGAGGATGTGTAAAAGAGACCTTTTTTAAAATTCTGAGAACGTCAAGTGAGAGACATGGAAAATATTTTACTCTGTCACCAAAATGGTGTCTATCATCAGAGCTGTAATGGCTTAAATGAAAATATGTTCCCTAAAGGCTCGTGTATTCAGCACTTGATACCCAGTTTGTGGCACAGTTTGGGATAAGTTATAAATATAGTGACTTAAATGTGAGCTGTTACCCTTAAGGGTATGTATTTCAGCATCCAGTCTCCAGTTAGTAATGCTGTTTGGAATGGTTGTAAAATATTTCAGAGTTAGGAACTTGCTAGAGAAAATACAAGTTTTGGCTCAGGCTTTGAAGTATGTGGTCTCTTCCAGTTTCATTTTCTTGCTTTTTGGTTTGTGTGTGTGGATGAGATATGAACAGCCTACTTCCTGTTTTGTCACCTGTTGCTATGACTTCTCCTCTTGTCTTCTGACAACATAAGCCCAACTAAACTCTTTCTTTCTTAAGGTGACATTGTTTATCGTATTTTGTCACATCAATGAAAATGTAACTAATAAACAAGAGAATGTTAAGACAGTACTAAACTAGAAGAGACTGAACCACTCATAAAAAATGTATTTTCTGTTTTGATATTCAAGGATCTATAAACCCTGAAAAATGAAAGACAAGTATATTAGAAGATAAGGAAGGCCCAGCAGACTTTTGAAATGAAGTCTGTTTTAAAATGAAAGGGCAAGGATATGAGTTTCAAAAGCACCCAGGAAAAGAAAATACAAGGTAATTAAGTTGTCTTACAGATAGACTAATTAGATTGCCACATTTTGTCAGAATGCATGAATATAACTACTACAAAGCATAATTTTCTACAAATGCAGCTATCTATTGTCTTTCTGTTTTCACATTGTAGATGGAACCATGGGTTCGGTATCTCTAATCTGAAATTTTTAAATCTGAAATAGAAAGCACTCACTTCCTTAAAAAGAAAGAATGTAGTTTTTGAGAATGCTGTCAGTTACCAAAAGAGTGTAACTGGCCTTATAATCTTTTCTGCATAGTGTATTATTGTCTTTTTTGTACATGCTTCTGTCATATTGCTCTGACAAAATACAATCTTCCATGCTTTGATATAGCCACATGTCTCTCAGAAACAAAACTAAAGCTCAAAGATAGGTATAAATGTGTGTAAATAAGATACCCTATTCCACCAGGAAGTAAGAGAAACAAAAAAAGAAAGAAAGAAGGAATGAAAGAAAGAAAGAAAGAAAGAAAGAAAGAAAGAAAGAAAGAAAAAACGGAAGTACACTGCTTTCAATACAATCATGAGCATCTGAATTTGAAGGTCCAACACCCAAATAAAAAGCGAAAAATGGCTGCCCATGCTTGTATTGCAAATATCAGTGACAGACAAGTAGATTGCCAGAGCTCCATGACAGGTAGCCTAGCTTAAAGATGGATTTCTAGTTCAGTAAGAGTTTCTATCTCAAATGCAGAAGAATTTTTGTGAGGGACAATAAAGGAAGACACTTCATGTCCTTTTCTGGCCTCTACCTGTACTCTCACCTATATATTCATATGCAAGAAATACACATATAGACACTCACACAAATGAACATTCTCTCTCATTATCTCTTCCTCTCTTTCTTACACATACACACACAAACACACAATCACAAAAACTCACACACAGTGAATTGTAGAGAAGGAAGGAAACTAACAGATTAAAATGAATATTCTCATTGTCAATAGTTTTAAGAAGTTTTTTTCAGAATTTAAGGTGATGCCCTGTTCATTTGTTGTTAAATGATACTGCTTTGAAGAAGTACATGGTCGTGGTTTAGAAGAAATAATCTCTATAGCATGCATAAATCATATAGAACCTTTAGCAAGCACAAACTTTGACACACACTTCAGTTGTTCTTTCCTGTCTGATTATGGGAGATGCTGACTGAAGCTCTTGGTGTCTAAAGCCTGTTTAACTTAACATCCCTGTCATTATTCACTATTAATTCATTGAACACTCTATCAACATGCCAGTTATTAACCATCTGCTGCATGCTGCCACTTCTGCAGCTATTTTCTACTGGCACTTATTCAAGTTAATATGGCTGTTTAGATTGGCAGCTTTTTACACATTTCCAATACCCAATTCCATACCGAGACATTTGTAACTCATTGCTATAGTGGTTAACACCACCAATTTGTTATTCTGTTTATAGCCACTCTCTAAATAAATATGACTACTGTAAAGTCAATGAAAGCAAGATTATGGCTTTCTTGAGATGCCCGCATATTGAAAAGTCAGACATTATAAACAGAAGAGAAATTTGTTGAGTTTCAGAGAATAGTGGCTCTCAACCTCTGGTTTGTGACACCTTGGAGTGCCAAATTGAACTTTTACAAGGATCTCCTAAGACAATTGGGGAAAATTATATTATCATTCATAAAAGTAGCAAAATTATAGTTATTAAGAAGCAACAAAAATATTTTTATGTTTGAGGGTCACTATACTCTGAGGAAATGTATTAATGGATCACAGCATTAAGAAGTTTGAAAGACTTGTTAGAATCCAGTTTAGAACGCAAGGTCCATGATCAGGACATCTTCTTAGACTTTTGCTATATAAGAGGGAGACCCAGTAGAAATTGAAGGAAAGCCCACTGGGTCCACAGTTCAGGGATAAAATCAATAAAATCAATAAAATCAATAAAATCAATAAAAGAGACAGCAATAGGAAGCTATGGGGCAGAAGACATTGTTAACTGGTTGACTGTGCTGACTCTGCCTGCAAACACTGAAGGAGCCATGAAAAATCCCTTTCTAAAAATCCTCTCTTATTCCTGGGATTGGACACACTGCTTAGGCCAGCACAGAAGAAGCCCTAGGTTCTATCTTCATTACTGAATAAAGCATGAACAAAACTGACTCTGTACATCAGCAATTCCATATTGAGGAGGTGAGGGCAAGGTCATGGGCACTGAACTGTCACCAGGCCAAGATATATGCATACACACACACACAATATATATATATATATATATATATATATATATATATATATATATATATTCATGTCTCTGGCTGTTAAGAGAATCCAATCATATCCTAACAGAGGGCATATAATGGGCTGGTGCCGGGGTTTAGGTGGTAAAATACTTGTATTATAAAGCAGGAGGACAACCACCAAAGCACTATGAAATCCCTGAACATGGAATCAGAGGCCTGCAGTGCCAACCCTAGAAGGACAAACACAGTAGGATACAGAAGGCTTGCCATCCAACCATTCTAAAAAAGTCCACTCACTCTCAATGAAGAAAGAGACCCAATTTAAGAAAAAAGGTGGAGAGCCCCTGAACTATGACAGTTGAAACTCTCTTCTGGCTAAAATATGTTCACACTTGCACATACGTACACAAAAGCTTTTTTTTTTTTATTTTCAAGAGATAGAGGAACTATAGTAGAATTATGGAGTGTCAGTGGAATTTATTTAGGGAATAAAATGAGCACAAGAACACTTTTTGAATAAATAACTTACAAGACTAAGAGCACATCTTCTGTTGTTGAAATGCCTCTGAGGGAGAGAAAAATGGCATCTCAGCTCATTCACAGTAACATATGAGTCTAATTTTCTCAAAACCTAGTCACATCAGAATTAGAGATGTTTTATGGTATTTTTCACTTTTCTTGACTACTGTTCATCTGTTTCTCAATGAGAAAATCCAACTTCATAGATATTCAGACTTAAAGAAAATCTTACAAGAACCCCTGCCTATTTCACTGGCCCATAAAACGTTGTCTGCTGTGTTTTTTCCACTGGTTGGTTTTAGATTTTTGGCAAAGATCAAGTGACTATATGTGTGTGGCTTAATTTCTCAGCCTTTCATTCCATTTCCTTGATCGACCTGTCTGTGTCTGTACTAGTACCATGAGGTTATTATCACTATTGCTTTGTAGTAGAGCTTGGGGCCTTGATTGTCATTCCACAAGAAGTTCTCTTATTGTTGAGAATAGTTTTCAATATACTGTGTTTTTTGTTATTCCAAATGAATTTGAGAATTGCTCTTTCTATCTCTGTGAAGATTTGGCTTGGAATATTGATGGGGAATGCATTGAATCTGTAGACTTCTTTTGGTAAGAAGGCCATTTTTACTATGTAAATCCTGCCGATTATGAGCATGAAAGATCTTTCCATCTTCTGAGATCTTCAATTTCTTTCTTCAGAAACTAGGAGTTCTTTTCAGATAGATGTTTCACTTGCTTGGTTAAAGGCATAACAAGATATTTTATATTATTTGCAACTATTGTGAAGGGTGTCATTTTCCTATTTTTTTTCATTCTGTTATATTTTGAATAGCAGAAGGCTAATGATTTGTTTGAGTTAATTTTATATCCAGCCACTTTGCTCAAGTTAATTATCAGTTGTAGGAGTTCTTTGGTGAAATTTGGGGGTCATCTAAGTATACTATCATATTGTCTACAAATAGTAATATTTTGACTTCTTTTCCACTTTGCATCTCTTTGATCTCCTTTTGTTTTGTAAGTGTTCTGGCTAGAAATTCTATATTGAACAGCTAGGGAGATTGTGGGAAGCCTTGTCTAGCACCAGATTTTAGTGACTTTGCTTCAAGTTTGGCTCTGTTTTGTAGTAGAATTTTCCCCTAATAACTAAAGATTATAAGAAACAATCACTGGTTGAGGAAGCAGGATTTCTGGGTCAAAAAAGGAAGAGTGAATGCAGGAGATAGAAACTTGCTTTTGGACTGTAGACGGGGGAGGCAGACACAATGCAGGAAGCTGGAGGCTGTTGGTGGTTCCACTAGGATCTGCTCCTGGAAGATTTCTAACATAGACTAGTTTATAAAATTGCACTGCTATGTTCTGTGCCCAGCGATTGTGTTATCTGTTGATTCTTAACTAAGATTGTGTGATGTTTTTCTTCATGTGGTGACTCAGTTGGGTTCCAGAGATAGGTAAATGCAGCAGAGTGTGGGTAACCAAGAAGTACACCTCAGCTAGCTGTGGGAATTTGGAAGTGCAGGGCAGATTTGGAACTAGGCTGAAGAGCAGATTGGAGAGAGCCAATTGCTGAGCTCTGGACAGGCAGAGCCACCCTTGGTGGTTCACTCTTTGACTAAAGGGAAAATGTAATCTTGGCCAGTCTGCCTGGCTGGAGACAGAATGAGACTGCCAGCCCATGCCTAGCAGGTGCTAGTATGATTTTTTTTTTAATATTTTATGCAACAGGTGGCAATCCAACATGTTAAGGAAGAACCCATTAAAAATGTAAGATTATTAGACTATGAGTTAAAAATTTAATCTTGGCAAGCAGAGCAGAAACAAGCCATGTGATGGTTCAAGCACCAGAACCCTTTCTTTGATTGTTCAGTCAATGTTTTTTATGGCATCTTCTACACCTAAAATTCTCGCTTCTACCTCTTATATTCTACTTGTAATGCTTGCATTTATGACTCCTGCTCTGTTTCCTAGGTTTTCTACCTTAGGGTTGTCTCCATTTGTGATTTCTTTATTTTTTCTATTTCCACTTTTAGGTCCTGAATAGTTCTGTTCAATTCCTTTACCTGATGGTTGTGTTTTTCTGTATTTCTTTAAGGGACCTATGAGTTTCCTCTTTAAGGGCTTTTACCTGTTTACCTGTGCTTTCCTGTATTTCTTTAAGGGAGTTATTTATTTTCTTAAAGTCCTCTATCATCATCATGAGATGTGACATTAAAACAGAGTCTTGCTTTTCAGGTGTGTTGGGGTATCCAAGAGATGCTGTGGTGGAGAAACTGAGTTCTAAAGATGCCAAGTAGCCTTGCTTTTTGTTATGGTCTTGTGCTTGCCTCTTGCCATATGGTTACCCCAGGTGTTACCTGGTCTTATTGTATTTAATGGGAGCTTGTTCCTTCTGTGAGTCTGTGATCCTGTTAACGGGTACACCTGTGGTCTTATGTATGTCAGTACTCCTGGGAGACAAGCTCTTTTCGTGCAGTATTGTTGTGGGAATAGTTGTGGCACAGGGTCAGCCCCAGGGGATGAGGGTGCAAATTGAAACTGGAAGGATCATATCCCTGGCTGCTTGCCCCTATCTCCTCTGTGATTCCTGTTTCCTGTGGGATCTGGGAAGGTCCCACTTGGGTCATGTATTGGGGCAGAAGTGATGATCTCACCTGTGATCTTAGGTGTGCCGGCACTCCTGGGAGACAAGCCCTCTCTCTGAGGGATTGGTGTTTGGATAACTATAGCACAGGATCAGCTGCAGGGCACAGATAGAAACTGGAAAGTTTATGTCTCCAGCTGCACATCTCTAGACCTCACTATTTTCATTCACTTTCTGGAATGAACTGATGAACAGCTAAAGAATAAAAGAAACATTTGCATGTACGAAGATAGTTCATTCAAATGACAGGTTACCATAAAACAGCTGTTGCTCTTAGCAGGGCACAGCATTGTTCTTTCATCATCTTTTAAACCTCCCTCTCCTTCTTGTCAATGCAGAATTAGAAGACGATTATTATTAGTGAAACACCTGCTACACATAAGGAATCCGGGGTTTACAGCAATCAGTAATGAGAGGATGTAATTAACTCATAAGTATGTCAAGTTGTAGAAAACAGTTAAGGCCTTTTCAATTCAAGTGTGCCATTAATGGGAACTCATTAAAGATATGAGCAAAGTAAAGTGTAAATAAAAATCCCTTTCTCTGTAGTTACATCTGTGAGTCTACTGCCTGCTTCCAGGTTCCTTTGAAAATATCCCTGTGCTTAAGCTAGTTGGCCGCAGTTATGTGTCTTTATTTGTAGATAGATTTCCAGAGTATCTTTGGTCCTTTAACATGAAGCCAGGCTGTTGATGTGAACTATAGACAGACTACTGTAATTTATACTCCCTAAATGTCAGTGTATCCTAGCCAAGGTACTACAAAAACCCATGCATGGTGTTACAGCATTCAGCTCCATTCCTGAGACCTCTTGGATGTATAGTTCCTGCTCAGTTACATATGACTAGGATTCTTATATTTTCCTGAAATGCCAACAATAAAAAGGGAACTTGGTAAGACTATCAGGGTTTGATGGCTGCCAGAATAGTCAAAACAGAGAACATTAAACATCAAGTAAATATTCTATATTAAATGACATTGACACTCGTTTCTGACCTGTGCATGTATGAACACATGCACTAGCACACACACATTCAGACACACACACTGAAGAGAACAGAAAAGAAAATTCTGTTCTACATTTTTGCACCAGCTTTTCCTGGGGAGACACTAATAGCAAATGTCTGTTTCTGCAGATAAGACATTAAATACGAGAACAAAGTATGATTCCACCAAAGTCTAATGAGCCAGTCCAGTGAAGTTACTGGGCTTACTAATACAGAACAAGAATGAGAAGTTTCTTATAGAACCCTAAAGCAGCTATACTATGAAAAATTTTACTCCATGAGGACGTAATGGAAGCTACATCATGAAGTTCCACTTACAATTAAGCTAATGCATTGTCTATATGCTTGTATCTTTTGAATCATTTGAAGATCACTTGAAGCTGAGGGAAGGCAAGGAAGACTAATTTCTAGAATCCTATTTTAAGGGTCCCATGGCCTTCTTCTCCTCCTTCATCTGTGGAATATTAATAATTCCATTACATTATTATATATCTGGCTATTACTGTGTTGAACTGCTCTTTAGTTACTATGGCTTTTAGATCAAGGTAGTCTGGATTCCATGATAAAAATGCTGTAAGCATGTTACACCCAGAAAAAAGGGGTCATAGTAGGACATACATTCTGAAGGAACAGGGAACAGAAGAAACAAACCCCATCATTCCTCTTCAGAGCACTTTCATACAGATTTTCTCACTTCTTTTGGCTGAGACTTTGTATTGGTTGCATGTCTCATTTCTTGTGACAAAATACTAGAAAAGAAGCAAACTTAAAGGGGACAAAGGGTTTCTGTTGGCTCCCGTCTTGGGGGAGCATCATGGTTGGGAGGCATGGTAACAGGGGCATACGGGAGTCATTCACAAAGAATTCAGTCAGAGAGCAGAGCAAGATGAATGTTCACTTTCTCCTTCTTATTCTGTTCAGGACCTTGGCCCATGAGATGGTACCTCCCACATTTGTGGCTGGTCTTTATATCTCAGTGAATTTAATATTATAATTCTTCAAACATACCCAGAGCCTTGATTATAAGTGACTTTTACATCTTGACAATTTGACATTATAAAGCATCACAAACCTTATCTCAACTTTACAAGTTTAAATACTTGCACCCATTTTACAGAGAACAGGCAAAATATAACAGATTCACAATCCTTAGTCCATTCTGACCTTCAAACTCAGTTCATAGGCCCCAACACCTGCCAAAATAGCATCAATGACTTGAATCATGAAAGACCTGCTCCATAATTCCAGGAAAGTCCCTAAATATACTAATCTTGCTTCTTGACATCTGTAGTTTTGCTTCTTGCTAAAGGAAGAGCAACAAAAAGATCTGATTTTTACCTAATTAAACATAAAATGCTGAAGAGCTCTGGGCTGCCTGATTTGGGCAAGTTCCCAGTGATCTACAAGCCAGCAATAAATACTTTCTTTTCAGTCTTAAGAATGTCCATGTAATGGGCTCTGCTGGGCTCACTTCACAATGTTCTGGAAGAGCTGGTAAGATTGCCAAAGACAGAGATAGTAGTGTTGTACTGGGGAATCTTTAAGAGCATTATAAAAAACAGTCTCTTGGGGAAATATACACTGAGATGTTCTATGTTTCCACAATTGTCTCTGGATTCCTGCCACCACAGCAGCTCCTAACACTTCTACACTTAAACAGGAAAATATAAAAAAGTACCCGAACATGCCACTTTTGGAGGTAAGTATGTTTATGGCACTTGTCTAAACAGAACAGTTAGTAAAGACTGGATATAGCCTTTATTTCAGTGCCCAGGATACAAATCAGACATCACTGGATTCCCTGCTTTAAATCTGTGTGATGGTCGCATCCAGTTTTACAGTTTGCCTGTCTGTGTATCTCTTTGTGTGTTTCTGTAAAATCTATTAGTTGGGAAAATAGATCTCAATTGGGAGGATAATTTAGTCTTCTCCAAGACCATTGCTGTTAGCACCATGTCTGCCTACAAGGTAGTACATTAAGCCGTGCTAACTCATAGGCCTTCTCGAGTGGGGAGATGGTACAGCACCATGTAAGGTGGCTGGGGTCAGCACAACTCAAGGACAGTTTTGTAGACAAAGATGGATATTTTGCTCATTTTTCACTAAAAACCTGCAGACATTTTGTGAAATAAATTGGCCCTTTTTAGAGTCAGGTGGCCCAGTGAATATTCTCTCAATCCCCAGATGGTTCAGGACATCCAGAACAGGATAACTGGAGACTGTGGCCAGCCCAGCCAGCTTTCCTATATTAATCATGCAAAACCAACCTTTAAAAGTGTCATCTTTAAAAATGTCCTTGTCTTGGTCTCTGATGGGCTTACCTTTCAACAAGAGGCAACAGTCTACAGATGTAATTCTCAAAAGTTAGTGTTTATCAGAGTCAATCGAAGAGATTGTGGTAGAAAAGTATAAGAGAGGAAGGAGTCAAGACAACAATATGTAAGCAGTCGGCAAAAAGACTGGAGCTCAAGCGACTTGACACTTCTGGGAAATCCTGATGGTCAAATGAGAAGGGGGGAGATATGTAAATGTTATTTAAATGTGTGCTAAACTTTTTATAGTCTCACATCTATCTCATCTCTCTAGCCCATCCATTCTTATGCCTTTCTGTTCCTAAACTGTTCCTAAATAAATGTTCTCTATTTCTTTAACTATGATGGATCCTCAGTCCAATTATTTGCTTCAGGGTTCAAGAACCTGGAAATAATAACTGACATGCTTTGACTACACATTAATACCCATAAACAGGCTCACAGGAACCAATACTGGCCCAAATTTATACTTTCTAACTCAGAAAGTCTAGAGGAGGATTGCACAATTGCATTTTTTATAAGTTCTGATGGTGTTAAAGAGTTTGATCAGAACTTTAATACTGTTTAAGGGGTTGGAATGCTGAATGTCATGTAAACAAAGTTGTAAATCAACACACATTTTCAATACACTGGCAGGTACACAAGATAGATGGGTTACAGCAAAGCAGGAAAATCTCAACTACAGGCCTCACATACTGTCTACTGATATTCTTAGCTTTTGCATTGTTGGATGCTAAGGGGTCTGCTTATACACTCCAAAGAATTTACTTAATAATCATTGCAGGTTATGTAAAAGGCTGACAAATAGACATTAGTTTAGAGATAGCCCAACATAACTTATAAGGAGGTTCTGAACTTTCAGCACTCTAACCTCTCAAACATCACTGAAGTTCTGAACAATCAGACTTTGTAGCTAAAGCCTCTTTCTCAGAATTTCAATTCATGGCTTTTATAATAGGGGAGAGATGCAAACCTCACATGTTTGCATGTTTTTCTATCTTTGCCATGTTACAGAGCATCAAGAAGTTTCTCAGCAGAGGCAGGAGAGGTAACATATTGACAAAAGGCATGTATTGCTCTTAAAAGGACCTAGGTTTTGTCCCCAACACCCTCTCTGATGTTCACAACTACTTGTTAATTCAGCCGCAGGCAATTCAGTGTTCCTTTCTGACCTGCACAGGTACCTGCTCTCATAGGAACATACCAACCCAGGGATATACAATTTAAAATAAAATAAATGTCAAAAGAAGGATGAAGAAGAGGAGACCCTCAATATCCACACATTCCTCTCAGAAGTCCCAGCCACCAGGACCATTAGAAATAAATCTGTTCTTTATAAATTACGAAGGTCTCAGATATTCTGTTACATCAGTATTTCCTGTTCAGAATGATTACAGAAAGTAGAAAGATTTGACACCAGTGTGTGTCCATATATAAATGCTTCTTGTATATGATAATGTACTTGTCACTAAGTTTGGCAAGGCATCAATTATGACAGGGTGCGAACAGCATCTGCATTCTACTCTTGCTCAGATTCTTTGCAATACTATGTATTACCTAAAAGATACAGATGGCCCATTATCTGTAGGGCTGCTAGCAAGACCCAGCCTCCCACCAAAGATATTGTGACTAAAGCATGAAGTCCCAAGTGGTAACTCAAGAATTTTCACAAAACATGGGTCTATTTTCCTGTATTCCTCTATATTTTCATACACTATCCTCACTCTCCAAATTCTGCTCTTCTTGCAGGTTACACCAGACAATGATGCCTGTAATTATAAATAATGATTTATATCATCTCCTCCATGTCTCTTGTTACTCAACTAAGTGTATATCTCTTGGTAAAATTATATTTTGTCTACCTCGACATTCAACACAACACACAAAGGCCTTAGACAGTCTTGGAGCAGAGAGACCTGTCTTCTATGTCCCATTTCGACTCATCCCCAGGGAACCAAAAAAATCAGTTAACATCTGCATGTTCCTTACTTATCCCTTAAATTCCCACCCTCAACCTTTTCATAGACTAATTAAAGTACCACAACATCTGACATAGTATTCTGTCTTCCTCAACACTATGTTCTTATGAGGTACTTAGCAGATGTCTTTAATAAGAACAAAAGCCCTAGGAAACCCCTTAGAAATGTTTTCTTTATTTCAGAGCTGCTAAAGTAAAATACTGGACACAGAAGGAAAAACTGAAGGTTTTATTTTGGAGAGTGAATATTTAAGACATCCAGTTTATCCAGAGCAGTCTAGGTCTTTACTTCTTATCAGTGCAATTATGCAGCTTATCCAGCTACATTTTTAACAGGATCCTTATTTGAAAAGTAAATTCTATTGAGACTTTAATCTACGGTCTAAAAGAACTGAAGTCCTTTGACACTATTCCCAGGGAGAAGAGAACAAACACCATAAATCAATAACTATCAACAGCCCAGATTAACAGTATCACCAAACTCTGACTTGGTAATGTCATGAGATTATTGAGGAACTTACAGGAGCAATGTCCATCTGAAAGGATACTTCCTCATGGAAAGTTCACATGTGTACGGCTGACCACTCTCTGAAAACTGTAATGCTAGAACACTCTGCATGATTTACAGATAGCTGGACAAATCAGAAAGTCATCGTTTCTCAGCAGTCTTACTACTTATATTACCATAGGAGGAAAGAACTTACTGTCCTGGTAAATTTCAGGGACTTCTAGAGATTTCAGTGTTGATTATTTCTAAGTCTTAGATTCTCATTAAGTGAAACAATCAGTTTTGAATACTTCAATTTGAAAGAAACTGCTACATACCAGCAGGTAAGAGAAAAAATTAAATAAATCAGAGCATTGAGATGAAAGAAAAAAATGATTCTCTGAGATCATTGGCAGAGCAGAAGAGTTTAAACAGAGTTTGTGCTCTGACCCTGTGCTTTCTCCATTTTTAAAATTAAATATAAGATAAGCTGTCCAAGCTGTGAAGAAGAAGGCACATTTTATAGATTTTTTTACTTCAGAACCTCTCTCCCCTTATGCAGGTTATAAATTAAACAATAGAAAGAAGGAAGGAAAGCTGCAGTTTATCAGGTCTGCCTAGCACATATCTTTCAACGGAGCTATATAAGGCAACTACATATAAAGCTAAGCTCATCTCTTTTGGCCCACAGCATTTTTTTTATGCCTAAATTGCCCTCATCAAAGCATTTGCCTACTCTGAGTAGTCAGTGAGTATGTCCAAAGTGAGGTCAAAAGTTCAGGGAAGGATGGGAAGTATATTCTAGTCCATAAAGTACTTTCTTTGCAGGAGTCAGGACCCAAGTGGGACAGAGTGGGAAAAAAATGACAAGCTCAGTAAATGGTTCCAGGTCACAAGACTTATTACATGTTATGAGTGATTTACATAACAGACACTATTTGTAATATTTGTATATCAAAAGTTTTTCTCACATATTCTATTCCTTACATGTAACCCTGGTAGGGTCTGAATACAGTTATTCTGCCAAATGGAAACTTTGATATGTCATTATTAGTGTCTGTCTTCCCATCTATGGTCTAGGAACAATTGAGGAAGGTGAGGAGGAGTGAGTGGACTAGGGCTGTTTTTGATCCCCTTCCCTTATGTTTTAGGAAGTGCAAACAAGGGAATCTGTGTAAAAAGGAGGAAAATTAAAAATGTTGATATCTAGGGTTACCATATTATTTAGTGTGAAGCCTGGGATTTGAGAGCAGGCAACGATAATGTATTAATTATTATATCAGTGCATGCATAAGCTGGAACTATCCTGGACAATACAGGAGGAATGGTCACCTATGTGACTATGTATATAACTGTGTATTGATAAACCCTATTTAGTCATGCAGGTGAAAGTCTGAAGCATATTAGATAATCAGCACAGATTAAAAGAAAATTCCCTTTCAAATATTGAGCATTTATAATAAAAGGAAAATAAACCTTCAGATATAAGAATAATAAAAGGTGCACCATTAGTATCAATTTGAAATGGTTAATTGCTTGTCCAACTCAACTGATCATCATGTTTTCTTTTTGTCTTTATTGCATTGCCTCTTCAACATTCATGGAGAAAAGAAGATATTTTCTCCTATCAGTGGCATGAATATTTTCAATAGACCCAGTAAAAAAAATCTGTTAATCTTCAGAAAAAGAGCTACTCAACTAACCAATCTCGTGTTATATCATGCTCATCATTTCATTATTAAAAATAATCTAATAATTTCACTACCCTTCTTTAAAGAAGAAATATGAAGAAAGAGAGAGAGAGAGAGAGAGAGAGAGAGAGAGAGAGAGAGAATTGAATTGTAGCAGAACTTCTAAATTCAAAGAATTAAGGTGCTAAGGGGCTAGGAGGATAATTCAGTTGGTAAAGTATTTGACTCTCAAATATAAGAACCTAAATTCAATTTGCAGCACTTATGTACAAACTCAGGCATATATATATATATATTAATGGAGATCGTTGCCACGTGTCAGGAGCCTGGACTCGGGGTGCATGATGAGATATAAGCCATCCCTTGCAGGCATGGACACCTGTTGGGTCTCTGGCTATCTCCAGCTGGTGCTCTACCAGAAACCAAACCATCCTTTCACAGTTCCACATTATTACAGGCTTCAAATTGGCAATTCAGCAGAGTAGGCAAATCCAGTCAAGCCCAGATAGGTCAGTGATGCTGTGATGGATTGTATCATCTATGCACAATAAGAACCAGAATAAAGCTTTCCTTCTTTAATGTGTTCTTGCACTGCATTTTGTTACAGCAACAAGGCAAATAACTCAGACAAATAGGAAAGTAATATGAGAGGGAAACGGAGGTAAATATCTCATGCTTTGGTCTCTTACCCCATGAGGTATCGTATAGTCCACTTACTCAGGACTCCAAGAATGTGTCTGTTGAATAAGTAAATGAAGTGTTGTTTAATGCATCTATCCTCCTGGTATCAATCTTTCAAGTAACTTATATACAAGCTCTTTGTTGTTCTCTGTAAACCTTTGAGAACAGGTGTCTGAGTGTACACTAGCTCAAATAAATTTCTCCTGTATCAAAATTAGATTAAAGAGTTATCCTTACTGAATGGCAGGCATGGAGCAAGAGCATGAGGCCCCTTGCCACATAATATCTATAGCCAAGGACCAAAGATAGATGAATTTGGTGCTCACCTTTTTTTTTTTTTCTTTCTGCTGTCTGGGATTGGAGCCCATAACTCAGTGCCATTGACATTTAGGGTAAACTAACCTAACCTAATATGGAAAATACTCATAGATATGCCCACCAATTTGTCTCCAGAGTAATTTAAGATCCTATCATGTTGACAATCAGTATTATAATGACTATGACAAGAATGTATGTATGTTTTATATACATGAAAACTGTAAACTGTGTTCTTGGAAAAAACAAATCCAGCTCACTTAGATGGAAATGAATTTATTTGTAATTAATTGACTGCCTTTCTCCAAATCAATGGTGGGTTGAAATAAACTGTTACAAGTTTAGAGGGAAAGAATACAGTCTTTTGACCCCAGAGTCTTGGGCTTTATCTAGAAGAGCACTATTTAAACTGAAAGGCAGCTCATTTTCTACATGACCCTCAGAAGATTACATCTGACCTCTTTGAGTTTCCTATGGATAATATAGAGATAAAAAGAGCTAGCAAGATGGCTGCATGATATGGTGACTTCTGTGAAAGCATGGCTACCCAAGTTTGACTCTTGGATTCCATGTAATGATAGAATGAGATTCATATGATCTGTCTACATGTAGCATGGCATGTGCAACTACACACACACACACACATATATATACATACACACAACATACATTGTGCACTCATATGCACAAGTACACACACTCGTAATAAGAGTAATAATAAATAAATAAACTTTAGAAAGTACTTTCTCACCATTTGTTTGATGTGAGATATTCCAGAATTATATGAACAATATATGTAGAATAAAGTTAGGGAGTAAGTTTATTTGGAAAAGTGTTTGCCTTCCAAACATGAGGAACTGAGTTAAATCCTTCAAAACTCCTACAAAAACACAAGAGTTGGCCATGGTGGTGCACACTTCAGTTCATTCACTGGAGGTCTAGACTAGCAGGTCACAGAGCTTACTGGCCAGCCAGCTTAACCTACTTATCTAGTTGCACAACAGTGAACGGCAACAACTAGATCCAAATTAGAGGATAAGATGGGTAATACCTGAGAAAGGGACAAACAGTGTAAGACTCTGGATTCTGTATGGGCAAGCACACATATACCTACACACACATAATGCAGAGACAGAGACAAAAACAAGGCTAGAAAAGAACCTTAAATCAAGGTGGCTATTGTTATCTAAGATCCATAGATTCTCAAGTAGAGAACATGCATGTTCTAATGATAGACATTTCTAGCATCCACAGTTGAGATCATCTGGAGGGTAGAGACATATGGTCTTAGCTAGGTCACTCCAGCAACATGTCTTGCTATCCAACAACACTCATATAATCCCCAGGTGTCTTCTCTCTAGCACTTAGGGAGTCTTGGGAGAGCTGACAAGAAAAGAAGCTCAGTTTTGCCTCCTGATCTCAGATGTGTAGAAATGTGCTGGTACCTAAGAATACCAAATGTGTTTCACATTCCATTTTTCTTATAATAGCAAGTATGAAATTTTTATAAGATGTTCTGTTTTACTATTGTAAAATATTAAGCATTAATGTATTATTAAACACAAATTCAAAATACTGTAAATGTTCTTGGATTTTACCAATGACTTTTAAGCAATGGGATATTTAAGAACTATTTGCAGGCATAATCCTCCCATAGAGGCTTCTTTTTATTTTTGCCTATTACCTGATTTCCTATGCTGAGATGTCAACTATGCCACAAACTCTTTCAGCTCCTTCAGCTCCTTCTCTTTAACTCCTCTGTTGGGAATACCTTGATCAGTTCAATGGTTAGCTGTGAGCATCCTCCTCTTCTCCTCTGAATATGTCAGACTATGGTTGACCTCTAAGGAGACAGCTATATCAGGCTCCTGTCAGCATGTACTTCTTGACATCCAAATCAGCATCTACCTTTGATGAATGTACATGGAATGAATACCCAGGTGAGATGGTCTTCAGACAGCCCTTTCTTCATTTTATTTCCCACACTTTGTCTCCACATTTGTTCCCTTGAGTATTTTGTCACTCCTTCTAAGAAGGACCGAAGCACTCAAACTCAATCTTCCTTCTTCATGAGCTTCATGTGATCTGTGAGTTGAATCTTGGGTATTGCTAGCTTCAGGGCTAATATCCAATTATCAATGAGTGAATACTATGTATGTTCTAATACATAGAACTGTGACTGGGTTACCTCACTAAGGATGGTATTTTATAGTTCCATCCATTTACCTTAGAATTTTTCAAATTCATTGTTTTTAATAGCTGAGTAATACTTCATTGTGTAAATGTACAACATTTTTTTGTATCCATTCCTCTGTTGAAAGACATCTGCATTCTTTCCAGCTTCTGGTTATTATAAATAAAGCTGCTGTGAACATAGTGGAACATATGTTCTTGCTATATGGTAGAGCATCTTCTGGGTATATGTTCAGATGTGGTATAGATGTGGTCCTCACTTAATACTATGTCCAATTTTCTGAGGAACTGCCAGAACAGTCTGAGAAAGAAATTATGAAAATGAAACCCTTCACAATAGTCACAAATAATATAAAATACCTTGGTGTGAATCTAACCAAGCA
The DNA here is from genome assembly GCF_011762505.2 of Arvicanthis niloticus. NCBI lineage: Eukaryota > Metazoa > Chordata > Mammalia > Rodentia > Muridae > Arvicanthis > Arvicanthis niloticus. The sequence goes on along the minus strand of NC_047667.1, from coordinate 78,471,016 downwards.
AGTGAAAGATCTAGATGACAAGAACTTCAAGTCTCTTAAGAAAGAAATTGAAGAACATCTCAGAAGATGGAAAGATCTCCCATGCTCATGGATTGGAAGGATTAATATAATAAAAATGGCCATCTTGCCAAAAGCAATCTACAGATTCAATGCAATTCCTGTTAAAATCCCAACTCAATTCTTCACAGAGTTAGAAACAGAAATTCTCAAATTCATTTGGAATAACAAAAAACCCAAAATAGCAAAAACTATTCTCAACAATAAAAGAACTTCTGGAGGAATCACCATCCCTGACCTCAAGCTGTACTACAGAGCAATAGTGATAAAAATTGCATGGTATTGATACAGAGACAGGCAAATAGATCAATGGAATTGAATTGAGGACCCAGAACTGAACCCACACACCTATGGTCACTTGATCTGTTTCAAATGAGCTAAAGGTGTACAATGGAAAAGGACAGCATTTTCAGCAAATGGTTCTGGTTTAACTGGAGGACAACATGTAGAAAAATGCAAGTCAATCCATTCTATCTCCTTGTACAAAGCTCAAGTCCAAGTGGATAAAGGACCTTCACATAAAACCAGATACACTGAAGCTAATAGAAGAGAAGGTGGGGAAGAACCTTGAACACTTGGGCACAGGGGAAATGTTCCTGAACAGAACAACAATGGCTTATATTTTACTATCAAGAATTGACAAAAAGGACCTCATAAAATCGCAAAGCTCTTGTAAGGCGAAGACAATAAGACAAAATGGCAACCAACAGATTGGGAAAAGATCTTTACCAATCCCACATCTGATAGTGGACTAATACCAAATATATACAAATAACGCAAGAAATTAGACTCCAGAAAACTAAATAACCCTATTAAAAATGAGGTACAGAACTAAATAAAGAATTTTCACCTGAGGTCCCATTTGTCGATTCTTGATCTTAGAGCATAAGCCATTGGTGTTCTGTTCAGGAATGTTTCCCCTGTGCCCATGTGTTCAAGGTTCTTCCTCACCTTCTCTTCTATTAGCTTCAGTGTATCTGGTTTTATGTGAAGGTCCTTTATCCACTTGGACTTGAGCATTGTACAAGGAGATAAGATTAGATTGATTTGTATCCTTCTACATGCTGACCTCCAGTTGAACCAGAACCATTTGCTGAAAATGCTAATTGCAATGCTTCTGTAAGGCAAAGGACACTGTCAATAAAACAAAATGGCAACCAACAGTTTGGGAAAAGATCTTTACCAATCCCACATCTGATAGAGTGCTAATATCTAACATATACAAAGGACTCAAGAAATTATACTCCAGACAACCAAATAACCCTATTAAAAATTGTGGTACAGAGCTAAACAAAGAATTCTCAACTGAGGAAACTCGAATGGCCGAGAAGCACCTTAAGAAATGCTCAACATTCTTAGTCATCAGGGAAATGCAAATCAAAACAACCCTGAGATACCACCTCACATCAGTCAGAATGGCTAAGATAAAAACTCAAGTGATAGTAGATGGTGGTGAGGATGTGGAGAAAGAGGAACACTCCTCCATTGTTGGTGAAATTGCAAGCTGGTACAACCACTCTGGAAATCAGTCTGGTGGTTCCTCAGAAAATTGGACATAGCGTTACCTGAGGATCCAGCTATATCACTCCTGGGCATATACCCAGAAGATGCTCCAACATATAACAAGGACATATGCTCCACTATGTTCATAGCAGCCTTATTTATAATAGCCAGAAGCTGGAAAGAACCCAGATGTCCTTAACAGAGGAATGGATACAAAAATGTCGTACATTTACACAATGGAGTATTACTCAGCTATTAAAAATAATGAATTCGAGAAATTCTTAGGTAAATGGATGGAACTAGAAATTATCATCCTGAGTGAGTTAACCCAATCAGAAAAGAACACACATTGTATTTATTCACTGATAAGCAGATGCTAGTCCAAAAGCTTGGAATAGCAAAGACTCAACCCGCAGACCACATGAAGCTCATGAAGAAGGAAGACCAAGTGGGGATACCTCAGTCATACTTAGAAGCAGTAACAAAAATACTCAAGGGAGCAAATATGGAAACAAAACGTGGGACAGAAACTGAAGGAGGGACCATCTGGAGACCTTTCCACCTGAGTATCCATCCCATGTACAGTCACCTAAGCTAGACACTGATGTGGATGGCTGGAAGTGTATGCTGACAAGAACCTGATAGCTGTTTCCTTAGAGGTCTACCAGAGACTGACACATTCAGAGGACGATGCTCACAGCTAACCACAGATATGATCAAGGGATTCCCAATGGAAAAGTTAGAGAGAAGACTGAAGGAGCAGAAAGGGTTTGTGGCCCATGAGGAAAGCAACAATACCAATCAACCAGAGCTCCCCAAGGTCTAAACCACCAGCCTGGGAGCACATAGGAAGAGACTCGTGACTCCATCTGTACATGAAGGGGAGGATGGCCTTGTCTGGCATAGGTGGGAGAGGAGATACTTGGTCCCATGAAGGATGAACACCGAGTATGTGTGGGGAATTTGAGGGTAGGGAGGTGGGAGGGGGATAGATGGGGCACATCCTCATAGAAGCATGAGGAGGTGGGATGGGATAGGAGGTTCCTGGGTGGTGGGGGGAAAGGGGATTAGGGGATAAAATCTGAAATGTAAATATAATATCCAATAAAAAAATTTAAAAAAAAAAGAATTCTCAACTGAGGAAACTCTAAAGGCCGAGAAGCACCTTTAAAAATGTTCAGCATCCTTAGTCATCAGGGAAATGCAAATCGAAAGAATCCTGAGATTCCACCTCACACCAGTCAGAATGGCTAAGATCAAAAACTCAAGTGATAACAGATGCTCTCAAGGATGTGGAGAAAGAGGGACACTCCCCCATTGTTGGTGAGATTGCAAGATGGTGAATTTTATATTTTCTTTGACTCATCTGTCAATATTTTCTGTGGTATCAATCCTCTGCCCCTCAGGTCCTCTCTTCCATCTCTTGAATTCTGTTGTGATGGTCGCATCTGTGACTCCTGATCTGTTTTCTAGCTTTTCTATGTTCAGTGTTTTCTCCCTTTGTGATTATTGCTTCTATTTCCATTTTTAGATCCTGGATGGTTTTGTTTAATTCCTTCACCTGTTTGGTTGTGTTTACCTGTAATTCTTTAAGGGATTTCTTGTGTTTTCTCTTTAAGGGAATTCTACCTGTTTACCCATGTTATTCTGTTTAAATTAGTTATTTATGTCCTTCTTAAAGTCCTCTATCATCACCATGAGATGTGATTTAAAATCAGAATCTTGCTTTTCTCATGTGTTGGGGTATCTAGAACGTGCTGTGGTGGGAGAAATGGATTCTGATGATGCCAAGTAGCCATGATTTCTCTTGCTTATGTTCTTGTGCTTGCCTCTTGCCATCTGGTTATCTCTAGTGTTAGTCAGTCTTATTGTCTCTAACTGGAACTCATCCCTTCTGTGGGCTCATAAGCCTGTGTTCTTAGGTGTGTCAGCACTTATGTGGATATCAGCTCTCCAGGGCCAGATTTGGGTGTGGTGGGCTGTGGGACATCCTTAGCTCTGTGGCACAGATAGAGGAGCCTGGAAGGATCCGACCCCTGATGCCCTACTTCCTGTGCCCTGTGTGCTCCTGGCAGGTCCCTCTTTGGAACATTATTGGAGCAAAAGTAGTGCTCTCTCCTCTGGGCTTAGAAGTTAGAGTACTCCTGGGAATCCAGCTCTCTGATGGCTGGAATTTGGATGGAGGGCTGTGGGACACCCATAGCTCTGGGGAACAGATGGAGACCAGAAAGCTCCTGTCCCCAGCTCTTCTGCTGTTTCTGTGCCCTGTACACACTTGGCGGGTTCCACTTTGGACAGTTATTAGAACAAACTCTATAAACCTTTTTCCAAATAATAAAAATGGGAAAAAGTGGATGTAGGTGTGTGAATGTGTGTGTCTGTGTGAATGTATGTGTATATGTATACATGTAAGTGTATGCATTGTATATATGTGTATGTGTGCATAGATGGGTGCATTAATGTGTATATATGCACATGTATGAAATGTATATGTATGTACATCTGTATGTATATATGGGTGGGATATGTGTATTTATGGATGTGTATGTGTATGAATATGTGAATGTGTCTATGTATGTATATGTGTATATATAAATATACATGAATGTATGAATACATGTATGTATATATGTATATGTGTCTGTATATGTGTGTATATGTGCATGTTTGTATGTGTGTATACCTGTAGGTGTGGATGGGTGGATATACATGTTTATGTATGCATGAATATCTATGAGACCCAGGAAAGAGAGCTGTGATAGTCCACTTGATCATTTATTTACTTAGATATGAAATCAAGTAAGCATCATGCCTCTGAGAGGATCTATGAGGCTTTTTTCCAGGAAGGATTAACTAAGAAAAAGGAAATATTTTTTTGACATGAGAACCCAAGACTGAAGACAGTCTTCCAACCTGCTTTGTGACTCTACAAGATTCCTCCAGGCCTTAAGCACGAGAAGGGAATACATTCTTGAGCTGAGCAATTACTGCATTCTTATCCTCTCCACTGTTATGCTATGAACATTACTTTTGTTTGATATACATTCATTCTACTCCTCTCAAAATTCTGACTCATACAGGTACCATCTGTCAAATGGTGGTCATTGTTACTTCTGTATCTGGGTAGGAATGAGTGAAGGACCAACTCTAACCAAAGGTCTTGCATAAAACAGATGTTCTGCTGAGTTATAATTATTCTCTTGTTTTCTAAAAGAGAATGTCCCAATTTCTGATCTAGAAATATCTCCTATGCCAAAAGCCAGCTTTTTCTTGTGAAAGCAAGTGCTATAGCGACCTAAAATAGGAAGGTTAATGTCACTTATTCATGGGGTCACTGAGCATGAGGACATAAATGTGATTTATATGTATAGTTTACCAGAAGCCTCATGGCTACCACATGTCACCACGCAGGCAGGCAGGGATGGCATCTCCTTCATAATTATCCCTTACAATCAGTGCACACAAGTCATTGTGGGATCTCAAGAGATTCTCAATTTCCACAGTGAAGCAAGAGGGAAGGTGAATGGTGAGTAGTCTATTGCACCTGTGTGGCCTTTAGAAGGTGATCTTGTTTCACAGCCTCAGTTTTCTCCTCTGTAAGCTGGATGTACCCTCAGTTCTCATCAAGTACTAATAAAGGGGTGCACCACACAAGGTTGCATTAGACCAACCTTCCAGATAACAGCAGGAAGGACAGGAGGACAAAAGAAAATTGATGAAATCAGCTTGAGCATTCTTTTGGCTCATTTGGTAAAGTCCTTGTTAGACTAGCATGGAAACAATACCTTGATTCCTTATAGCTCACATTTAAAAAATCTGAGCATTGTAATATATGCTTGTAATTAGAATGTTGAGGGAAGGAAGACAGAATGGTCTCTAAGAACTCTGGCTAGCCAATCTGGCATAATGGAAAAGCCTAAGATCAGCATAAGACTCTGTCTCCAGAGATCAAAATGGATAGTCCAAAATGAATAGTAACTGAGAAAAACACCCAAGATTTACCTGGACCTCCACATGCATATACACACTTGCATACACACAGAGACATAGAGACCAACAAATACAGACACAAACAAAAAAGATGAAGTACAAATGTTAACTGTTGTTGTGAGAGTAAGCCTTTTCCCAACCAAGGCAAGATATTTAGTCTCTGTTCTCAGAACTCCATCAGACCTTGCCCCTCTCCTCAGCTGTGTCTTCAACTCTCAGAAGGATTAAGAGCTCTGGCCTGTTCTCTCTACTGCATCAAAATGGGTCCATCTTGTTGGAACACAAGAGCCTTTTTCTGAGTTAGCCTTGATTAAGAGCACTCAAAGTTTTCTCAAGTTGTTTCCATGACAATATCAACTTCAGGATGGCCTTCTCAGAGGTATGGAAGGGGCTATTATCCAGGAGGCAGGCACTTTCAGAGAAAAACATATAAGCTTCTCAAAATTCTGCTGCTCATTTTAAATGATTGTGAGTCTGTCTCTAACTTTGCTTTTATTTCAGATGATATTATCAGAGCTGTGAGTCAGAGACTGCCCCTGCCAGTGTTAAGAAACTAGGTTCAGACACTCATGCTCAAGGAGTCAATTGAACAAATGTTAGTGAAAAACTGATAAAGAAGTTAAGAAACTAGGAGGATTATAGTGGCTTTTTGGGCCAGTTAGTCTAACTGAATCATTGAGTCCCCAGTTCACTAAGAAACTGTCTGGTAAAACAAGGTGAAGCGAGCTGGAGAAAGAACCCAGTTGAGTTTCCCCAGAAAGATATAACACAAACATCTATTCACCCAAATATGTATCTAAAAAAGGACAAAGTTAACAATTCTACCTAAGTCCAACTCATTAAATCAGTATTTATTTTGGTTTTATAAAGGAATACAGGGGTCAGCTCAGGAAATGAATGACACAAAGGAAGTGTATCACTGCACAGCTCAGCAAGCCTCAGTGACAGCTCATGGCACTTCCTAAATGAGGAGACCATTTTGAGAGTTCAGAGAGTCTCCTCTCCTGGTGGTTCAGCTAATGAAAATTAAATATCATTTTTTTTTCTCATCTAAAATTTTTGTTTTCTTTCTTTTTTATTGGATTTTTTCTTTACATTTCAAATGTTATCCCCTTTCCCAGTCCCACTCCCCCATCCCCAGAAACTCCCTATTCCATCTTCATTCCCTGCTTCTATGAGGGTGTTCTCCCAAGTACCTACTCACTATTGCCTCCCCGCCTTTGAATTCCCGTACATTGGGGCATTGAGCCTTCACTGGACCAAGTGCCTCTCCTCCCATTGATGCCCAACCTGGCCATCATCTGTAGCACATACAGCTGGAGCCATGGATCCCTCCATGTGTAGACCTTGGTTGGCTGTTTAATCCCTGGGAGCTCTGGAGTGTCTGGTTTGTTGAGATTATTGTTCTTCCTATGGTATTGTAAACCCCTTCAGCTCCTTCAGGCCTTTCTCTAACTCTTCCTTTGGGGACCCCATTTGGGACACCGTGCTTAGTCCAAAGGCTGGCTTAAATTTTTTCAGGACTAGAGAAGGAAAGAAAAGCACACAGACAAGGCACTCAGCTACACAATACATTCCATTAGAGAAGAATGCTTGTTGGTAACCTGCACTCTGCCTCAACGCTTTGGGGCTAAGTGCTCTGGTCAAGAGAGAGAGTGGGGCTGCAGGGGCAGGAGACACGAAGAATGGAGACAAGACAGAGGTTCTGATCAAGGCTCAAGTCTCAAGTCTTCTTTATTGAAGGGAATTCTGAGGTATTTATACGCTTTTGCCACGTGACTTGTAGGCGCGTGGATACCACGTGCCTTGCAAGTGTTGATATGACGTAAGCCTTACAGGTGTCTATAGCATGGATAGCTCGTGCACCATGCGCCTTGCAGGCTTGGATACCACGTGTGCCTTGCAGCTGGGGGCAATAAACAGCAAAACAAAATATGTGGGATATCAGAGTGTGCTTCAGCTGTTTTAGGCTAGTGAAAACCAAATCTCTTATCAGGGTATATGGTTCCAGATGGCTGCAAAGATAATCTAGCCGCTTTCTGCTAAAAGTTGGCTCCCAACAAATGCTGCCCATTTTAAAGGCGTGTTTTCTCAGTTTAATTAACCTAATCCAGAAAATCTCCAACTGATGTGCTTGGCTGCTTATCTTCTGGATAATTTTAAATATTGCCAAGGTGTCAGTGAACACTGAATGTGTCTTAGTTGCTGTTCTATTATTGTGAAGAAACCTTATGACCAAGGCAACTCTAATAAAAGAAGTATTTAATTAGGGCTTGCTTACAGTTTCAGAGGTTCAGTGAATTATCATCATGGCAGGGAGAATGGAGGGATGTAGGCAGATGCTGGAGCAGTAGCTGAGAGCTACATTTTCATCCATAGGCAGAGAAAGAATCTCTGGGCTTAGCATGAACAGTTGAAACCTCAAAGTTCACCTTCTGTGACACACTTGCTCCAACAAGGCCACACACCCTAATCCTTCTAATACTTTTAAATAGTGCCACTCCCTGATGACTAAGCATTTAAATATATAAGCCTATGAGGACCATTCATGTTCAAACAACCATAGGGTGCCATATTGGCTAACTTTAAAAAAATAGAAACTTGTTTCTTGAAGCCCATAATCAAGACATATGTGATGTTTACTGGAGTCTATTGACTTTTTATAGAAGGCATTTTCTAAATAAATTCTTGCAAGAATACTGTGTGAGATGTCCCATAAAGTGACATTTTCTCTTGAGTTCAGGTCCTATTGTACCTGGTTTGTGGTTGTGGAAGCTGGATGATTTCTCGGAATAGATGTATGAGGATGTTCAGAGTTATTGATGTGGGTCTGTTTTCATGAGATATTGAGGCGATGCCTGAGAGCAGGTCTAGCTAAAAGAGGAGTACAGCTCCCCTCAATGTTAGATACAAGAAAGATAAATGCTTGCTAAGAACCTCTCTGAATACAGCATCCCATAAGGACACCCACACTGTCTCAGCTTGGATAACCACATCCTCTTACCCCAGCTTCCCAGTTATACATTAGACAGAAAGAAATATACTGGAAAGCCAAAAGGACATAGCATGGATTTGTTTGTAGCCCCCACAGAGCTCAGTACACAAGCACAATAGGCCAAATGTATTTGGTCACAACAACAAAAGTAGCTAATACAGCAGCCATGGATGTCCCTCTTTTGACTTGTCTTTTTTTTAATCTGTTGTTACTAATAAGGGAAGGACCTCATGTACTGATGAAAGCCATAATTTTGTCATGCTAAGGGAAGCAGGTGGCAGAGACTTATGGGATTGCACATGGAGCCAAGAATAGAGTGTACCAGTAAGTAATTAAAGCACTTGTGAGGGCAGCCATGAATAAACCTCTCATCATCAATTTGTGCAGTCTATATGCCCAGACTCACCAATGCAGCACGATTCTCTCATAAAAATAAAAAATATCTGTTTCTTGAGACAGTTGAATTCTATTTATTAGGAGACTCATTTTCTAACTTATTCTGATGGGGAACTTAATTTCTATATTTTGAATTTTTCAGAATAAAGTTTTAAGTCTGTCATCTCTCTGTTAAATGTAGTGTGCTTATGTGTGGTGCTCTTGGCCAGTGGTCTTGTGTAAACTGCTCTGGGACACCCTGCTCAGCCTTCTGGCTATTGAGGCTGGAATAGTACACAGAAACTTAGTGTGTTTTCTAAATTTCATTTTGTGTATGTGCTTATTTTTAGAAGTCTAGCTGCATGTGCACTTGCATGTACATACATGTGGAGATCAGAGCTCAACTTCAGACGTCGCTCCTCAGGAACCATCAACATTCTTCCTGAGCAAATTTCTCAGGGACTGGAACACACAGAACAGGCTAGACAGGCTAACCAGAGACCATGAAGAACAAGCCTGTGTCTGCCACCTGAAGTTAAAGGTATTTTCTACATATTACCAGAACCAACGAATAGATAAAGAGAGGGGGGAAGAAGAGGGCGAGAGACAGAGAAAACTTCATTCTAGAGATATTAAATGATAACCAGTGTCAGATGCTCATGATCGCATCAACTCTGGCAAAGCTGTCCCTGAAATATCTTGTCTGACAACAAAACATTTGTCTCATTCGGTGTGCACTTGTCACACACAGTGAGCCCAGAACTAAAGGGGATGGCATCTGAAATGTAAATAAAATATCCAATAAAAAAATAAATTTAAAAAGTGCAAAGTTAAGAGTTTTCTTATTCAAATGCATAGGGAGCCAAAGGCCTTGGTTCTGGAGACAATTTTAAAAATGTTAGTGTTCAGAGTGATGTATACTCTTAAAGAGAGTAGCTGGTTCTCCCTGTCTTGTAAGTTCCTCTTTTGTAAGGAAAGTGATTTAGCTTGTCAGCAACCAGTAGTGAGCAAGACTTCCATCTGTGTGGGTTTTGTTATTCCTCTGGGGTCTGTCTTTATGGACTCAGGAAAGTATCCTTCTTCCCTAGAGAGTAGAAGATAATGGATGTTTAATTCAATAGCTGTAAAGTGCTGGGTAATAAAAAGCAATTAGAGAAGATTCAGTGGATACACTTTCAACCACACTCACCTGATAAAAGCTCAATCAACTCCAAATGCTATACACTCACATGGGTCTGTGGGTCTCTGGATCAGAGTAGCCCGCTAGGCTGTGCTTCAGACAGCCACAGGCTGTGCTTCAGAACAGCCACATCCCATCAAGTGTCCTTCCACAAGCACCAGTCACAATAGTTAATTCTTTTCAATGCACTTGACATTAAGCCATATCTTGGCATACCCTTAGGGGCAGTCATTGTTGTTTACATTTTGTTTCTGGTCTCCTTATTGAGGGTTGACTTACTGCTGCATATCAAGTGCCCTAAGACTTGTGTCATCCATGCAGCCTTTCTGTGATGGCTAAACTTGTCAGTGTGATAGGATGTAGGATCACACAGGGGACAAACTTCTCGAAGTGTCAGATAGGGGCCTTATACATTGGGTTAATTGCAATAGGAACCCAACATAATGTAGATAGCAGCTTTGAGTTCCTGCCTTCACTTCCTTGTAATAATGCACTGGAATTTGGAATTATAAGATAAATGAGCCTTTTCTCCCCTAAGATGATTTTTATCTATATATTTTATCACAGTAACAAATGAAACTAAGAAAGATACTGCACAGCACATAGCAAATCAGGTTTTACTGGGCAGATGAGAAAGCAAAAAATAGCTTAGGAACCACAAGGGCAAGAACTTTGTCATGCCTCTATACCTCCATATCCAATTTCATGTTACATTTAAAGTTCAAAGCTAGTTGAAAAAAAAGTATGTTTCTCCTCCTTGCATTGGGCAGGTGCTTGTTCCTTGTTATTGGATCAATGACAGATGCAGTAAAGATGCATGTTTACTTCAGTGGGGATTTCATGTTGTCAGCGGTAGATGGGTACTCAGAAGGCTGAAATAGCCAGGTAGGCCTGACTTCTATAAAAGGGGATGTTTGACTCCTGCTTGATCTCTTATGCTCTTACTCACTCTACCCCTTCTACCCCTGACGTCTTTCTTCCTTTCTTCTCTTTCTCTCCACCTTCTCCACATTGTTCCTGGCCATCTCCTTTCTCTCTCTCTTTCTCTTTCTCTTTCTCCCTGTCTCTCTCCCTCTGTCTCTCTGTCTCTGTCTCTGTCTCTGTCTCTCTCTCTCTCTCTCTCTCTCTCTCTCTCTCTCCTAAACTCCCCCTTCCCATGCACTAAATATACTCCTTTCCACACTACATCCATTGTATGGCTGGTATCTCAGGGGGCAGGGATGCCTCAGCATAGGGCCGCCGAGGCACTACTCGCATCCCACCATAACTGGCACTATCAAACATATTTTTGATAAATTTATTTTTATAAAACAACACTCCTCTCTACCCTCCTCCCATTCACATTCTCTCTTTCCTCTCTTCCTGTTTTCTCTCACTCTTCATCTCCTCTCTCTAAAGGTTTGCTTCACTTCCTCTTTTCCCTCCTCTCTTCCTACTTTCCCTAGGTCTCTGGGCTCCCTTTCTTCCCTCAGCTTCTTTTCTGGCAGGCATCTGACTCTTGGGAGGCTGTAAGATTGCAGCCTGACTCCTCTCAGGCTCACCAGATGAAGGTCTCAACATGGTTTATTTTTGATTAGATTAAGATAGTGAAGGGAAGACAAATCCTACCTCCTCCAATCCCCATATCAAAGGTACTTCCTTCATAAAACAACCTAGGCTAAGTAACTTTGCTTTTTTTTAATCATGCTGGAAAGGCATTGTCTGAGTGGGTGTCTTACCTAATTAAGGAAAAACACATCATGGCAATGGTTTCCAGCCATGTTCTCAGGAGTTAATTGGGACACTGTCTTTGTGTGGATAGGTTATAGCAGTGACATTTCAATTAGGTTTATTCAACTTTAGAAAATGTATACCTTTCTGTGGTCACATAAATGAATCCTCATTTGAGCTTATCTTGTCTTCCAAGTCCTATGGCCTTTGAAAGACACACATTGGCTTCATTTCTTCCTACACTGGCAGGCTTGTCCAAACCAGAGCACACAGGCCACAAAGAGCCCAGGATAGATAGCTAGGAGTGCACCCCAACACAGCACTGTAGAATTATAGTGCTGACCTTTTGATGTCAAAAGGTTGGGCACATCTGGTGACAGGATGCCTTCTACAGACTCCTCATCCAGCAGCCCCAAGTAATTATCTCTCTATTTCCTTCATTTGGCTTTCTCTGTTATGAAAATGTGAAAGTCTTTCACATGGTTTCCAAGGCCTCTGGGACAAGGCAGCTCTTAAATCATTTGTTCACATGGAGGGTGTAGGCAAAAGCAGTCCAAGAACCTGTCTGCAGTGTGTAGGGGAAGGTCACTGAGGCAGCAGGTCCTCATCTCAGAGCAGATGATAAGGGTTCCCAGCAATGCAGCTTCAGTTTAGAATTCACATTCTCTCAAGAGTTAAAACCTGCAAAAAAAAAAAAATCCAGATATTAGAGATAGCCACTTGCCATGGCTGCTTTGCTGGGTTTACTCTACATTCTAGACAGTGTATTTTATGCTTCACTGCCTTTCCTCTTCAAATGAAAGAATCCATGAAATCTTGCTCACACTTCCAGAGACACAATGTGAATTGCTTCCTTTCAGGAGCAATGGAATCTCATACTGTGTGTGGTATCAGTGGGAACTTACGAGGAAATATTTTGTATGTATCATCGGAGAGACTTGGAGAACAACACAAGAGGAAGAATAGTGTTAAGGAAAGAAGCACCTCCCTGTGTCTCAGCAGCCTGCAGGGAACAAGCTGCTGCTGTAAGAACAGCCCAGTGATGAAGTCTGTTTCTTGGACAAGGCATTATACAGTTCCATGTTGTCCTCAAGTCCTGTGCTATAATGAAAGACAGTACTGTCAAGAAAGAACAAACAGCTCCTCTAGTGGCTGTGCATGTGTCCAACCCAGAGAAAGTCCAAAGATTTCAGATTAAAATAAAGCACAGGCCTCTTGGGTGGGTTAAATATTTTAATAGTAATAATAATAATAGTAATAATAGTAATAATAATATTACTTTAATAATATAGCTTTCTGAATCTGTGCCTGCCTTAATGCTGTCTTGTGGATCTGTCCATCTAGGGCCTTTATATCTTTTGTGTGCTAACAGAAGGATATGATCTCTCTTTTACTTAACAGTACAGAAAGCATCATATAAGGAAGAAATCAGGGAGTGTTTGCAGAAATCTTTAACAGAATTTTACAAAGAATTAAATCACTGACTTCAGCTAACTTAGATAACAAACAAACCAATGCTACCAAACAAACCAATGCTACCAAGCTCTATGTTTCATGTTTTATCCAACATTTATGATGAATATTCTTTTTATAAGCCTGCTTTCCAACAGATAACTATCATACCACACATAAACATAGATGTGTTACTTTTAAGTCAGGGGCCATAATTTAACAGTAAATGATTTAAGATCAGAGCATGCATTAGCTTAGGTTATAAAAGATGATTACATAGGAAGCCCAAGGCCAGTATGGTTGATCATTACATTATTCTCTTAAAAGCAGGTTAAACAATAGACACACAACAGTGTAGCAGTCTTAAGTCTTAAATGACCACATGCTGTATGGCACTGACTTTGAAGCTCAGCAATGTTTCAGTGTTTTAACATGTAATATGTCACAACCCTGGTGCTTCTTAGAACCTTCTCAACTCTGATGTTAAGGAAAACAAAATGGCTTCAATGTTGCTATTTGAGCCAGAAAGTAGCATCCAGGACACTATATTGTCTGAACACTGGATGAAGCAAGAAAGATGGGAACATTAAGAAGGCTTAGGTAACCTGATCTAAACTTTCAGGCCTGGCCTACATGGTGAAACTCTTCACCAAAATGGAGAGGGGGATACTTTATTATCTCAAAGTAAAGAACTTTTCCTTCAAGTATGAGGATCACTTCACCATTTCCATCCAAATTAAAACAAAGAAACAAAAAATCTTATCTCAGACTTAAATTGAATACATCCACAATTATATAAATCATGGAGTATGATATACAATTAACATCTAGTCTGTCATATTTGTTGATTAAAGCACTCTACCACCATTCCTAACTTAAAGAGTTCACAATCTTATACCTAAATTATGTTTTGATTTTAGCCTGTAACACCAGCTAAAAACCATGTTTTTAAACACTATTTTATATCTTCTAATGTTAAATAATTGAAGTTTCTTTATGAGACTACAATTAGTCTTCAAACTTGTCAGAAAACCAAGAATAAATTAAATATTACCCGAATGAATAATAGGAAGCATAAAAACATAGCTTATAAAACTTAAACAAATTGTAAAACAGCCCATTACCTGAAGAGTCTACCATAATTTTTTATAACCTTGGAATATCTGTCTTCTGCATTTGGGCCCAGAGTCATCTGCAGACCCAAAAATGAAGTAGGAATATGAAGGACTAGCATACCCTGGCAGAGACCAGTAGTCGACTATCCTATGCCTCTTTGTCCTTTTTGGAGAGTATTTTGTCTGTAGATTAAATAGGCAATTTCTGCTCTGTGGCTATCTTGCCATGATAAGTAATATTGCCTGCAGGTAAAGATGCTCATTTCCTCTTTGAAGGAGAACAGGGAAGCTGTCAGGATCAGACATCTATAATTGTCCAATGATTCTTAATAATGAAATAACATTAAATGTCACATTCTGTGGGTTCCTGATATTTTTCAAGACTATCCATCTATGAAAATTATATTTGAATTGTAAATCCTTAGCTACTCTTAGCCATTTCTACTTGAGTAAATTGAAAGCACTTTAGTATAATTAAATTAGAATTTAACCTAACCATGAGTTTATTATCTGGCCCTTAACTTGTATTACTTAATCATTCTAAATAATTTGTATTAGCAGCTATAAAATAACTCTGTCAAAGCCTTGTGTTCTTCAGTGAGTTATATAGGCACAATGACTATCTAAGATTAACAACATTAATTTTAAATTTGTATAAATATAAAGATTTATACCAATGAAAACCTTACTTATCAATATATAAATTCTGTACCAATGTAAAAAAATTGTAACTTCAGCTTTGTATCTATTATAAAGATTTCTATCAATGTAAGTTTATGGCTAAATAATGCTTTGTTTAAGAATAAATTTAGTAATCCATTCCATCTATTTGCTCCCTTGCCAAGGTCCAGCCTCGACAAAAGTTGGGGGTTGTCAAGGACTAGGACTACCTGGTAGGTGAATAAGAAAATACGCAATTGAGATACAATACTGACAGTTTGGGTTTTTGGCATGGGAGCTCTTGAAATAGGGAGTCAAAGTGCTCACTTAGACCTGACTCAGTCCCAGTCTTTTGTTGAAATCATACAAGAAAGTTGGGTTACAAAGTTTATAGGGGAATGGTTAAATGCTTCTCTATTGTCCTGTGACAATATTTTCTTATTATACAGAATAATGCAGATTTAGAACAAAAAAAGTGAAATACACGATCTCAAACATAAAATTTTACAGCAAGCAAATTACTTTTATATCTCCTGACTGCTAGTCTGCAGTGAGGTCAGGGAGGTAGCAGTATTGGAGTTATGAAGTCAGTATCTTTTAGACATAATGTAATGGTATCCTAAAGGGACAAACATGTGGTCATACTGCTGATCCTGCTGTCTTTGTAATTTTCGGACCCATTTTTCTATCTAAAAAAGCATCGTCACCTAACCTGTATGGAGAACTCCTAAGGAGCTTGCACTATTATCCCTAAACCCAAGAAACCCATTGTTAACTTTCTGGAAAATATCTGTATATTGTTGCATCCTCAATATTATGATAAAAATATCCTATTTTTATTATACAGAATTGACACTAAAACTGGGGGAACAGCTGCAGAATTACTAATCTTTGCCCATGGCTCTAGGTTACTTTTATTTTCAACTAAAGTGAATGACTATAAAATACATTTTTCTTGAATTCATGAACAACCTCACTTTAATATTATTGGTAACATCAAATTTATGGATATCAAGTGGCCTCCTGTTAGATCTTGCTGGGTCACCAAATACCAGTTTAATCAAGGAAGGAAGAAAGAGAAGGAGCAGTAAATAGATAAAAAGAATGATAAATACTAAGAATAAATGCAGAAATGACATCACAAGGTGCTTGCTCCAAAGAAGTAGTCCTTGGGGCCTCTCAGTACTCATCCTGGGGCCCACAAGAGGCCATAGCCTCACACTCTGAAGCACAGTAACCCTGGCAGGTTTTTCTTCCTTGTTACCAGGGGTCTCAGGGATCGTGAGCTTAATGTGAGGTGTCTCCAACAATCCTTGTTCAAAATTATGATAATTCTCAAATTATGCCTTAAAATGACAACCTATGTATAGCTTGAAAAAAAAAACATAACCAGACACCCAAACACAAGGAATCAGGCTGATGGCTCTGAGTGGCTTCTTCAGGCTAAATAAAAGTGATGAGAAATTTTTTGAAGGGAGTGGGTGTAGGAAAATTAGAAATACTGGCTATAGTTAAGAACGTTAGCTTTTGCATTTGTTACCTAATCTCCTAGTCTTCATATGCTTAGAAGGCTCAGGGCTTGACAGAAGTTCTGACTGGTTCCATCTGAAAGGTTGGATGTAGCATGATCTACTGGAATCAGTAGCAATTCCTGAAGTTGTTCCTGAAACAAGTCTCTTGGCAGCATCAGGAAGCAGGGGATTGGAAGACCATGTTATTTCAGCATCTCTAAGGACGAATCTTGTTAAATCTCTATATTCTGTATTATATGAATCTCACAATAAAAATTTTAGTGCCATTAAGATGTTCATATGGAATAGTGCAGGGTGCAGAGATCAGTTAAGGATGAAACTTTGTTCATTGTTTGAGCAGGTGTAATTCAACTGTATTTTTTATGAGTTAATTTTATCAATAACCAATTATAATAATTCTTCATTCATGTCATATGAAGGAGGAAGTGAAGAATCTTAAAGATTCCATAACCATCAAGATTTATTGTGTAATTTTAGCTGAAGTTTTGGCTAGACACAATTTTATGTATAAGCCAGTTTCTGGGCTTTTCCTATGTTGAAGAACCAGCAGATCAAGTTACCCATCTTCTTTGATTTTCTTGAATTTTTCAAGATCTTCAAGAGGTCTTCCCATGTCATATCTAATCCACATCACCCTTGAAGGGGTCCAAAGAATTCACTTTTCTGTTAATAGAAATACAGAGTCACTCTTCCAAAATAGCATGTCCTTGGCCCACTAACCAGGAATCATTAAATGTATTGCTTGATCTCTCTCCCAGAGGAATTTTAATATAATCACCAAACTCATGACCAAATGCATTTTGATAATTAAAACAATTCAAAGCATTTAAAGTAATCTAAACAAATATTCTGTTGAGACAGTGTTTCTTTGCTGTCTCCTGTGCCAACCTACATGAGATCAAGTCCTGGATTATTTATACATCTATATGCACTTAAATCCTCCCTACTATGGAGATTAATAGCTCTGTGGGTGCATATTATAGTATGCCCTTTCTCTTTATATAATTCACAAGGCCTAAGCTTTTATTATCTGAAATAAGTTAAACTTTCTATATCCTACTTTCACTCTAATTTCTTTAAGATCAAATTTCTTAAAACTACATATCTCTGTATTTAACTTCAATTAAATTACCTTGTTATTGTTGTATAAGCATATTTATAAGCTTTATTTTGTTTTTACATGCCAGGGCAAGCAATCCCAGAAATCCCATGTGGATGCTTTTGAGAACTTGCCCTGGCAAGACTTTTAAAATATTTTTAAAGCATTTGTTTATTCTTTCCCTACCTCCTCCCTTCCATAGAGATTAGCATCTGCTTGCTCTACAGTCTGTCTCTCCATCTCTCATTACCTTTCTCCCAGCTGTCATCCTTGCTCTTTGCACAGTATGGGCTACCAGCTTTTCAGCTTAAGCTCTTTATTTCAATTTCAAACCACTGGACAAAATTCCCATATGATTTGGGAAAAATCTGTATATTTGCTTCTATCATTAAAAATAATTAAACCAGAATTATATATTTCTGTGTTTTATTTATCAGGTGGCTGGAAGCATGTGGGTTTTATTGTTTGCTTCTCACTTTCTTCCTCTTAGCAGGTGGCTATGTTCCTTTGTTCTTGTTTCATGAGGTGGAACCATGTAACTAAGCTCTTCTTTCTGAGAAACCAGTTCCCCCCACCCCCATTTGATTTATATAATTTGTGTGTGTGTGTGTGTGTGTGTGTGTGTATTCCATCCCAGAATCCCTGAATTATTTTAATAGGAGGCTCTTGTCTACCACTTTGTGTGCCACATATAGTGGTGAGTTTTGGCTGTACAGCTTTTTACTGCTGTCAGATCACACATGTGCACCTGCAAAGGTGCTATCTTTGGATCTATGAATAACACACACACACACCACATACACACACATACACACACAACACCACACACACACACACACACACACACACACACACACACACACACACACATAGTTTTTAAAATGCCTTTGCTACTCAAATGCTGTTCACTTCTAAACCTCCCCCTGCTATCCCAGGCATAATCCGGGAAGTGGTGAGTGTTTCCCATTCTTCTCTCCTGAGTCATGGTGATTCCTCTCCTTCTCTCTGGGTTTCTGCCCACACAAGTCTAAAGACCTTTTCCTGTGCCCAGACATTCCTGTTGCTGTCTTTAACGATCAATCAAAAGCCAATTGGAGACAAGGACCTTTAGCATCTGAACACACAGATTTCCAATTGAATCAAAACATTAGAACCAGACTCCAACAGATTTTTTTAATTACTTCGTAATTCAATTATTTGACTATGAAATCTCATTTCTCATAAAGCATTTGGAGATACCAGCAATTTTTCAGATCCCTAGAAAGATTCTCGAAATTCTTAATGTTATGCCCAGATTTGAGGGACTCCAAGGAACTAGCAGCAGTCTTCATTCAAGCTTAAGTGTAGACCCACAGGCACCTCTAATGCACATGGAAGGCCCTGAGCACTTAAGATTCACTCTTTTTATTGCAGTTAGAGTAGTGTAAGTGGCTTATCAACTTGGCAGTTCCATGATTGGCTAAAAGTGATTTCAGTTGGCTTAAACAAGCTATCTGTATCTATTGATAGCCCCTGGAACATTAGGAATTTTTCTGTTAGTGGCCATGTCTAGGGCAGTTTCTTCCTGAAACAGTTTGTGGGACAGTTTATCCCGATATATAATCATATCATGCTAGTGTTTTATTGCATGGCAACTTGAATCAATTGAAAGCAGTAGGATCCTTCCCTGGTTCCCCAGGGCATCTATGGACTGATGTTACTGTCCTTCCACCCGAGAAATGTAAGTCTTGTGTTTGCAGTATTCCTGAGTTCACAGTGCCACTCATTTCAGTTAGTTGTGTAAAAGGGAAGTCTTACTCTGCAGGTGGTGGGGCATCTGGCTATAGAGTGTCATTTGCCTGGAGATCCCTGCCACAAAGAAACACACACACACACACACACACACACACAAAAAAAAAAAAAAAAAAAAAAAGACAAGCTGCCCTGGCCACATTGAAATCGGAGCACACATATCACCAAATGTAGAATTAGACAGCATATTTTAAAATGACATGAGAAGTCCAAATCCTTTCCTTTGTGGAAAAGCCTGCCTCCAAGAAAGCAGCTTGTGAAGAAGTCACTCTGGTGTTGTTATAATCAGTAAGAACTACTGAATCTGAAAGGTCTTCCACGACTAGGGCATCCCTCACCCCAGATGTTCCCAATTAACACAGGCTCCCTACCTCTGGCTAAGAGTTAATTCTGCCTGGATGAGTTTTACTGTCACTGGAGAACCTGTCAGTGTCTTACTCTTAGACCCCTTCAGCATTAGCTGCTGATGATGTCTAAGGGTGTGGTAGCAGAATAGAGATGACTGATTGAGGCTTTGAAGCTAATCAAGGGTGTCTGAAGCCATGCTGGATAGTCTGTATGGAACCCTGTGCAGCCAGTGACCTGTCTCCTCACTAGATACAGACAACACACCCTCTTTATTCATTAGCTTGAAAATGACAGGCTTCTATATGGGGTGTTCATTTAAAAAAACTGTCATTGTGATTATAAATCTCCACTGCCAACTTGAGGAAATCTAGAATCAACTGGGAGGGAGATGTGCCTATGGGCACATGTGTAAAGGAATATCTTAATTAGGTTAATGAAAATAGAAAGACCTGCTCACCCACCGGGTAAGTATTTTCCTTTTGAGATTTTTCCACTGTTTTCCACAGTGTTTTTCCATCTTTGGTAAATGAAGGTAATATTTCACTCTTATAGTCAAAATGTGGGTCACTCAACCCTGCCCCATCCTCAGCCTGCATACTCACCATTATTTGTCATTTACTTTCTTTTTTGAAATATGTGTATGTGGAAGTGAGTTTGTGCATGAGTACAGAAAGTGGTGGAAACCTAAAGATGGTTCTAGATCTCCAGAAGCTAGAACTAGGGGCAATGGTGAATATCTGACATGTGTGCTCAAAACTGAAATCAGGTAGAACAATAAGTCCTTTTAACTGCTGAGTCATCTCTCCAGCTCTATCTTTCCTTCCTTTTCTTTTCTTTTCTTTTCTTTTCTATAATAGATATACTTACAAGTGTAACATAAAATCAAAGAACAATTTTAAATTGGCATTTTTCTGACAAGTAAAGGTGCTAGACATTTTATAGCCATTTGTGTTTCTCCTTTCAAGAACTATATATTTGGCTCATTGGCCCATTTATTGATTTTCAGTTTGGTGGTGGTGTGTATGTGTGTGTGTTCATGTGTGTTTAGTTTTTATAGTTCTTCATATATTCTAGACATTACACCTGTGTCTGAGTGATGTCTGTTGTCAATATCTCTTACCAAGCTAGGCTTTTCATTATTATGTCTGTCCTTAGTGTCATTAGCCATTACTCACACAACAAAGACAATCTCAATTTATCTTTTTCCAGAATCTTCTTTGGCTGAAAGAAACAGCCATACAACAATAGCCTATTCTAGGTCATCATTTTTTACTCACTATCTCTATAGAGCAGGGCTTAGAAATGTGAAATGAATCAGAAACTGTAGTCTCCGACTGAAGATTTAGAAAGAAATGTGTCAAGAAGGACATGAACATTATTTTTAATGAGGAAACCCTGTCTCAAGACCTCCCCCCAAGTATCATCTTTAATATTTAATTTTCTCACTGTTTCACTCTGTGTCTCCAACTACTGATGGTAAGCTTCATAAGAAATTAGGTTTGTTGTGCTTTTTAGCCACTATATGGGTATTGAGAATGCAATCCATGTGTTCTGGAAGAGTAGCTGGTACTCTTAATCTCTGAGTCATTCATCCAGCTCCTGAAATGAAATTTTATAGGTCTAGAATATTTTTCTACTGTATAAAATTACCTTATTTTATTCTCAATATTTTCTAAAATGAGTTTTGATTATCATATATTTATTCTATAAAATGAATCTACAAGAATTCATATTTTTGCTATATTGTATAATATATATCTTCAAATTATGCTGCCACCTATACATTGGGTTTCAGGTTTGATCAGACTTGACTCTCCTGATTTTAACCTTCTTATGATGTCATGTAAGGATTTTTCTTTTGTTTGGTGTATTTATTTATTTGGCTGTACTTAACTTATTTCATTATAAAGTCTCCATGGTCATCAATGTCAGAACAAATCACAAAATTCTGTTCTTCTGCCTGGTAGGGTTTTTAGGGTCTTTTAAGTACAGGGCATACATATAGGAATAATTTGACATCTTTGTTTTCTATCAGTATCTTTATATGATTTTCTATTGCTCACTGCTCTGACCAGAATGTCACATGCTGTCTTGAACTGTGAGAATGAATTGCCTTGTCCCATTCCTGATTTTAGGGGATATGCATTAATATAACCTTAGTTAAAGATTTTTTCAAACTTCATTTTCATAATATTACAGATGCTCATCTTTCTGCAAGTTTCATTTTCAGCCCAAGATTGCCTCCTCGTTTCATATCTATTTATTCTTTTTCTCATTCTCCTCTTCATTTTCAACTTTCCTTTATGTCCTCTTCCTCTTCCTGAACCTCTTCCTCCTTTCCCTTGTCTTCTTCTTCCTTCTCCTCCTCCTTTTGCCCCTTGTATTGTTTTTTTTTTATGTGGCTGGACCCCAAGTCTTGGATACACCAAGCAAGTTCTGTACTATTGATCTATATCTGAAGCCTTCAAGACCTGCTTCTTGAAGGTAGAAATTCAGAACTTCAGTATTTGTGAATGGCTCACCAATGATACTGTTATGTATGATGGCTAGGTGTCTGTGCGGTTACTTGTTTACATGGGGCTCTAGTTACACAGTTCCTAGCCTTTTAAATATGTGTGTATGCATTACTGAGAATGTTTATGCATATGAAAGACAGAGGACAGCCTTAGATGTCATCCTTTTAGTGTCTATCTTGTTTTATGAGACACTTTTCCTTGGAACTAAACTGCCTTAGATATGGTGGTTGGTCAGAAAGCTCCAGGGATGCTCTTTTTATGCTTCTCCAGTGATGAGATTAAGTGGGCACCACCATGCCTATTATTTTTAATGCACATTTTGCAGTTTGAAATTAGATACTCATGCTTTCCTTATGCATTTGTGGCAAGTAAGCACTTTGAAATCTGAAACATTTTTTCATCTCCAAATTCTGAGATTTTAATTGATGTATTTAAGCTAGCAATATTTTTACCTTAAAAACAAATCTTTAAGCCAGGTTTTTTTAAATGTGAATTTGCAGACCACAGTTTTTTTTTAATGTTTTTAATTTCAGTGTTTTAATTTTTAAGATTTTAAATGATATATGATATATGTATGTATATATGTATACATGTATGTTACTTGCTTGTGAATGATCATGGTGTCAAAGTCCACTGAAATCAGAGTTATAGGCAGCTATGAGCCCCCTGACATAGGATGTTGGGAACAAAAGTCAGGTTTTCAGAAAAACTAGTACATGCTCTTAACCATTACGCTGTTTCTGTATTCCATTAACATGCTAGAGCAGGCTCATACTAGCCACTGAGAGCTGACTGGAAAAATTTCAGCAATGGACATAATGGTGTATGCTTTTCATTTTAGCACTGAGAAGTAGAGATAGGCTGATATTTTCAAGTTCTAGGCAAGCCTAGTCTACATAAAGACTTTGAAGCCACCCAGAATTTTGTAACCCAGTTAATAGGTTTGTCATTATTAAAAATTAAGTAACATAGATAGATGAGAACTCTAGATTATTCTGGAATGGCTGCACAGTAATATCTTGTGCAATGGTTAATGTAGTCACTAATATGACAGGATTTAGAATCATCTTAGAAACATCTTGGGACACTATGCATGAATTTCTAGTGAGGGTTAGTTGAAGTATGTAAACTCATCCTGAATCTGGGCTACATAATTCCCTGGGCTTCCTGACTGCATTCTGACTGTAGATAGACTGTGACTCACTGCTTCATATCCGAATGCCATGACTGCTCTAACATGATGGGATGCATCACCAAACTGTGAGCCAGAATACCACCCTGAACCTTACTTAAACTCCTGCTGTCAGCTGCTTTGTCAAAGCAATGAGACTACCTGTCTCAAAGAAAAAGTGCTAGGATATTGTTCTAATATGTTCAAGACCCTGAATCCCGCATGTATGGAATATATATATATATATATATATATATATATATATGATGTATATAAATGAAAATACATATTATGAATAGAACAAAATAAATGATGTAAACTTTAATTACACATCCTATGTTTTAAAATGATAATAAATATTCAAGCCACACTCATTCTCAGTTATTGTAAAATGCTTTTAGTTGATTATTTGGGCTATAACTTTATTGTAGAAATATTATTGTTTATTCTAATCATTGGGTGTAAGTTTTGTGTGTGTGTGTGTGTGTGTGTGTATGTGTCTCCAGAGTTAAATCTTGAGTTTTGTTTCCCAGGTGCCATCCTCTCTACTTATGGATACAGGGTCTCCCATTGTTCTGGAAATCACTCTTTTAGCTAGGCTTCCTAGTAAGTGAGCCTCAGGGATATTCGTATCTCTGCTTCACTAGGAAAATAAAAATAAAAGCAAGTTTTCTCCAGTTCTCCTGAAAGTAAAACACATGTCAAATCTGCTAAACAAAAACTTTTTTCTTTCATCACTCACAATGCCAGGATAGAGACTGGAAACAGAAAAAAATGGGTTTAAGATTCAATGGTTCACCACTGTCACCACCTTCACACTTGCTTCTTGACATGTTGAATGTGTCCAGTTCCTTCGGCACCACTTAAAATTCTCCCACCACCTCCCGTATCTCCAGATTGTCTGGATGATCATGATGCTCTGGGAAGTATACTAATCTCTTGGTCTATGAGTGGCTGTCATACTATTATACGTGTTTTAGACAAAACAACACAAAATAAAAAACCCGAAAAAAACAAAACAGCTACATAGAAATTAAGCAGTTCAGCTCTCTCCCAAGGTGGCGGTCTGTTTTTGTCTCTTGTCAATATGAAGAAAAGTGTCAATATTGTCTCTGTAGACACTTAGTTAAGTGGTTTATCATTACCCTTTTCTAATCCTGGGGTTCCATACCTAAAGAGCTAAGGAAACGTAATCAGTTTAAGGAAGCAAATGGTGGAAACATGACTGCACGGAAATCAATCTGCCAAAATTTTGACTGAGCACAATCATAAAATTGTAGCCTTCTCAGTATGTCAAGAGGTTTATTAATGCTTTAAAAATAAATCAGTCCGTTTTTTTGAACAAGAAAAGAAGCAACTTAATGAAAGGTTTATTTTGGCCCACAGTTTGAGGGCCTAGTCCACTGTGGTGGGGAATTATGTCATCAGGACCATGAAGTAGCTGCTCACATGTGCCTGCTGTTATCAAGCAGAGGAAGATGAACACTGGTGCTCAGCTCAGCTCACATTCTATATTTTGTTCATTCTAGGATGCCAGCCTATTGAATGCTGCCACCTATGTTTACTGATGAGTCTGGCTTGGCCATGTAAGGCACAGTATGATGTGGTATTCTCTTCCTGGAACAGAGCCAGCAGGATGTAAACCTCCATGATTGTTGATGGTTGCTGTGGGTATTAGGCTTATATTTATTATAGTGTACATATTTTAACATCCCTTTTTAAAGAATTCGTCTCTTGGACAAGGTTAATGACTCCATGATAATCAGAGACATCATCAGTCCAGAAGCTGAGGGAATGTCAATGTCTCAGCAAAATTGTAGAACACTGTGACCTTCAGGACAGCTCTTAACACTGTGGGAACGAGCTCCAAAAAAACATTGAATTTGAAAATACATACTTTCTCACCTATGCAAAGCATAAAGATGAAGTATGAAATATATGAGGGACTTTGTTGGTTGTAATTTCAGGTTGTAATTTGTACCCAGCTAGGTTTACAAAGACAGATTTCTGAATTCTTTTGTAAAATGAAAATAGAAAATTTACTTGCTGTCCTTTTCTTAAGAGTCAAGGATGTAAGGTCATGGAATAGTGATTTGTGGGATGTTCAAGAGGAACATGGAATAAATAACTGAATTGATATGTAAATAAAAACTGGGCTTTTGGTCTGCATGTGATTAGCTATCAGAAAATAATAGTTAGACTCTGAGATTTTTTTTTCCTAGTGAGAACTGAGCTTTCCGGAAATCTCTTGAGATCAAACAGCTCTTCAATTTTTTTTTTCTAACAGGATTTCTGACTTTAGTTGGAAATCCCAAAAATTATTTAGAGGTATACAGAAGGAAATCTGTTCTAAGAGCAGAGAAGAACACTTTTAGAATGGTTTCTGGCTTTCTGCTTTTGAAGAGAAACTCCAAGAATTATTATTAGAGTTTTCCTAACAAGATTTCTGTCTTAGTCAGAAAGCCCAAGATTTTATTTATAATAGCGTTTTTTTTTTTTTTGTTTTTTGTTTTTTTTGTTTGTTTGTTTTTTACTTTGGTCAACAAACCAATGAACTATTTTGTGGGCTTTTAGAAGTTTTATTAGCACTGTGTAAACCAGGCAGTTTTTAGAATAGCAAGTATAGCTGTCAAGAACAGAGCAGAACACAGAAAGCAGTCTGAAAAACTCTCTTGAGCAGAAGACCCTCATACACACACACACACACACACACAGAGAGAGAGAGAGAGAGAGAGAGAGAGAGAGAGAGAGAGAGAGAGAGAGAGAGAGGTGCAGAGACAGAGTCTAGAAAGCCATCTTGAGCAGAACAAAGGCTATGAGCTTGATCCCATGATTTGACTTAAAGTCGTTTATTTTGCTTCCATCACCCCTTCTCTAAGAACCCTTCTTTAAGCAGAGGCTGATCCTTGGCAGTTTCCAGGGGTCTTTCTGTTTCAATCAACTCAATCTACAACTCCCGCACAGACACGCTCACATGAGTGTTTCCATTGTACTTCTTTCTAGATCCCATTAATCCAACAGGTCTGACTTCGCCATGTCTGAGGTTAGGGTCTTCTGTGTAGTTGCTGTACAATTGCTGTACAGAATTTTTATATAAGCTGTTGCCTTTTATTCATCCTACCTAGAAAATGATCCACTGACCACGTGGAGGTAGCTCAGCAGTTTAAAATTTTCCTGCAGTTGTTCTGAGCTTCTTACCCTGACTTATATGGAGTGGCTCTCAACTGCCTGTAACTCCAGCTCCAGGGCATTCAACAACCTCTGCTGGGAGCTATAGTCAGGTACATAAATACAGTTTAAAAAGGAGTAAAATCATTAGAAACAGATATGTCTGGCTGTGTGATCTATGAGTATGGCTTAGGAAAGACTGTGACTGTGGTAATGGAAAAGGGAAATTTGGGAAAAAGAATCAGAGTAAAAAATAGGCATGGTTAGATGACAGATAACATATGAAAGGTGAAAAATTTAATTTTATAAACACGAATTTTGTATTTTTAACTGTAGAATTTTATTTATTAAGTAATGAGACTAGTAGGAAGGGATCCATCACTCTAACTTAGTGATTATTAGCAGTCTTCTGTGTTTGGCTTCTCTGCTTTACTGAAGTATTTAGAGTGAACTCTAGTCATTGTCATGTGTCAACCCTAAATAATTAAGCATACCTCTCAAATAGATTATCTAATGTAGCCATTAATAATGTAGTACATTATTAATGTAGCCATTATGATTTCATAGTAACATACTTAAAATTACTAACATTCAAACCTAAGTCAGACAGAGACTTTTATATTTCATTGTGTTTTATTTTGGTGTGTGTGTGTGTGTGTGTGTTGTGTGTGTGTGTGTGTGTGTTGTGTGTGTGTGTGTGTGTACTTGAATGCAATGGTACACAAGGGAATTAATTAGAGAATAATTGTAGAACTTGGATATCTTCTTTTACTGTTGATTCTGTGGATTGAACTGATATTAGGCATTCAGAACAAACACTGCCTAAGACATCCTGCTGTGGCCCTCAAACTTATTTTTGTGATAATGGCTTTAATGAATCCAGAATATTTTTCTAGAGTGGGTTGCCAGTAAACACCAGGGATTCTTCTGTTTCTATGACTCTCTCATCACTGAAATGACACTTGTGTGCCAATGTACACAGATTTTTAATATTTGTTCTAGGAAATCAAATCTGTTCATTCATGTTTATATGATGACATTTACTGATGAATTTATTCTACCTAATTATTCAGGCTTTCTCTTTTAATAGACAAGGAGCAAATTTTTAGGCTTTGCAATCACCATGCAAAATTAAAGAGTTTGGACTATTTCTGTGGGGGACACCCAAGATGTCATTCACTATCCTTGGCTAGCCTGAAAATTGTTATGTAGAACAAGCAAGATTTGAACTCACACAATTCACCAGCTTCTGCCTCCTGAGTGCTGACATTGAGAATGTGTATCACCATAGCTGATTAGATTTTAAAATATAACATAAGTTGTATGTAAATTATATATATATATATACATTTATAAATATATAAATTTTATTATATATATATATATACATATATATATTATAAAAATCTAAAAATTACTTTTAGCTTATAAGCTATACCAGAGCAGGAAGGGTATTTGTCTTGGTTCCCTCAGCTGTAGTTGTCTGGATGAAACAAGACCTTTCCTTCATTTTTTTTGCCTTTATTCTTTTTTGTTACCCCTATCTTAACAGGTACATGTTCTTTATCATTGTCTCACTTAGAATTCCACAGCAAATCCTCTCTTGGAACCTGATCCATGACTATTGCTTATACTGCTGGACTGTTGTGCTAGGAGCTGATAGGTTAGAGACATTTTCTTTAGAAACTTTATAACATTAAAAAACATAACTTAGAGACATTCTTCTTTTTTATTTATTTCTTCTACTTAGATGCCCAGCAAATTCGATAGAGTCTCTTACATTGAGAACCACCATTTTCAGTTGGTCTTCTCTAGAAGTACACTTAGATGAAAACGGGTGATGTGTGTCTCCTCTACCAGGCTTATACTTGATTCCAATTCCAGACAAATGACAATGAAGTATATTTACCATGACATCTCAGGTTTTTGTAGGTAGGTGTCACATCTGTACACTGTTGTCAATGGAGATTGGCACATATAAATTGGTTGGCAGCTGTTTGGGAGTTGCTGTCTCAGCCCCAGCACCACATGGGAACTGGATTGTGCTCATGCATGTAGGCCCCATTAATACTGATGGATGGGTTCAGGCTGACAAGTAAGTGGGTGACTTGTCATTAAATTTGTAGGAATATCCAGAGCTGTAGTTTATCTGCAAAGTTTGGTATTTCTCATGAGATGTAAATCTCTAACTAAAATAGCATGAGGCCAGGAAAGACTTTTCTACGTGGTTCCCTTTTCCCTCATCTCAACCCTAGAAGGACAAACATAGAAAAAGATCAGGAGAGCTTAGCACTTGTGGTTTGAACAAAAATTTCTTAGGCTCAGATAGTTGGACAATCCGTTCCCAGATGTTGCTATATAGGGGTAGTCTTGATGCAGGAAGTATGTCTCTGGGTATAGGCTTTGAGAATAAAAATCTCATGACCTTTCCTGTTTGGTCACTTCCATGCCTGTTTTGTTCTGTTTTGTCTTCTCACTAAGATAGTGTCCTTTTGAAAATTTTGTCTTATTATTTTACATGTATGTGTGTTTTTGCCTGTATGTGTGTTTTTACATGTATGTCAGTGTATCATGTATGAGTAATGTCCTGAGAAGCCAGAAAACAGCATTAAATCCTGTAGAACTCGAATTATAAACAATTGTGAACTGCAATATAGATGCTAGAAATTGTATTCAGGTCCCCTGAAAGAAAAGCCAGTTTCCTCAATGACTGAGTCAAAATTTCAGTTCCAAGACTATAGACTGTTATCCAACTGAAATTGTAATTCAAAGTAAAATCATTCTTCCTTAAGTTATTTTAGTCATGGTGTTGTACCTTAACAACAGAAAATAAATTGCACTCAATTATGCCTGTCTTTCCCGAAGGCTCATCAACTTGATATATGCTGAAAGTAAGTTGTACCTTGCATTAAAAATTAGACTGAACTTCTAAATGAATAAGATCAAGCCTTTAAAACTAGAATGGAAGCACTTTAATTTGCCACAAATGGCCACGAAGTTATGAATCCAACTATGATGTCCCCCAGCAGGAGATAGAGAGAAGGGCTGTGAATGAACCTAGCTGGTGGCAGGTATTGAGAAAATGAAAGACTCATATTTACTGCCAATGTGATTTGGCTATGCATCTCTGTTGGTGTTGGGTTCTCAGGGTGCCACCTGGATGCTGCTCAGAAAAGACAGAATGCCATCATTGATATGGGATACCAGCTCATTTTCCCTAGTGAGAAACAGTGGGGCCTGGCACTGATGATTTGGGCCTCAATATTCTCTGTATCCACATGGTGCTGGAAACTGAGAGGTGTTGAGAACAATAGCCTAAGAGTCTGTTCCAGTTTGGAAGGAAATGGCAGAGCCCAGAACAGGGCAGAATCTGGTGTGGTTCCAAGTGAAGGCTGAAAGTAAGAAAGGGCCAGAAGAAAGGACTTCTCTCTCGGAGATTTAGAGGAGGCTCTTTAAAATAAAGGCTTCCTTGCTTGTTAATCCTTGATGAAGGAGACATCCCTTGCTTGTCCATATAGCTTTACTAGTGGTGGATATGAAAATATACATCTTACTTAGTGTGAACCAAGGAATATAAACAGCTTCAGGAGATGATGCACTGGAAGAAAAGCTCATTCGCTAAACACTCTGGGTCTATCTAGATATCTCATTAGCATGGAGATCTCTAGGTTTTATTCTATGAGACTGGTTGTTATGACCCTCTAAATGGTGTGTCATGATATGTGTTCTAGAACAGGTAGAGCCAGGCTGGGTGCTGGTACCAATGCCTAACATTCATAATTATAAGGTTTACTGGAGCTTTTGAACCTGCTTCAAACTTACCAGTTCCTCTGTCTGGTGGCATGGTCCAATTGTCTCAAAGTGTTTAGGTTGCACATCAAGCCAGTTACAAAAATGCTTTTGAGAGAATTTTTGAACGTTTTTGACATGGGGGAACATGTTGGAGCCAACAAATATCAAATCACATTGCACTGAATGTTCAATTAGGGTTATCATATCAAGACAAGACACCAGTGCGCTGAAATTCAGTAAATAATTTCTTACTATAAATTTTTCCTATGTAAACTCAAATGATATTTAGGCTCCTATGGTTTTTTTTTGTGTGTGTGTGAATGTCTGTACAGGCCAGATGTCAACATTTTGTGCGTTTCTCAGGTAGCATCTACTTTTTAAATTTTTATTAATCATTCCATTAATTTACATCTCAAACGATATCACAGTTACCACCTCTACCAATCCCCATCCCATGATATTTCACTTCCCAGTTACCACTCCACCACACCCCCATTACACATATGCCCTCCCCCCTTTTGCCTCAATGAGAGTGTTCCCCACCTACCCACAGTCTCTCACCCACCTCTTCAGCGTCCTCTTACTCTGGGACATCAAAGCTTTCTGGTACCAAGGGCCTCTCCTCACATTGCTGTTTGGCAAGGCCACTCTCTGCTACACATGTATCTGCAGCCAAAAGTCCCTTTAGGTGCACTCCTTGGTTGGTGGTCTACTCTCTGGGATAACTGCATGGTCAGGACAGACTATGTAGTTCTTACAATGGGGTTGCAGTCCCTCTCCATTCCTCCAGTCCTTTTGCCAGCTCTTCCACCAGGTACCCTGCATTCAGTCTGATGGTTGGCTCCTAACATCCACTTCTGCTTGGTCAGTTGCTGGTGGATCTCACCAGGAACTACCACACTTGGTTTCTGTCAGCAAGTGCTTCTTGACCAAAGCAACAGTGCTAGGTTTGGTGTCTGCAGACATGATGTATTCTCAGGTGGGGTCATTCTTAACTTGTTTCTTTCTTCAGTCTCTATTTCATTTTTTGGCCCCCTTCTTTCTTTGGACAGAAACATTTCTGGGTTTAAAGAACTTTGAGTTGGGTGGGTGGCTCCATCCCTCTACCCCAGGGGCGTGCCTATCTACTGGAGGTGGTCTCCACAGGTTCTACCTCCTCCTTCTCTGAAAATTACAGCTAAAATCAATCTCATTGGGTCCTGGGAGTCTTACATTTCTCTGGTGTCTAGAATCCAGCAGTGGCTATACCCAGTTCCTCATCCCTGTTGATACCTATTTGTATTCAATTTCCTGACCCTCTGTACTTCTCTCACATCTCCTCCAGATTCCACAGATTCAATGCAACCCCCAACAAAATTCCAATTCATTTCTTCATAGACTTAGAAAGAGCAATTCTCAAATTCATTTGGAATAACAAAAAACCTAGGATAGCAAAAACTATTCTCAACAATTCAAAAACTTCTGTGTTAATTACCATCCTTGACCTCAAGCTATACTATAGAGCAATAGTGATAAAAACTGCATGGTATTGGTACAAAAACAGGCAAGTAGATCAATAGAATAGAATTTATGACTCAGAAATGAACCCACACACATATTTTGTGGAGAAAAATCTCGCGGGCGGGGGGAAGGGATTCCAGCGACAGAGTCTCATGGCGGTCCCGCATCAGGGCTTCCTGCGCTGCCAGCGGAGGATGCCACATTCACGGAGCTGTTGGTGGGCAGGCCTGCGGCTGCATCGGCAAGGTTCCAGGGTTCCAAAAGCTGGGAATCAGGCGGAGAGACCATGGACACGTAGAGTCCGGTTTTCCAAAGCTTTTATTGTTCATGGCATGGTGAATGGGCACAACTGGTAGCGCTTCTCCCCGCCCAAAGCCAGGGGAGACCAGTCTTATAGGAAAGGGAGAAAGGGGAGGGAATAACTTAATTAGCTACACCCCTGGCCTTTTGATAATTCATTAATATTTAAATCTCTGGAGGTAGAGACTTGTTAATCATGCCCTCTACCTGTGCCCTACATGACTGAAGGTAACAGGTTAAATGGAGTTACCTTGTCCAAGGCCCAACAATATTTGTTCTTTGACATAGAAGCTAAAACCATTCAGTGGAAACAAGACAGCATTTTCAACAGTGGTGTTTGTTCAACTGGTGACCTGCATGTAGAAGAATGCAAATTGATTTATACCTATCTCCTTCTACAAAGCTCAAGTCCAAGTGGATAAAAGACCTTCACAGAAAACCAGATACACTGAATGAAATAGAAGAGAAAATGGGGAAGAGCCTTACCTACATGGGCACAGGGGAAAACTTCCTGAACAGAATATCAATAGCTTTTGCTTTAAGAGCAACAAAATATAAATGGGATCTCATAAAATTACAAAGCTTATATAAAGCAAGGGATACTATCAATAGGAAAAATGGCAATGCATAGATTGGAAAAAGATATTTACCAACCCTACATTTGATAGAGGGCTAATATCCAAAATATACAAAGAACTCAAGAAGGCAGACTCCATAGAAAAAAAATCACCCAATTAAAAAGTGGAGTACAGAGCTACATAGAGAATTCTCAACCAAGAAATCTCAAATGGCTGAGAAACAATTAAATAAATGTTCAACATCTTTAGTCATCAGGGAAATGCAAATCAAAATGATCCTGAGATTCTATCTCACACCAGTCAGTATGGCTAAGATCATAAGTGCAGGAGACAGGATATGTTGAAGAAGATGTGGAGAAAAGAGAACACTCCTCTATTGTTGATGGAATTGCAAGCTGGTAGAGCAACTCTGGAAATCAGTCTGTAAGTACCTCAGAAAATTGGACATAGTATTACCTGCAGACCCAGCTATACCACTCCTGGGCATATACCCAAAAGATGTTCCAACATATAAAAAAGACACATGCTCCTCTATGTTCATTACAGTCTTAGTATAGTAGCCAGAAGTTGAAAGAAACACAGATTTCCCACCACAGAAGAATGGATACAGAAAATGTAGTAGATTACATGAAAATTTAGTAGTATACGGAATGAATACAGCAATTAAAACAATGACTTCATGAAATTTGCAGGCAACTGGATGGAACTAGAAAGTATCATACTGAGTGAGGTAATCCAGACACCAAAGGAATCACATGGTAAGTACTCACTAATAAGTGAAAAATACCTAAAAGCTCACAATGCATATGATACAGCCTACGGACCATATGGAGCACAAAAGGAATGAAGATCAGGGGGTGGATGCTTCAGTCCTGCAATGGGGGTAGGACAGGATGATTGTGGAAACAGAAGGAGATGGGGACAAAGGAGAGAGAAAGGTAGAGGAGGAAATAAGGACAGCAGAATCAGAATCTGGAGGAGTATCTACTTTTTTTTTTACTTTTAAAATCTTGATCTATTTATGTATTAGTTTGGTTTTATGTACAAATGTGAATGTCAGAAAACAACTTACAAAAGCTCATTCACTTACCAACTTGTGCGCATGCTGAGCTGCCTAACAAACTCCCCATTTCCATTTTTTTAGACAAAATCCTCCTACTATTTAGTTCTCCAAGCATGCTAGCTTGGCTGGTCTATGAGCCCTAGAAATATGCCTATCAACTTCTTCCTAGTACTGAAATTACAGGTACACACCTTCACATCTGGCTTTTAAAAATGCTCTCTCTCCCCTCTCAATCTCACTCTTCCTTTTCCTACTATTTTTCTGCTCCCCTACACCCTGTCTCTTTAAGTGTGTGTGTGTGTGTGTGTGTGTGTGTGTGTGCATTGGAAGAGTTCCTGGTGCCTCTAGAGGTCAGATGAGGATCATGGATCACAGACACTGGGTTGAAGATGGTTGTGAATCTCCATTTGGATCACAGAAACTGAACTCAGATCTTCTGCAAGAGCAACAAGGGCTCTTGGATCACAAATCTATCTCTCTAGCATCACTCCTCACCCCCTTAAAAGTTCACACATGATAGATAATATTTTGTCAACCTTATACAAGTTAGAGAAGAGGGCTCCTAAATTGATAAAATACCTTCATAAGATTGACTTATATATAATCTCTCTGTCATTTTCTTGGTTAATGGGTAGCCCTCCTATATACCAACCCAAAATTGGCTTGGGCCTATTATAGTCTGTTGGTATTGAGTTGTATAAGAAAGCAGGTTGACCATGTTAGTAAGCAGCATTCCTCCATGGCTTCTGCTTCAGGTCCTGTCTCCAGGTTCTCGACCTGATTTCCCTGGGTGATAGGTTTAAGTATAAGATTCAATAAATCCTATTGTCCAGAAGTTGTTTTTCATCATGGTGTTTTTTTACAGCAATATAAGCACTAACCAAGCCATATGGTTGTGAGGATTGAATTTATGCCCTTATGCTTGCAAGGGAAGCAAATGACTGAGTTATTGCTTCAGCTAACAGGTTACCTTTGTTTAATGAATACAGCAACATTGAAACTTTATAGTATTTACAAGCTCTTTGTTCATCAATACTTAATCAGAAATATGGGGATGGAGTAATATGTAGTATGATGTGTGAATGATTAGGAGATTGATAGTATTCATGCCACCAGAGACTGAAGGTAACAACTGTAAATACTGCTCACTAAATATTAGAATATTCAGGTGGTGAGATTGTGAGCTTCAATAAATTTACACTAAAATCCTTGAAAGACAAGCATGGTATATCACCCCTATCTTTCTGAGTCCAACACGGCCATGTGCAAGGGGTGATGTGACATGGTTCCCACCTTTATAACAGAGATTCAAGGGTATTGGGCTCCACAGAGGGTGATGGTTGCTAGGTGTGAAGCTTATTTGTATAATAATGCACATAACTTACTTTATGTTCTCCTTTCAGTAAATACTACCCCCCACCAAAGTTATCAGGGAATGTTCTTTGTGCCAAACTTAATGACTCCATGATAATCAGAAGCATCATGAGTCTGGAAGAAGATATGGCTATGTTCTTAAGAAAATAAGAAACACTGTGACCTTCAGGACAACCCTTAATTCTTTGGGAAAGAACTCTAAAAACATGAGTCCAAAAAGATATGTGGCAGCAGAGCTTTTTGGATTAACTGTGTGGAGAACCAGTAGGAGGAGAACACAAAGCTATCAGCTTGTGCCCATGATTTGACTTCTTTATACCACTCCCAAACATCCTTAAATCAGAAGTGCTCTCCAAGCTGTTTCTTCACACTATCTCAGAGCTGGAAAAGTGGAGGCACGTGCTGAGAGAAGGAAGTTTGGGCTACTTTGATGTGAAGACTCTTTGAAAGTCATAGTTTCTGTGAGCTCCAGCAGCAGGAGGAGAGGCATTACCTTAGGAACTGAGAGAGACGGAGGCTGAAGGTGAAATCCTACAAACATGTATAATTTCTGTGCAGCTTCAGAGTCCTACTTCCTTATACCATTGTTCTAATTATGCAGGTTAGAGATGACAATGGTGTCTTCATGTAGTTATAAATGATTCTGAGCTGGGAAGCCTTTGAATCTGTGGAATAGCCACTGGGGAAAAAAGTGAACATACAGTCTGGGATTGTGGAAATATGTCACAAACAAACAAGAAATTCTTTCCTGAAGTTGAAAAAAAACTAGTATATATTCAATGACAGACTTGGTGTCTGGTTAGAAGAAGAATCTCCCTTGATTATATCCAATTCTTCAGAAAGTTTCAACAGTTTTAAAAGCTAGTATTAATTTTCTCTAGAATTGATATTTGACAAAAATCAATTAGATTCTGTTTTCCTTCTCTATTCAGTCAGTGTGTATAGACAAACTCACAACATACAATAACAGTGAAGAGCATTATTAAAAATGAATGGAGTTCCAGGTCTTATAAAATCATAGACTGGAACTAGTAAATTGAGGGATGGAGAGGTCCTGAGGATTACATAATTCTCAATTCTTTACTGATCATATGAAATCCAGAAGTAAGAAGATTTGCCTAATATTGTAGGACCTGGTATAGTCAGGCTAAGTGTGACACTGTGTTCTGGCCCCTACCATACTAGTTGGCAACTTTCTCTCATTTAACATCACTCAAGATCACATGTGTTGGGAGGTTAATAGAGGAGGCTCAAGGAGTAGTTCTTGAAAGCACACCAAATAAAACAACTCTACTTCTGATACCAAAATTGTTTTGTCAACATTCACTTTATAATTCTCCAGTATCAAGTAGGCACCTAACAGTTAATGATGGTTTATCCCTTTAATCCCAGTACCTATGAAAGACAGTCAAGTAGATTTCTGTAAGTTTGAGAGCAGCTTAGTATACACAGTGAGTTCCAGGAAAGCAGTTGCTACACAAAGAAATCCTGGCTTGCAACCTATCCAATAAAATTATGAACTTAGTTTTACAGATTTATGGGATTAAGTCTGTTAGTATATGCATATAGTGTGTAATGATTAATCAGGTTAGTTGACATTTACCTAAAATACTTAATATAAAAAGTGATTGGCATGTAATTATAAACCCAGGTGTGATAACAGAGGTTTGAAAAATGAAGAAGTTTTCCTGTCACCTCAGTAGTATCAGCTTCATTTGCTTACAGTTCTAGTGGAGTTTGTTATGAATAAAGAAATAATCTTTTACATTAAGAATGTAGTTATAGTCCTAAACATTTTCTCCTGTTTTTGTAATATTTAATACATGCTACTCATCTAAGAAAACTTCATATATACATCCTTAAATCTTGACAGGTGAATATACAAAAATACACAGTGATATACATATGTGTGTGTGTGTGTGTGTGTGTGTATTCTCAGACATACAGAGACACATATACATTTACAGAAGGACAAATATGTATATAGAGTGGTAATGTAATAATCAACAAAACGTGTTAGTGTTTCTATTGATGTGAAGAAATAGAATAACCACAGTAACCATTAAGAGGAAAACTTTTTTTCTTTTATTTAATATTTTATTTACATTTAAGATGCCATCCCCTTTCCCCATTTCCCCTCCCTAGAAAACCCCTGTCCCGTGTCCCCCCCTTTCCTTTTTTGCTTTTATACAATTTTTTAAATGTTAATCAAGGATTTATAAGTTTGGTAATGCTCAATCAGAAGTGTAACCCAATACCCAACCTAGATATAAAAACCATCTTTGACTGGTGGAGACCTGTGAACATCTGCCTCCATGCCCCCTCTCTCTTTCTCTCTCTCATCACCTAGCTTCTCCTCTCCTTCATCTTCTCTCCTTACTCCATCTCTTAAGAGGAAAACTTTTAATTGATGCTGACTTACACAAACACTTCAGAAATGCTTTTCCAACTGTTCTATTTGAGGTAGGAGATAATCAGGTCCTGAACAGAGCTTTTGATTGCATTGCATATCTTCACAAATGCTAGAAATTGAAATACCTGGGTGAAATTATCTACATATTTAAAAGAAGATTGCTTTGTAGTTCAAAGTTGACCATCACGAGATATATTACACCAAGCCTGTGTATTGATGTTTGGGGCAGAAATTGCTGAAAGTTGGGTAATTTCTTGGTCAATTTGTGAGTATCACACTCACCTTTGTTCACCTTCTCATTGGCTCTTCTTACTTTCTTTCAGGTTTTAACTCATTCTGGCTCATGTGCTCACATCACTGAACTTCATCACTCTTTCTTTCTTCTTGAGTGTCACTTGTTGCCAGGACTTCTCTGTGTAGCATATCTTTTCATTATTCTCTCTTCCTTTATGGATTTGATCATCAGTGTAAACTAAAACCTCTGCTGAGGAAGTTGTGGAGGAGAAACAGGATGTGAATATATAACTCATGTCAACATTAGGGTGGTAGGAGGGTCAGAAACACCTTAGAGTGTGGGGAAAGGAGGCTGACAGGACCATAGATATCCCTTGAAAATAGGTAAAGCTGAGTGTAGGGAGTAGGATGGGGTAGAATGAAGCAGGAGGAACACAAGATCTAGGCCAACCTGGTCTACATAGTAAGATCTTGTCAGAAAAGAAAAGAAAGAGGAAGGGCAGAGGGAAGGTAGGCAGAAAGAAAGGAAGGGAGTATGAATAAAAGGCGGAGTGTGAGAGCTACTTATGTTGAAGTGGTAAGGTGTAAAAACTGCCGAGTATTTGCTTCAAAGCAAATGCTACTTAAAAGAAGAGCTTGTTTTGTTATATGACTACATTTGTTTAAGGGAAAAATACTTTTTTGTTACTCAGTTCCATCTTGGGAAACTGTTTTGTGTATTCAAGACAGCTTGTGACAGTGTATTAATTATGCATTTGAAGAGTAAGTCTTATGAAATTCAAGTACAGATCAAGTATTGCCAGTAAAAATTAGAATCTGGAGTGACATGAATCATATATGTAAAATAGAATCCAGACCTAGAAAACTTAGTACAAAAAGAAAGTAATAACATCTCAATATTCAGGCTGGGAGGGGGTCTATTTAATCTGTCTCACTTATGTCACTCACATA
Source organism: Arvicanthis niloticus (assembly GCF_011762505.2). Taxonomy (NCBI): domain Eukaryota; kingdom Metazoa; phylum Chordata; class Mammalia; order Rodentia; family Muridae; genus Arvicanthis; species Arvicanthis niloticus. The sequence goes on along the minus strand of NC_047667.1, from coordinate 78,432,149 downwards.
GTATGGCCTAGGTCATCCAACAATAGCAGTCTGCACACTGGAGATGCTGAGAATCTTGTAGTTGCTCAGTCCATGATACTAGATGCCTCATTAGTCCCAACCAGGTTCTGATGGCCTGAAGCATCCTGGGGAGTTGTTGGTCTTCAGTTTATATTGGAAGGCCAAAAATGTTGCAGTCTGACACCATCATCATTGTCATTGTCATCATCAATATCACTTTCTTCATTGTCAGCAGCAACAGCAGCAGCAGCAGTGACAATATAGATTCACGAATTGACAAGCAGTGACAGCAGGTAGGTAGTCTTGAATTATCCTTGAACCACTTTTAACTCAGCTTTCTACAGAAAGGTACTGCCTACTGTAAGAGAGGGTCTTTCCTGTCAGCTAATTCTTTCTGGAAACACTCTCACAGACCCACCAACAGGAATATTTCTTAGTTCTTGACAGATCTCGCCAGGTTGACAGTCAAGGCTAACCATCCCAAAATTGTTTGTAAAATATAAGCATTTTGGCCTTGGAATTCTATTATTTTCTAAAAATTTAGTGGGTTATGGTGCTCAAAATGTTGAGAAGGCAATCTTTTCGTGGGCTTAAATTGAAGCATCATTATGAATTAATTTATTTTAATTTTATTTGTATATGCACATACATGTATATGAGCCAGGGTGTAAATGTGGAAGATAGAGGACAACTTGAAAGAGTCAGTTCTCTTTTTGCCAGGTCTATTCTGGGATCAAACTCAGTCTTCATCAAGATTGGTACCAAGTGTCTTTATAAACTGATTCATCTTGGTAACCTCCTTCTTGGAATTTTAAAATAAAATATATAAAACATGGATCTGGAGAGATATTTCAGTGGTTAAGAGTACTAACTGTGAAATCATGAGGACCAGAATGTAGATCTTGTCACCCACATAGCAATCTGGCTTCTTCAACATGTAGGATGAGCAGGTGCTATAAATTAGGACTCCTTTGTTCTTTATATATACAAAAAAATTAAAACAACAAAATGGTCCTTCTTCCTTACCGCAGGCATTATTAGATTGGTTTTATTTTCATTTCCTTCTTCTTCTTCTGACCAGGGCACAAACATGGTCTACGTCACTCAGGAAGGAGCTTGAAATTCCAAGTTCATAATACAAAAAAATGAAGTGGTACTTAATATTATTTCTAGTACTTCTAAATATACCAGGCACTTCAGAACATCTGGAAAGAATAGACTTTTATTTTAAAATAACTTAGATTTATCAACTATAGGCACAACAATGAGAAATAATTATACATAAGCAATAAAATGATTATGCTATAAAAGTCTTAATGAACAATCTAGTACAGGACATCCCCCTCTTTGTTTTTCTCCTTCACCTCCCCCAATCTACAAATAAATGGAAAGAAATTTTACTTGGGGGCTTTTTTTCTAAGGTAGCCTAAAAATTCCATTAAAAAAAATCACTTACAGAAGATATGTCTATGTTTATTATTAAAATCAAAGAATACTGGGAATGCACCCAGTTATTTTAGCTCTTTCTTTTTTATTTAATTTTCATTTTATTTTTAAATAAAAGGACGTCAAAGTGGCAAGAATGACACTACCTATGATATACTCCATCCCCCAATAGCTTCTGTGTAACATGGAGAAAGGAAGGCCCAGCAGTGGCACCTACACTTGGAATGGCTACATCATTTTCTTGCTTGTGGGCTGCTTGATGATGAATAGTGAGAACGCTACACTTGCTGTGGAATGTCTGATGACAGAAACAGAGTCCCAGGTACTTCCAGATGTGGGAACTGTTTCACCTGTAATGTCTCTAACATCAGTCCATGCTTTGCCAACCCACATTCAGTGAAAAAAACCCATACAATAGCTTATACCTCCTTAAGCAGGATCCACTGCACTTAAAATGCAGATAGTTTTGAGGAACTATTTGCAAAAAAGGTACCTGAGTAAATGAAAAATAAAAGGTTGACATTTATAAGAGTTTCTACCCAGTTGATATAGTTTTGGCCAAAGTTAACCCCTATGGTGATTCACAGCCCAATTACCTGCTGAGCACAACTGAACCTGAATTAGTAGTGGTAGCTCCCATCAAATCAGGTGTCCAGATGGTTCTTATTAAATGGTGTGAGACACAATGTCCTAAGACCTGCACTAAAGAATTTTAAAACGTGGCTAGAGTACATCCTGATTTCTTATAAATCTAATCATACTTTACCTCAAATAGGAAGTCAATTAGTTTCAAGGGTATGTGCATGAACAAAAGTGTCAAGATGACATGGTCTTTATTAAGGCAGCTGCAGACAGCTGGCAGCTATCTCTTAAAAATCTGCCAGAAGTATATTCATGTCATAACAAGCATCCAAGGCTTCTGCACCTGAGTCAAGAACACAGTTAGTTCCTAAGTTTGAGGCCAGCCTGGGCTAAATCATTAGACTCTTTCAATTCAAAAGACAAACAAAAAATGTACTGTATCTGAAACACCATTCTCGGCAAAGAGTGATTTTTATTCTTTTGGCTGGTGAATCACATTTAAAGGCATTCAGTGAAAAAAATCCATACAATAGCTTATGCCTTCTTCATAAATATGTATATATGTATTTTTCTATGACTCAAAAATATTCTTTGAAAAATATTTTATTTTTATTTGTATGTATATGTGTATTTGCATATGTGCATGTGAGTGTATTACCTGAGGGACCATAAGATCCCCTGGAACAAGAGCTACTGATGGTTGTGAGCTGCCACCATGTTTCTAGAAATTGAACCTAGATCTCCTTCAAGAGCCACAAGTTTAGATCTCCTTCAAGAGCCACAAGTCTGTTTCACAGCTGAACCATCTATCTAGACCTAACGTAGAACTTTTGATGTTTCTACTTCTTTTCCAGACTGCTAGGATTATAGGCATATACCATCATGCCTAGTTTATGAGGTACTGATGAAGTGTACTAGGGAGTCACCATTAAACAAAGACCAACCCCCAGCCCCACCCCCAGCCCCACCCCAGCCCCACCCCCAGCCCCACCCCCAGCCTCAGCCTTAGCAACTGGACTGTAAACAAAACAAAAGTTACATTCCTCTTGAAACCAAAGGACTCCCTTTTACAAGGGGAAGAAATACACTCCCATTGGAAGGAATTAGCCATTGTCCCTCTTTCCTTACTCCAGCCCCAAGAGAAATCCTGAGTTAATATGTAGTAGTCAGCTTTATTCCTTAGAAGCAAGAAAATCTGATACAACCTTGTTTTATATTAGCCAGATTTCCAGTGATCTAATTATAGCCTAAGTTCAGGGCCAAAGGAAAAGGCAGGCACTGCTGCATTTATTATTTTTGCTACAGGGGTTTTCAGAGCACCTAGTTAATATTGATTCCTAATTTTATGACCAGATCAGGGCCTTAGCTGGCCCAAGAGCTCCTGCAGCTGATCTGTGATCACAGAAAACCAAAGATATAGGTTTCTCCTGTACTGTGTCAGGATGCAGTCTTCATTTCTGTATCAACAATGTCTCTATAATTTAACCTACAGAGTTACATAGTTGTAGCTTCTATGCTATTGCCCAAAGAGGCCCAGGCCCATTAGAAATATTTCATACATTAAACATGCATAGGCATGCTTTTATTTTGTCTCCATGACTGTTAATCATCCTTGCCTCAAAGAGGATTTTTGCCCCTCAGACTTAATGAAGTTTTTCAGAAACTGACCTTTTAGAGAATTTTAGTTAAGATAGTTTTATTTTTACCAAACAGTACTTGTCAGTGCTTACAATGGGGCAAGCAGTTGTCTACAGGAAGGAATCAGAAGTTCAGCATTATCTCTGTCCTGTCATATTGGAGACAGAGTTCCTTATTCTGTTTTTCTTTCCTATGTAACCCCCAGTACATCTGAAGTAAGCTTGTTAATGATGTTTAATTAATGTACAATGCTTGCTATTTTTCTTTTTTCCTTCATAATGGGTTGGGCTTTTCTGTGATACAACTTTTGGAGTATCCCTGCTTCTATAAGAAATAGAATCTCCCATCGACACTCCTGTTAGTAACCCCAGTAGATGTCATTGATTTACCAAATTGAACTTTGGTGCAATTGCTACCTTGGTGTGTTTTGAGTTCAACATCTGGGGTGAGTAAACGTGTGTGTGTGTGTGTGTGTGTGTGTGTGTGTGTGTGTGTGTGTGATGTCTCCCCAGGAAATGTGTCACACAACAATACCACAAAGGACTTTGTATTCTACCTACACCTTACATATGACCTGGTTATTCTACCACTAATGATTTACTAAACAGAGATGCAAGTCAATGTCCACATAAAGAACTCAGGAATTTACTTTAGTATATGTTATTTACTATAACTAAAAACAAGAAACAGTCTAAATGTCCATTATTAGGTGAATGGATGTACAAACTGTGATGTCTCATAATGGAAAACCTTCACTAGTGAATGATCATGACGTGTTCCATTCTACAGTGCAGTTGCCTTTTAGAATCATTGTGCTGAGTGAAAATAGCCAGGCTCATCTTGCTTAGATGGCTCAGTGGGTAAAGGCACTTGTTCTGAAAGTTTGAAGATATGAGTTTGTTACCTAGAACCCACCTGAAGGAAGGGGGAGTGAACTGACACAAAGTTATGATTTGACCTTCATTTTTTATGTCATGTCATGCAAGACAGTTATAAGAAATGATTTGGGAATGCTGGTGAAGTGATTCTGAGTGTGTGTGGCTCTTGCAGAGGACCAGAATGGGCTTCTTAGCACCCATATCTGATAGCTTATGATTGTTTTAATTCCAGCTCCAAAGCCTTGACTTTCCTTCTGTCCTCTACAGTTATTTGCTTTCATGTGCACCCATACATTCACACACACACACACACACACACACACACACACACACACACACACACAAAAAAAAAAATTAGGTAAACATCTTAAAAGTTTTAAATATATATGAGTGTTCTGCCTGTATATGCTGTACCCATGGAAAGCAGTGTAAGTGTTCTCTTCTAGGCCCCCTGTCTGGTAAAGTTCACCTCAGATCAGTATTTAAGTTCAATGGACCAACCATTCTTTTGTTCTCTTGACACTTGCCCATAAGCTGCTACCACCTGGGGGCATCTCAATAAGTCATATGAGGCAGTGGACCATGATACCAGACAGAAGAACTGGTGAGGTTTCCCCATGTACAGAACCCTGATTAATCTCATTATTAAAAATAGCAGGAGTTCTAACTATCTCTTAATCAGGTTCCTATCTTGGAGCTTGTGACCACGATACCCCACTATACAATCAGTCATGTAGGGACAACACCTGAAGTCCTTCTTCATACAAACAGACCATCCCTACCATGTCAGGCTGAACCAGTGGGAGGCATCTACCCCTAGATCCCACTCCATACCAAAACTCTTTATAAGGTCCCTGTTCACAAGGAATAAACTACATGAGATATTTCACCAAAGATCATCTGAGGGTGCCTGTTTTATTGAGCTGTAACACTCCACAGAAGAGTTTTCTCTCCTAAAGCATTCCTCTGCCCCACCCAATAAGCTGGGGCTGAGTGTGTCAACCTAGCTACACACTGCTCGTTGGCTCCAGCTCTGGCTCTTAGCTGGCAGATGCCTCTTACTGGCTACTAGTAAAACTCTCAGGAAGAGGTCTGGCACTCTGCCTTACACTGGATTTCCATCAGATTGCTGAACCACTTTGGTCTTTCTGGCAATGGCCCAAGCTCTGAAAAACCTTTCATTCTGGCCTGCAAGACTAACCTGTCCCAAATATGCAGACTGATAGAGTCATACTGTTTTTCTTGTGTGGGCTCTTCTATCACAGCATGATTCTGAGGAATGACCTATGGCTAAACTGTTTTTCAGCAGAAGCATCATATGAAGGAGATAAATAGGAAACTGTCTAGCTCAGTGAGTTGCATTAATGGGGATATAGGAATTGTAGTTGCCCTCAGACATGGTTGCCTTCCACACAAATTTATATTACAGGACCTTTTGAGTCTAAGAGTTGATTAGCTCTGATGTGTATGCATGAGATGAGGAAGGTCATCAGAGGGCAGATTAGGAACTAAATTGTGGTTCCCATTTCAAGGTCATTTGAGCTCCTCTAATTTAGAGGCTGATGTTGGTTGGCTTTTGACGTAAACTTTGGCTGGAATCCACAATATCCTTGACACTGGTGTGATGTATTCTTGGCTTGCCACCAGAAACTCTAAGAGTTGAAGAAGTGGTAAGGATAACTTGATAAAGCCCATGCCATTCGCTCTAGTCTTCCACACCAATTCTTTGGTTAGTGTCAGCCAGATCTCTCCAGAATCCTTGGATCAGATGTGTCCATTCTTTTGCCATTCCCTTAGTCCTTTGTGAGTAGTAGATAAGGGCAGCCAGATACAACATTATAAGTGAAATTTACAGGGCATTCATTGAGAAATATTGAATGAACTCTATTCAGTACAAGTTGCAGAATTTCTGGCCAAGAGAGAACTGTTTCTTTGCAATTTTTGGACAGTTTCATTTTAAAATGTCCTATTTATTTTCCCAACCATGGTTGTAGATGGAAGATGGTACCATGTTCACAAATTCCAAGTTAATTTTGAATGTATGTAGTAAATGCTCTTACCCAGCCTTAAAAAAGTGGATATAGCTCCTTGTGTTATTGCTGTGGCAAAATGCCGCTCAAAAGCAACTTATGGAAGGAAGTCCTCATTTTGAATCATAGTGAACATCAGATATTCTACTGTTACTATCTCCTCAGTTCTGGAAATAAAACTGTTCCCCACAATGGTAAGCATTTTTACCTGGAACCTGTGTAGAAAACACATCAATTTTTTTGTGGTACTCACTCAGGTATATCATCGGCTATCTGCCAGATGGTGAGAAGTTTGCACGTTGGTATTCCTTTTCTCTAAACTAAGAGTAATCCAAAGAAACGTGCTCCAGCCAATCCCAGTTATAGATATGATAGCTGTTCAGCATAAGAGAGGACCGTTCAGGTAGTGCCACTCTTGGTCACTGTTGAAATAGCCATAAGTGCTGGTATTGGAATTGCAGGGATAGTGACTCACATGACCAAGTATAAGTTCACTTTTGAACTTGACAGCAGTTTTCAAAAAAAAATGTCTGAAACCATGCTTACTATCAAGAAACAGGTAAAAAAATTTTTGGCAGCTGTGGTTCTTCAGAACAGACAAGGACTAGATGTCCTGACAGCTAAAGAAGGTAGGCTCGCCTATTCTTCCAAAAAGAATGCTGTTTCTATATCAACCAATCTGGGATAGTGAGAAATAAGGTCTGGGAGCTACAGTCAGACATGCAGAATTTCAGGGATCATGAGACCTCCTGTGTTGGGATTTTCAAAAACCCTACATGGAAGTGAATACTCCCTTCCGCCGCTCGCCCCTCCTGCAGTCTGAGGCCTGCGGGTAAGTGCACCCAGGAGCCCCCCAGACACATTCTGGGGGATCCATAGAACCCATAGCCAGTGCTAGCACGCCCCTTCCGCCGCTCACCCCTCCTGCAGTCTGAGGCCTGCGGGTGAGTGCTCCCAGGAGTCCCCCAGACACATTCTGGGGGATCCATAGAACCCATAGCCAGCGCTAGCACGCTCCTTCTGCTGCTCGCCCCCCCTCTGGTCTGAGGCCTGCAGGGTCTGAGTCCCAGACCAGACCTCTACCAGGTCTGCAGTTGTGTGGACCCCGGATTCCACCTGAGACATACTGGAAGGTCCACTCAACCCAGAGCCACAGAGGAACAACTGAACTCAGAGTGTCAGACAACATACCCTGAGATATCCAAGAGGAGACACTGCACCCAGAACAGCAGACATCTAGCTGGACTGCTACCTTGGAGGCACCATATCCTGAGGCATCCTAGAGATACCACTGTAATCAGGGCAGCTGGAAAAAATCACAAAGACATCTGGACTCCTAGAAGACCAAACAAAAGCGAGACAACTGGAAAGACAGGCTTCAATCAGAGACAGAAGTACAGGTAGCACTAGAATTAACCAGATGGCAAAAGGCAGGCGCAACATAAGCAACAGAAATCAAAGTTACATGGCATCATCAGAACCCAGTTCCCCCATCATAGCAAGCCCTGAACACCCCATCACACCAGAAAAGCAGGATTCAGAATTAAAATCACTTCTCATGATGATGATAGAGGACTTTAAGAAAGACATAAATAACACTCTCAAAGAACAGATAGAAACCCTTAGAGAGGAAACACAAAAATCCCTTAAGGAATTACAAGAAAATGCAACCAAATGGGAGAAGGAATTAAACAAAACCATGCAGGATCTAAAAACGGAAGTAGAAACAATAAAGAAATCACAAAGGGAGAACACCCTGGAGATAGAAAACTTAAAAAAACGATCAGGAGTCATAGATACAAGTATTACCAACAGAATACAAGAGATGGAAGAGAGAATCTCATGTGCAGAAAATACCATGGAAAACATTGACACAACTGTCAAAGAAAATGAAAAATACAAAAAGCTACTAACCCAAAATATACAAGAAATCCAAGACACAATGAGAAGGCCAAACCTAAGGATAATAGGAATAGATGAGGGGGAAGACTCCCAACTTAAAGGACCAGTAAATATCCTCAACAAAATTATAGAGGAAAACTTCCCTAACCTAAAGAAAGAGATGTCCATAAATATACAAGAAGCCTACAGAACTCCAAATAGTTTAGACCAGAAAAGAACTACTTCCGGCCACATAATAGTCAAAACATCAAATGTACAAAACAAAGAAAAAATACTAAAAGCAGTAAGGGAAAAAGGCAAAGTAACATATAAAGGCAGACCTATAAGAATTACACCAGACTTCTCACCAGAGACCATAAAAGCCAGAAGATCCTGGACCGATATCATACAGACCATAAAAGAACATAAATGTCAGCCCAGACTACTATACCCAGCAAAACTGTCAATCATTATTGATGGAGAAACCAAAATATTCCATGACAAATCCAAATTTACACAGTATCTCAACACAAACCCAGCACTTCAAAGGATAATTGGTGGAAAACTCCATCACAAGGAGGGAAACTACAACCTAGAAAAAGCAGGAAAGTAATCTTCCAAAAACCGTAAAAGAAGGTAGCTACACAAACATATCTCCACTGCCAATAACAAAAATAACAGGAAACAACACTCATTTTTCCTTAATATCTCTTAATATCAATGGACTCAATTCTCCAGTAAAAAGACATAGACTATCAGACTGGATACGTAAACAGGACCCAACATTTTGCTGCATTCAGGAAACGCACCTCTGTGGAAAGGACAGACACTACCTCAGAGTAAAAGGTTGGAAAACAATCTGCCAAGCAAATGGTCCCAAGAAACAAGCTGGAGTAGCCATTCTAATATCAAATAAAATCAGTTTTCAACCAAAAGTAATCAAAAAAGATAAAGAAGGACACTTCATATTCATGAAAGGAAAAATGTACCAAGAGGAACTTGCAATTCTCAACATCTATGCCCCAAATGTAAGGGCACCCACATACATAAAAGACACTTTACTAAAACTTAAAGCATACATTGCACCCTACACAATAATAGTGGGAGATTTCAACACCCCACTCTCAGCTATGGACAGATCATGGAAACAGAAACTAAATCGAGACACAATGAAACTAACAGAAGTTATGAACCAATTGGGCTTAACTGACATCTATAGAACATTTCATCCTAAAACAAAAGAATACACCTTCTTCTCAGCACCTCATGGTACCTTCTCGAAAATAGACCATATAATTGGTCACAAAAAGGCCTCAACAGATACAAAAAGATTGAAATAATCCCCAGCACCTTATCAGACCACCATGGATTAAGACTTGTCTTTGACATGGACAAAAACATCAGAAAACCGACATACACTTGGCAACTGAACAATGCTCTACTCAATGATAACCTGGTCAAGGAAGAAATTAAGAAAGAAATTAAAGACTTTTTAGATTTAAATGAAAATGAGGACACATCATATCAAAACATGTGGGACTCATTGAAAGCAGTACTAAGAGGAAAAATCATAGCTCTAAGTGCTCACAAAAAGAAAGTGGAAAGAGCATACATCAACAACTTGACAGCAAACCTGAAAGCATTAGAACAAAAAGAAGCTAGTATACCCAAGAGGAGTAGACAGCAGGAAATAGTCAAACTCAGGGCTGAAATCAACCAAGTCAAAACAAAAAGAACTATACAAAATATCAACAAAACCAGGAGCTGGTTCTTTGAGAAAATCAACAAGATAGACAAACCCTTAGCCAGACTAACCAAAGGGCGCAGAGACAGCATACAAATTAATAAAATCAGAACTGAAAAGGGAGACATAACAACAGAAACAGAGGAAATTAAAAAAATTATCAGATCCTACTACAAAGGCCTATACTCAACAAAATTGGAAAATCTGGAGGAAATGGACAATTTTCTAGATAGATACCAGGTACCAAAGTTAAACGAGGAGCAGATAAACCACCTAAACAGTCCCATAACGCCTAAAGAAATAGACACAGTCATTAAAAATCTTCCCACCAAAAAATGTCCGGGGCCAGATGGTTTCAGTGCAGAATTCTTTCAGACCTTCAAGGAAGACCTAATACCAATCCTCTTCAAGTTATTCCATCGAATAGAAACAGAAGGAACACTACCCAATTCATTCTATGAAGCTACCATTACACTCATACCTAAACCACAGAAAGACCCAACAAAGAAAGAGAACTAAAGACCAATCTCTCTTATAAATATTGATGCAAAAATACTCAATAAAATTCTCGCAAACCGAATCCAACAACACATCAAAACAATTATCCATCAAGATCAAGTAGGCTTTATCCCAGGAATGCAGGGATGGTTCAATATTCGAAAATCCATCAATGTAATCCACTACATAAATAAACTCAGAGAGAAAAACCACATGGTCATATCACTAGATGCTGAGAAAGCATTTGACAAAATTCAACATCCCTTCATGTTAAAAGTCTTGGAAAGATCAGGAATACAAGGCCCATATCTAAACATAGTAAAAGCAATATACAGCAAGCCAGTAGCCAACATCAAACTAAATGGAGAGAAACTTGAATCAATCCCACTAAGATCAGGGACTAGGCAAGGCTGCCCACTCTCACCTTACCTATTCAATATAGTACTGGAAGTCTTAGCTAGAGCAATTAGACAACAAAAGGAAGTCAATGGGATACAGATAGGAAAGGAAGAAGTCAAAATTTCACTATTTGCAGATGATATGATAGTATACTTAAGTGAACCTAAAACTTCCACCAGAGAACTCCTAAACCTGATAAACAACTTTAGCAATGTGGCTGGATATAAAATCAACTCAAACAAATCAGTAGCCTTCCTCTACTCAAAGGATAAACAGGCAGAGAAAGAAATCAGGGAAATGACACCCTTCACAATAGCCACGAATAAAATAAATTATCTTGGAGTGAATCTAACAAAGCAAGTGAAAGATCTGTATGACAAGAACTTCAAGTCTCTCAAGAAAGAAATTGAAGAACATCTCAGAAGATGGAAAGATCTCCCATGCTCCTGGATTGGCAGGATTAATTTAGTAAAAATGGCTATCCTGCCAAAAGCAATCTACAGATTCAATGCAATACCCATCAAAATTCCAAATCAATTCTTCATAGAGATAGAAAGAACAATTTACAAATTCATTTGGAATAACAAAAAACCTAGGATAGCGAGAACTATTCTCAACAATAAAAGAACCTCTGGGGGAATCACCATTCCTCAAACTGTACTACAGAGCATTAGTGATAAAAACTGCTTGGTATTGGTACAGAGACAGAAAGGACGATCAATGGAACAGAATTGAAGACCCAGAAATGAACCCGCATACCTATGGTCACTTGATATTTGACAAGGGAGCTAAATTCATCCAGTGGAAAAAGGACAGCATTTTCAACAAGTGGTGCTGGCTCAACTGGAGGTCAACATGTAGAAGAATGCAAATTAATCCATTCTTATCTCCTTGCACAAAGCTCAACTCCAAGTGGATAAAGGACCTTCACATAAAGCCAGGTACACTGAAAATATTAGAAGAGAAGTTGGGGAAGACCCTGGAATACCTAGGCACAGGGGAAAAGTTCCTGAACAGAACACCAATGGCTTATGCTCTAAGATCAAGAATCGACAAATGTGACCTCATCAAATTGCAAAGCTTCTGTAAGGCAAAGGACACTGTCAACAAGACAAATCGACAACCAACAGATTGGGAAAAGATCATTACCAATCCTACATCTGATAGGGGGCTAATATCTAATATTTACAAAAAACTCAAGAAATTAGACGCCAAACAACAAAATAACCCCATTAAAAATGGGGTACAGAGCTAAACAAAGAATTCTCAACTGAGGAAACTCGAATGGCCAAGAAGCACCTTAAGAAATGCTCAACATCCTTAGTCATCAGGGAAATGCAAATCAAAACAACACTGAGATACCACCTCACACCAGTCAGAATGGCTAAGATCAAAAACTCAGGTGATAGTAGATGCTGGCGAGGATGTGAAGAAAGAGGAACACTCCTGCATTGTTGGTGGGGTTGCAAGCTGGTACAACCACTTTGGAAGTCAGTCTGGCGGTTCCTCAGAAAATTGGACATAGCACTACCTGAGGACCCAGCTATACCACTTCTGGGTATATACCCAGAAAATGCCTCAACAAATAACAAAGACATATGCTCCACTATGTTCATAGCAGCCCTATTTATAATAGCCAGAAGCTGGAAAGAACCCAGATGCCCTTCAACAGAGGAATGGATACAAAAAATGTGGTACATTTACACAATGGAATATTACTCAGCTATTAAAAATAATGAATTCGAGAAATTCTTAGGTAAATGGATGGATCTAGAAAATATCATCCTGAGTGAGGTAACCCAATCACAAAAGAACACACATGGTATTTACTCACTGATAAGTGGAGATTAGCCCAAAAGTTTGAAACAACAAAGATTCAACCACCAGACGACACAAAGCTCATGAAGAAGAAAGAACAAGTGAGGATGCCTAGGTCTTTCTTAGAAGGAGTAAGTAAATAACCAAGGGAGCAAATATGGAGACAAAGTGTGGGTCAGAATCTGAAGGGGGGTTGTAGGGAGACCATTGTGTCTGGGTATTCATTCCATAGGCAGTCACCAAAAATAGACGCTGATAGGGATGTCAGGATGGGAAAGCTGACAGCAGCCTGATAAGGCTGTCTCCTTAGAGGTCTCTCAGAGTCAGACATACCCAGAGACAGATACCCACAGCTATCCATTAATCTGATCAAAGTTCCCAATGGAGGAGTTAGAGAGTAAATTGAAGGAACTGTGAACCATAAGGGCTGGTGGCCCTGTGAGGAGAACAAGAATACCAACCAGCCAGAGCTCCCCAGGGTCTAAACCACCAGCCCAGGAGCACATAGTGAGAGACACATGACTCCAGCTGTATATGTAGGGGAGGATGGCCCTGTTGGGCATAGGTGGGAGACAAGATCATTGGTACCCTGAAGGCTGAGCACTGAGGGGGGGGGAATCTGAGGGTGGGGAGGGAGGCTGGGGGTAGGTGGGTAAACACCTTCATAGAGGAAGGAGGAGGGGGGATGGGATAAGGGGTTCCTGGGTGGTGGGGGAAATATGGTAAGGGGATAAAATTTGAAATGTAAATATTATATCCAATAAAAGAGGGGAAAAATAGAAAAGCGGTTAGAACCAACATTCTTAATAAAATATCAGCCCTCTTTAAAAAAAAAACTATCTTGATACTAAAATTTGTTTTGAGAATTGTATATTGCAGAATGATCAGCCTTGGTGTATCTACTCAACAAGCAAGCTGGGCAGACCTGCTCAAACCTCTGAGGTCCGTGAATTCCATCTGGAGGCAGCGAAGACACAGCATCAGAGGATTGTCAACTTGCTTTCCCCCCCACTCCTCTTCTAATATCTCAACGCCCATAATCAGCTTGAAGAAGCTAATGATGAGTCAGCGCCCCTATTCCCTGGGCATGGGGACTAAGGTGGTAAATGTTGGGCTGTCTCCCTAGGGAAAAGTAGTGGTTTTGTTGGAATAGAGAGGATTAGCTAGGGTTTATTGCATAGCCATAACCTATTAGTAGAAATTTGTATAATTAATATCAAGATGAAGATATAAATTCTTAAATGGCACCAATTTACTTTGTTTACAAATTTTAAGGTTTTTATTGGCATGAGCTTCTTAGTGATATAAGAGTGAGATGAATATTGTTACTCTCATAGGCATTGTACCAGTATAACACACTTAGGAATACAAAGCTTAGACCCAGTCCTTCTTTAACTTTTTAACTGATTTGAGATGGTCAGCCTGTGAGTTAAGGGACTATAGCAAATTCATGACTTGGAGTTTATTATAAGGGTGTTCTCTATGTTTTATTTAGAAATAGCTGAGTGGAGTTAACAGGCAACAGTCCAGATTACCTTACAGGGATAGCTGGTTTTCAAAACATCAGAAATCCTTAGAATTGACATGACAAACATTTCAGTATTAATGTTCATTTTCATTAGAGACCTGTCTGCTCCGGACAGCTTCCTATGTTAAATTCTAAGAAGAAATTGAGCATCCTTGGAGTTACTCCAGTTGTGGTGAGACAGCCACTAGGCAAGAATTGCCACTTTCCTTCTACAGACAAATTACTGTCCAGAAAAGGACACACTTGCAGAATAGTCGACTGATTATATCTGCCTAGACAGAGTAATCAGCACTTAATAATTCTGCAGCACTAAGGTCTGTCAGATGATCCTGGGCCAGAAGGCAGAAGAACAGATGCTCCAATGTTTTAAAGTAGAGCGAGTGTCCAGGTGTTCAGAGGTCTCTATAAATTGGCTAAGTTTTAGAAGCTATGCTTTGTGCTTCCCACAATTATAGTCAACTCAGTCATTCTGGATTTCTGATGGGGTTGAAAACTTATAGCTATTTACTTTGAGAGAAAAGATCTGAGTGTATGGTCATCAGCTGACATTCATCCTAAAGCCAAGGAAAAAGCCAGGTTCAGAACTAAGTGTTTTAGTTAGGATAGATGACAGAGGTGCTGGTTAGTCAACAAAAGGATGGACTGGGTATTAGGACTATCTTGTACCTCACTGTTACAAATAGGCATAATTATGCTCTAATTGTATTTTGAGAGAAAAGTTTCCTTTTAACAGGAAGGGTGATGTGTAGGAGGAGCTAAGGTGGGAGGAGTACTGAGAGGAAGAAAAGGAGTAAGAAGAGGAGAAGAAGAAGGAGAGGAGAAGCTAGGTGATGAAAGAGAGATAGAGGGGGGAGACAGGGAAGCAGATGTTCATGTATCTCCACCAGTCAAAGATAGATGATATATCTAGGTTGGGTAGTGGGTTACACTTCTGATTGAACAATACCAAACTTATAAAGCCTATGATTAACATTTCTTTAAAAAATGTATAAATGCAAAAAGGAAAAGGGGGCATGGGATAGGGGTTTTCTAAGGGGGGGGGGGAATGGGGAAACGGGATGGTATCTGAAGTGTAAATGAAAGATATAATAAAGAAAAAAAAAAAAAAGGAAGTGAATACTCTGTTTTGCAATGCTTTTCCTAGTCATCTTCCTGGCATTATTATTTGCTCAATGCCTCAATAATCTTGTTTTGTTTTTAATTAAAAATTTAATTAAAATGAGTTAAGGGTTTTTTCTTTAATTACAGATTGTAGTACATCATTGCAGGAGAAGTAAAGATACAGTAACTTGAAGCATCTAGACCTATAGCATACATAGTCAAGAGGAGAGGACACCATGTTAACGTACTCATGCTTGTGCTCAGCTCACCTTCTCTACCTCTCCAGCATTCTCTTCTTAATAAATAGTTCCACACCTGCCCCAGCCCACGGGGAATTCAACAAGTAACCTGGGGATGGGGGTGAAAGCATGAAGGGACAAGAGACACAAAGAAGAAGCACAAGTCTTAAAAGTCATGATCAAGTGCTTAAACTTTAATTTCAGACAGCAGGTTATAAAGACACAGCAAAACAGGAAGGTTGGGCAAGGATCATTGCTTAAGGATATCCCACTATGATATCCTCATTGCCCAAGACCATCCCAGTCTCATAACCAGCTCCCAGGAAATATCAGATGTTCCTTAAGTTCCTATGACATGAGACCTGTGAATGTCCTTTCTTAACCTTGTACTTTCACTTACTAGGTTTTTCCAGAAGAGCAGGTAATTTCATGGGTTTGGCCCCTGGCAATACCCAATGTCTGGTATTCTTCACATGAAATAACAGTCAAGATAATTTCATGAACACATTTCTACATACTAACCTAATGCAGACAAATCTTCACTGAGACTTCATTCCCAGGTGACTCTCAATTTTGTCAATTTGATCATTAAAACAAATTATCACAGATGAGCTACTGACTTCCCTACTGAATGCCCTGAACCTAGATTATGTCATTGAATAAATGTGCTTTATGCAGAACCATATGTGCCCTCATTCTGCACCTCTGGAAATCAGGACATTTTCTCAATAATTCAGTAAGAGAATAATTACTGTATTTTCTGAACCAGAGATTTCTATGTAATAAAGGCCTATTTTTAATTATGGAATAATGTAAACTCCTTTTAGTTTAAGTAATTTCAGGCACCAGTGAGCGTGGGGGGGGAGGACTTTGGGGGAGATAGGAGCTATTCTTTGGCCCTGAAATTACTTTGTCTTAGCTGGTGTCAGTTCTGTGAGGCTCATATAACTTGATTCTACTTAGGCTAGGAGAACCAAAAACTTAGGGGGAATCAAATTGTTTCGGAACCAAATGCTTGGAAGAATCAAGTCTGCAATGAAGCTCAAATCAGAATGAAGAAACTGTTATTGTCAAATAAAATTTGGGTGTATCTACAGAGGGCTATAACAGGGTCTGGCAGAATACAAGAATAAATGTCTCCAGTAATAGGCTCCTGAAGTTACTGACACCAGTCCCCTATCTGTGATCCACCAAGAGTCCCAGAAATGCTTCACTGCTGAAGTTCAGAATCTCTTGAGATCTGACACTGACTTCAACACTTATAGTAGACAGGAAACTTATGTAAAAGATACCATTATTGTCTGTCAGTGATTGTGACTTGTACTATCCATGAGATTTTCACATGAAGTGTAGGCAAAAATCATATTTAAATCACAAAATCATGTGGCCTCAAATCAGTAACCCTACAAATAAATAACATTCACTTTTCTATTAAATGTTCCTACAGCTCTGGGTTTTAGAAGAAAAGGCTTGATTTTCTAGGAGGAGGAGGAAGAGTTCATAAACTAGAAATTTTCACATTTTTTTCTGGAAAATAGGAGAATAGTGATAACTCAGGGCTCAGCAGAACTTCTATCTATGCAGAACTCTGGAGTAAGGTTGGTGTTTCACTGTGTCCCCTCTAGATACAGAAATAACAATATCCCCAAGTGGTCAGATTGTTCCTATATGATTCAGGAAATCTAAAGGGGTAGAATTGATAGGATGAATGTATATAAAAAGAAGAGTTATTACGTTGATTCACACAATACAACTTGAACAGTGTAAGAGTTGAGAGGATGAGAATCCAGTAATTGATAAGCTTATGAATATGTTACTTTCTGGTTCTTAAGAACTTGATAAATTTGGTAGACTCACAGAGCAAGTTGGAAGACAGAAGAATCTGGGTTCTCATATCAGGAACGCATTTCTTCCTTAACAGTTAATCCTTAATCCTTCCTGGAAAGACACTCAAAGATATTTCCAGAGGCATAACTTTAGTTGATTACATATCCAATCAAGCTGATGATAAAGATTGACTATCACTGCTTTCTTGGACTGACTATATATAGATATATATATATATTTATATATATATATATATATATATATATATATATATGCTTTATTGGTTGTCTCAGAGTAGATAGTACTATCTCTGTCTTCATAGAAATGGGTGAATTTGGAAATGAAAAAAAATACAGTAATAACAAGAACCCAAACAGCCAAGGAAATTAATGTAGAAATTTTCAGTATTTGGAATTTCTTGTCTTAAGGTTTTTACTTATTTGATGCAAATTATGTCTGTTTTGATGCACTGCACACTCTGGTAGACTTGTCTACTATTGAAAGTATTGAAAATTTGTATTCTGGCCAGCTTCCTGCCAGCCAAGACTCTGGGCCTGATGGACAGCTGGAATTAGCATCCAGGCCTGGGCAAAGCACACAGCCAATTCCATGTTGTAATCTGAAATATGTTGAGCTTTTTCCGACCAGGCTCAATGCAACTCAAACCTTGCCTGGCCCAGAATCATCAGGGACTTTTCCAAATTTATGAAATTCAGGTCTGTATATTAGGGATCACTTTTTTTGTAGCTAGCAAGAGCTCTATTAAAGGGCCTACATAGTGCCCGGTTCAGTGAAACACTATTAAAAAACAAAGTGAAGAGTGATTAAGACTTGATATTGATCTTTGTTTCTCACATCCATGGACACAAATAGGTATTCATATACACATGCACACACATCTGCTACCATGAATATGAATGCATGTACACACACAAACACACATGAACACAAATGTAGATAAATGCATATAATACACACAAAAACACAGTCACACACAAATGCACACAAACATACACATACACAACAGCTTGGAGTATTCTAATGCACAGTCAGAGATGAGAACTACTGAGATATTATCTTTTATTCCAATCCACATTTCATTTTCTCTACAGGTTTAAGCCATGGTGCATTTGGGAGGACATCCAGTACGGAGACCTTTACATAGAATTTTCTAGAAGCTGGCCCAACATCTAGGTCTTGAGGTCTGATAGCCTGTGGATATCAGATTCAAGAAACAATAGTGTGATCAACTCCTTAGTAATTTACCTACATGGTCTTTGTCAATCTAAGAGCTAAGCCTTATCTTTTTATAATGTGTTTTTATCTAGATATATGTGTATTTGAGGATGCATAGGCAAGAGAAATAGTTGGGTTAGTATTAGAAAGGGCATCTACCTCCTTTGAGATAATATCTCTTATTGATATAGAACTCCCTATTTAGGTTGGACTGGTCAGCAATGACCAGGGATCCTCATGTCTTTGCCTCCCTAGTGCTGGGATTACAAGTGAATGAAACCATGCCAGATATTGTCACATGTATTCTGACATTTGAATCTAAGGCTGTGACACTTTCAGACTTTACCAAGTAAGTTCTATTCTCAGAACCACAGTCTTATTTTTTAACTTCCTTTTGTTCTTACCCAACTTCTATACTATACAAGTTTTCTTCCTTTTGTTCTTACCCAACTTCTATACTATACAAGTTTTTTCTTCCTTTTGTTCTTACCCAACTTCTATACTATACAAGTTTTCAGGAAATTGAACAGAGATGTGTAGCAATAGGGACTGGGGAACTAGGGGAAACAACTAGAAAGTCCCAGGTGCCCAGAAAGCAAGAGCCTCCCAGGACCCCACAGAAATGACATTAGCTGAAATACCTCACAAAGGGGATGGAGAACCTATAAAGACTATACTCAGAGGTTAGTCATTCCCCTGGTTGAGTGATGGGTTCACCCACTCATCTCCAAAATTTTAACCCAGAATCTCTCTTGTCAAAAGGAAATACAGGGAACATTGAAGAAAAGGCCACCCAGAGACTGCCCCACCTCGAGATTCATCCTACATGAAGACACCAAACATAGACACTATTGTGGATGCCAAGAAGTGCTTGCTGACAGGAGCCTGATAGAGCTGTCTCCTGATAGGCTCTGCCAGATTCTGACCAATACAGATGCGGATGCTCACAGCCAGCCATTGGCCTGAGCACAGGGACCCGAATGGAGGAGATAGTGAAAGAACTGAAGAAGCTGAAGAGGCCTTATTTGGCATCAGTGGGAAGGAGGAACCTTGGTCCTGTGAAGGCTTGGTGCCCCATTGTAGAGGAATGCTACAGTGGGCAGGCGGGAGTGGGAGGAGCTTCATAGAAGCAGGGTAAGGGGAAATCGGATAGGGGGTTTGCAGATGGGAAACCTGGAAAAGGGATAACATTTGAAATGTAAATAAATAAAATATCCAATTAAAAAATAAAATGAAATATGACCCCACCCCCCCAAAATAATGTTCTCAGTAAGATCAGTAAGTACTCTTAATTACTGAGCCAATATGCTTAGTGTTTCTAAAGCACATTTTACTTCTGTAACTAAATTTTCTGTTAGAAAAGAACAATTTATCATGATACAGAGAGTGTATATTAGATAGGTGGTCTGAAAAAGAATGGCCCCTGTAGGTCTATAGATTTGAATGCTTGGTCATTAGGGATTAGTGCTACTTGACAGGGATTAGATAGTGTGAGTTTGTAAGAGTAGATGTGTTCTTGTTGGACAAAGTATGCCACTCTAGTGGGCTTTGGGGTTTCAAATGTCTAAGCCAGTTCAAGTTGTGCTTCTTCTCTTATAGCTTCTGGTGACTCTATATGTAAAATTTTAGCTTCTTCTGCAATGCCATGCCTACAGGTGTTGCAATCATGCTTTTTATCATGATGATAATAGATTTAAAGCTCTTAAAGTTGCAAGCCAGACCCAATTAAATGCTTTTTTGTGAGAGTTGCTACCAACCCTGCACTGGGATCCTATAGGTCTCTACTTGTTCTGACTTCTGCTTCATCCTTCCAGCCTGGGGTTCAACAGGATATCCCTGAGAAAGAGCAAGTAGAGAATGCAGTGCCAAAGTTGGTTCCCCAAAATGCATACAACAGATACATAACATACCATATATTATAATAAAATTTAGTGTATATTATACAATATAGCGAAATAAGCATACACATTTGCTAAGGACCATCCTCAGCTTAGAGAAGGTTCCTGAAAGAAGTGGTGTTTGAGAGACAGCAAGCATATTCTTTATTTCATTTATTTCTTAACATTGAAAATGAATTCATAGATTTAATTTCTTTGTAGGCACAGAAAAAAAGCTACCTTGGTGAGATACTGCTCTGAGATTACCATTCTTCCTACACCTGGGCCTAAACTAGATCTGTTTCAGAATGACCTTGCTGTTAGGAATCTTACTGCTTTTTTAATATTTATGACAAGCTGGCTCATAATGCAGGTGCTTCTGCTATTTTAGGTCAATGAATCTTGTTGTATAAATTATATTGCAGACTTATATTTTGCATAGTTGAAAATTATATATTTTTGAACTTATATTTTCAGAGTTTTTCCCACAGCTTTAATGACTGTCTTGAAGATAACAGCATTTACCATTTTTTTTCTAAGTGTATAGACACACCTTTGCCTCTCAGAGCTCCTGCCACAATGATTTACACACTGAGATGGACCATGCCCTTAAACTTCCAGCCAAAATAAACTCTTACTTTCTTACCTTGTTATTGTCAGGTACTGGAGCTGGTGTGGGTATATATGTGGATATATGTTTACATTATATAGAGTTATTATATAGACCTGTAATGTGTTGTACAGGTATGTATATAGCGTACACATTATTATATAAGCCAATATGTAGGCTTTGGATGAATTTATAAAGCATAGTTATTATATAAACTTGTAACCATGCTGTGGATGTATGTTAAAGTATACAGTTATGAATATATATATATATATATATATATATATATATATATATATATATATATTTGCTGGACAATTATTTGAAAGGCATGTACTGTGGCAATCTGTCCTGTCTAGCTTTTCTTCAGCAAGCATGCTTGCAGTTGCTTTGGCCAGAGTTCTTGCTGCCATGACATTTCCTCTTAGTGGCACTCTACACATAAGCCCCTGCCCTTTTCTCTAGAATAGAATAAATCCTTGATTGTCCTTGTTGTGTTAGGAGCAGGAGTCCAGGTTCTCTTCCCCATATAGAAAATGCACTGCAGCAGTTTTCCTTGTTTGAGGTCTTTCTATCATTAAACAGTGAGGGGTGTGTGTGTGTGTGTGTGTGTGTGTGTGTAATCATAAAAGATTTACAGTCTTCAAACAATAAATATAAATATATGTCTGTGTTTTCATGGTTTGTAATGTGAAATACATTTATTCTCAACAGAGCTAAATACTTTGCTACATGTCCTAAATATATAAATTATAATTTCCTTTTTCACATTGCTCCCATTTTTTGGAAATTTTTATCATCTTGTATCAATTTTAGATTGTACCAATTAACCATATGTACTTCATTTTTACATATGTACTTTCATTAGGGTATGATAGTTTTTATTTTAATGAATCTAGAATTTGCTTCTTTTCTGAGCTCACACACACCTGCTTTTATTTTCAACTTACTACTCTCTAACTTGTCAAATATTTACTATTTTAGTAAGTTTACTTAATGTTCAGATTCTGTACACTCCTGGCTTTTATTTTGAGAAGAAAATAAAATATTTTAAACATGTAACTCAAAACATAATGAGTGGTTTATTTTTAAGGAAGTATTTGAAAAAGTCAATACTTTTTGATGCAAATGAAATCTTCCAGTGTGTGTTATTTCCAAGTTTGTATATGTTGCATACATAACTTTTCATTACCCCACCTATGCTCCAAGGAACAGGCTATGCTACCAGCTACCACCTAAATTCACTTGAATTGTTGGAGAAAAGACACACACGTGCACAAACACACACACACACACACACACACACATACTTTTTTTCATTTTCAACTTGCCTTCTTGACACAATTGCTGGACACTACTATCTCCTTCCTAGAAAAATGTGTCCTTCTCATTAGTTCCACTTCTCTTAGTTCCACTCCTCTCACCTGCCCTAAATTTTGCTGGTCAGTTGAATCTAATCCCTGTAAAACATCTATGACCACCTGTCTATAGAAATGGCCACAGCCCATCACTCCTCCAGAGACCTAACATGGTTGCCTGGTTCTCCTTTCTCCAAAGCATGACTAACTCTTTCTTCTTCCTTGTGTCTCCTTTCTGCTCCCAGGATGCAACAGTCCTACTTGTCCCATCCACCCTGTAATTGACTCATGGGTTTCTTTAATGACAGATCGAAAACCAATTGGGAAATGGGATCACAGAATCAGAACTACCTTTACATGCATATTTTATTTTTCTTTCACACTTAGAATAGCTATGCAAGGAGAGAGGCAGATGAATGTTGGAAGTGTCCTGGCTCGAAGCTTCTGGCTCAAATAACAATGCTGATACCATCCCCATTCTCTTGAGATCAGAGTTGAGGTACTTCTGAGAGGCACCAATGCAGTGATACATTACAAGTAGAACATTGCTGGACCTCACAGTCTATGTTAGTGATACACCTTGTAGTCACTTAAGATTGCTATCTTTCTTTGTACTTTCCTGTTGTTTAATCTGCTTTGAAGAGAACAATGTATCAACCAACTTTACTTGCCTTGGATTTCCCATGTAATCAGCTTTTATAACCTAAGGTAATGTATCCTGTGCTCTTAAATTATTTATCCTTAAATTATGGCCTGGAACCTAAGAGTAACACATGTGTGTTTGTTATGAAAATCATATGTTGAAAAGCAGCCTCATAAAATAAATATATTTCATAACTATTTGATGAAACATGAAACATAGAGATTGGTTCTGTAGCAGTGGTTTGTTTGTTAGCTACATTTGTTGGAGTGACTGATTTAATTTCACGTAAAACTCAGCTAAAGATTTCTGCAAACTATCCTTCATTTCTTCCTTATACGATGCTTTCTGTATTCTTCAGTAAAAGAGATAGTAAAGCCTTTTGTTAACAAGACACCGTTATACAGACACAGAGCCTGGGACAGACAAATCCACAAGACAGGTTTCATATAGGCATACATTCAGAAAGCTAGGTTTCTATCATTTTATTATTATATCATCATTATTATTAATAATATATTTAACACACTGAAGAGGTACATATCCTTCCTGTACTTTGCAGCCTTTGGACATTCTCTCAATTGGCCATGTGTGCAGACACTTGAGGAGTGAAAAATTTACTGTCCATAATGCAGAGTAAACCCAGCAAAGTAGCCAGAATGTGACGGCCTTTAATACCTGCACTTAGAAGTCTCGGCCTATTATTTCTCCTCTTCTTTTTACCCCTGGACTGTTCTCCTTCCATGAATAGCCAGAGTATATCATAGATCTCCTTATCCATAGTTCAGACTGCTACATTTAGATATAGTAGATGCAGAAATGTGTATAAAGGTGGAACTTCCCACAAAGTTGAAGAATTTACTATGCTCATCAAGGAAATGTTCCCAGGAAGTCAGTTGGAGTTGGCTTCCTTGTTTTTCCATTCCCATCCTTCCTCTAGTTAGCTAGAGTCTTTATGATTATCTTCCCCAGTGTTCCTAAATACACTTAAAAATAAATATTTTATGAGTGAGTGTGTGTATGTGTGTGTTTGTGTGTGTGCAAATATATATGGAGGCCATAATAAAGCATCCTATGTGCTGTATCTGGAGTTAGAGGTGGCTGTGAGCCAAATAACATGGATTTGGGATAGTTAACTCTGGTGTCTGTAAGAGAGACAGAAACTCTTTACCTCTGACCCATCTCTTGAGGCCTCACACCCTCTTTGTTTCAACCTTGTCATTAGTTTTAATTATGACATCACCCATCATGGCTCATGACAGTCAGGGGAAGAGTATGAGGAATAACAGAATTACAAATAAAGGAATGGAAGGAGTGGACCAGGGGGAAGAATGGGGAAGACACATAGAGGTTGTCAGAGGATTGGAGGAAGGAAGGATATGGACAAGAGAACCTCCAAGGATGTCATTTGAGCATTGGTAGTTAAGAAAACCTCAGGAGACTAGTGGGTAGTCAAGGAATCAAAGCAAATTTCTGGACTCTCATTTGACAGCTACAGTTGAGAAGAAGCCTCTAGGTCTTTGGAGCACATTGCAGGCATATGTTTGCACTGCTTCTGCCCACAGCTCCATATGAACACATGAGTAAGGATGTGGCTTGTCCTAGAAGCTTTCAGAACTATGTTAAAAACTGTAAGTATTGGCTCTCTAAAGTGGATTTCATATGAGTCAAGACCACATAAATGCAGTGGAGACAGAATTCCTTGAGGCTGCTGGATAAAGTTTTTGGAGGAAGCATCCTGCCACCACGTGTCCCCAAACTTTTTACATTGAAAGACCAGAATTGTAAATCTATAGTGCTGTGTTGAGTTGCATTTCTAGCTATTTACCCAGGATTCTATGTGGCCTCCATGCTGTGGGTTGAAAAAGCCTGCTACAATAGGAGTAAATGGAGCCAGTGAGTGACTTTCAAGGGTCAGAGGACTGGAAGGACAAGAGAAGCTCAACTCAGAAAGCAATTATGTAACCACAGAAAGATATTAATACCCTCAAGTATAACAAAAGCTTATTCAAATGTCAGCACTATCAACTTGTGTCTACAAAAAGCCAATATCCCATCTATCTCCTGAGATCCTTGTTGGAAACCATTGACATGAAGTGCTTTTCCTTAATTGGGTAAAGAAGTCACCGATTCAGACAATGCTTTTTCCAGCACAAAACATGGAATCAATAAAAACAAAGTTCCTTAACCTAGATAGTTTTATGAAGTGATGCCTCTGAGGGGGTTTGAAAGAGGTAGAATTTGTCTTCACTTTACTGCCTTCACCTATTGAAAAGTCAAACCTTATAGTTCTCAGAGTCAGATGCCTCCCTAATGAGGCATCTCAGAAGATGCCTCCTCTTCCTTGTGCTGAGGGAAGAGATGGGGCCCAAAGAGAAGAAAGTATGGACAAAGGAGGAGGAAAAAGAGGAAGTAGAAGGGAAGCAAAGAATTAGAGAAAGGAGTAGAAGAGAAAGGGAAAGGAATGGAAAAAGAAGAGGAGAGAGAAGAATGGGAATGATTGAGGTGAGAAAGTAAAACTGAAGCAGGCAGGAGAAGAAAAGATCAGAATGGGAGTGGCAAGAGGGAAAAGGAGAATAGAACACGAGAAGGAGGGCAGTGAGAGGGAAGAATGGGAGAGAGGAGAATGGGATGGTGAAAGAGGAGGAGAATGAGAAAAGGAGAATGAGAGACAGGAGAATGGGAGGGAAAAGGAGGAGAGAGGAAGGAGTGAAGGAAAGGGCTCATGCACTGCCCTCAACATATCCCACAGGCCTAACCCTGTGAAGCCATCATGGTGGGAGTTATCTCTCAACAGATGCATTTGTAATAACAGACAAACTACACTTGCAGTTTCAGGGCCTTCTGAACACCCATCCACCCTTGACAGCATAATACACCATAAAGGAACATGGAATTTTACTCCTACCCTTATTTATCCACTAACAAGAAATAAGTACCTATCCTGTGCAGGGGCTGAAGCACATTTCATTCAAGTAGCAGTAAACCTTAAATATAACACTGAGACTGAATAAGGAGGGAGAGAGGCACTACCAGGATCTTGCCTTTGTGATTCATAACTGAATCCGATTTCTTGTACTGTTTTTGCTTCTTGATCTGCCCAGGAAATTTTGATTTGCTGTGTCTCATGTCTTAGTTTTACTTGTTACTTTGATAAAACATCAACATAAAAAACATCTTGGGGGATAATAGGCTCATTTACCTTATAGTTCCAGGTTACAGTGCATTCTTGGGGGAGAAGTCAGATCAGTAGCTCAAAGCCACTACCTACCTTGAGGTTGGTCTCCTACCTCCAATTACCCTATCCAGAAGCTCCATCCCTGACATTGCCAGAGATTTGTCTCCTAGGTTATTCTAGATCCTTTCCTGTTGACAATTAAGGTTAGCCAACACAGACAGGTTGCTTACTTGACTCAGCTCTCAAGACACTTGACCTAGAGCAGCAAGAATACCCTTAATTCAGGAGCCAGATACAGAATGCAAAATACAATGACTGTCCCTGAGGGTGTGTCAGGACATGGCTCAATGGCAATGGCATTGAAAGGAGGAAACTAGCAGAATGGGTTCTAGTGAAAGGATTCTTGATGGGATGTGGGCACTCTCCTTACTTAGTCTGAAGCACATCCCAATCAGCCACCTTGACACATAGACCCACAGACTCATGTGAGTTTGTAGCATTTGGGACAGATATAGCTTTTATCAAGGGAGTGTGAAAAGAAAGGTCTCCACTTAATCTTTTATAATTGCTTTTTATTAGCTAACACATTATGTGAGAGGTATTGAAATAGGCATCCATGACCATCTACTCCCTAGGGAAGAAGGATGTTTTTCTTAATCCTTACAACCAGAACCAAAAGGAATAACAAATCACAGACAAATGGATGCCCTGCTCAGTATGGCTTTTTGACCACCTGAGTAACTTTCTCTACCAAAGAACAACTTAAAAGACAAAGAGAACTAGCCCCTCTCCTTAGGAACATAGAACACTTTCTGAATATCAACATTGTTAAAATGGTCTCCAGAAACCTGGTATTTTCATAGATCTTTGGCTGCTATTCATTTGACAAGAAAAATATTATTTTTGCACTTTTTTCCCCTTTTTCTGTGCTCACTGTGTGTCATACCATGTGGATATAGGGTGAGACAAACATTTTTTTTTTCAGACAAGCCATCCAATTCAAGGTCAGGCTTAATGTGATCTTGAGCATCTGAGGTGAATTAGCTCTTAATTACTCTGGAGTGCGTCTCTCTCTCTCTCTCTCTCTCTCTCTCTCTCTCTCTCTCTCTCTCTCTCTCTCTCTCTCTCTCCTCCCTCCCCTTCTCTCACTCTGTCCCCCTCCATCATTTTCCCTTTCTCTTTCCCTCTCCCTTTCCCTGTCTCTCTCTCTCTGTGTCACTGACCCTCTCTTTCTTCCTCTCCCTTGTCCCTCTTTCACTCCCTCTATTAATCTGTTGGTGCTGGTAATAATTAGAAAATACCTTTAACTTAGTGGTAACTGGAAGAGACAGGAGGGTCATTGTTGCTCTCTGGTTGGTCTCTCTATCCTATTTGTTACATTCAGGTCCCTGTGAAAATAGGTATATGGGTCCTGAGGAGGACATCTGAAGTTGACCGCAGCTTTTCACATGGATGTACACACAAGTGCACATGCATCTAGACACCTATCAATACACACACACACACACACAGAGAGAGAGACAGAGAGAGAGAGAGAGAGAGAGAGAGAGAGAGAGAGAGAGAGAGAGAGAGATTTATACAAACACAGTAGGCTTCTGGGTATAACACAATCACCAATAGACAGAAGGCTGTGCAGCCTGTCAACACAGTTATATAAATTACTGTATCCAAGGGCATTAGACTTAAGAACAGTACGATTGTCAGAGAGACCACATACTTAAACTTTATGATCCTAACTACAAAAAATAGAAAAAAAGTTTCCCATCACAATAAATTGAAAAAATAATAATTGTGCTAATAAGTAGAATTTCCCTGCCTTATGAAGTGAATATTTTTTATTTGTATGGGAGTATCACCATTCATTGGTGAGGCTGGTGAGGATGGGTTTGTGGGAGGATTGAATTATAAATGTGTTCTGGGCTCATTACTGGCACACTCTACTTTTGGCTCCTGATGTAACCCCATAAGCCTCCTACATCCCTTAAAATGGCTATGTCATGGCTGTCATTGAAGACCTATAGATAGAAGGGGACAAGACAAAAGAGGGACATCCACTATATTTATATTAGCTACTTTTGTTGTAGTAACCAAAGACCTTTGGCCACTTGTGCTCATGAACTGAGCTATTAATGGATTCCAAATTCTTGAGATGAGCTCTTGACATTTCAGGACACATCTTCCTGTGGAAAGATATAGCTGGAAATCTGAGGTGGGAAGACCTGGCCATCCAAACTGAGGCAGTGTGAGTGTCCATAGGGGAAACTGTATTTAGAGAGGATCCTTAGCAAGCAGGTATCTTATTTTGTAGACAACACTGAGAGGAGCTGAACTCCTCTTCCAGTTGGATCTGCTCTCACAAATCTTCTCAGCTTCTCATGAAAACCGATCTAACACAGTGACTCTGAAATTACTCAGACCTCTATTTTTTGTCATCAGCTAGCTTCCTTGGTTACAACCTTGGTCCAACAGGACCTCAAGTCAACAGAAATTATCACTTCATGGAACTTCTCACATAATTTGAGTTTCTTCAAGGATTGGACCCAGTTTTGCTCAGGTTTCTGTATCTGATTCATACTCATCTCCCAATAGGTAAAGTAGGGGCCTACCTAGAACTGCCTCTTTGTGTGTTTATTTGCAATTAATATTCCACCAAAGAGGGTCAGGTAATAGGGGAAAATGAAAGAAAGCCTTTATGGGAGGTTTATTTATATCCCTAAATAGTCCTTAAATGACCCATTGCTATAGAGTCACTCCATAAAGTTTGAGAATATTTGTAATATTTTCCACTGGCTTAAATAATTTATTGATGTTTAATATCTCACAAGATTAAAACAGAATATCTGATGAAAATTTTATACTGGCTATTATAAAGAAAATGGAATGTGAGACACATTGGTCATTGCGGAGTATGAGAGGCTACCTTACACAACCCTATTCAGGAGGCAAAACTGAACTGTTTTGCCTGACAGCTCTCCTAAGGCTCCCTGAGCTCTAGAGAGAAGAGGCCTGGAGATGATGTGAGTTTGGTTGGACAATAAGACTTGCTGATGAAGTTATCTAGCTAAGGCCATACATCTCTGTTCCCTAGATAATACCAACTGTGGATGGCCGAAATGTCTATCATTAAAACATGCTATGTTCTCTGCTGGAGAAACTGTGACTCTTAGGAACAATAGTAAATTTGATTTAATCTTTTTCTCCCTCTCTCTCCTTCCCCTTCCCCCTCTCCCATCCCCTCTCTCTCCCTCTCCCTCTCTCGCTCTGTGTGTGTGTATGTGTCTCTCTGCATTATGTGTGTGAAGACATATGTACATACAGAAGACAGAGTCTGACACTGAGTATCTTTACTCCGATATTCCCCACTGCTTATTTTGGACATTCAGGGACTTTCACTGGCTTGTAACCAGGTAACTATGTTAAACTGGCTGGCCAGTGAGTCTTCTGATCTGCTTGTCTATGCCTTCAGCAATTGGATTGAAGTATGGACAATCACACTGTCGTTGTTTTCTCCGTGGGCACTATGCATTTAACTCAGGTCTTTATGCTTACAAGGCAAACACTTTACCAAATGAACTTTATCCCGACTTTATCCAACATACACAATATATAATTCATTAATACCTCCCCAAAACTAATGAGAGAGGCATAATTTTGAAGATTTATTTACCTATTACTGTTATTATGAGTCTCTCTCTCTCTCTCTCTCTCTCTCTCTCTCTCTCTCTCTCTCTCTGTGTGTGTGTGTGTGTGTGTGTGTGTGTGTATGTGTAGGTAGGTAGGTAGGTACAGGTATAGTGATACATGTGTAGAGACCAGAGGACAACTTCATGGAATCAGCTCTCCTTCCATCTTTATTTGCGGTCCAGGGATCCAACTCAGCTCTCCAGACTTGCTCAGTATGCAACTTACCATTCAACTACCTTGTTAGTTTTTTATATCTCTAGTTTATATTTGGGAAACTCACAGAGATCAGACATAATCTTCTGAGGGTCCTGTAGGAAGTGAGCTGCCTTTGAGATTGAAGTGTGCTGCTCTAGATAGAGCTCTGGACTGTGACCAATACACTGTATTCTTTCCTTCTAGATTAGTAAATGTTAGTTTCAACCCACCATTGGTATGGTAAGCCTGCTAATACCTTAGAATTATGTTTAATTTTAACTCAGTGAGCTGGAATCCTTTTGTCTAAAAACATGAATTACAGTTTTCCAGTATAATATAACACATCTGTATGTGCTGGAATTCACTCAGCAGAATCTTGATTGTCAGCCCAACTGGATCTTGAATCACTCTGGAGACGAATCTGTGGCCATGTCTAGGAGGGATTTTGTAGATTAAGTTAATTTAAGATAATGAGTCCTACCCTAAGTGTGAGTCCCACTGTACCACTGGCTAGAGTCATTGACATCAGAAAAAAAAAAGTAAGCTAAGCAGCAAATTCTTCTCTCTTTGCTTCCTGGCTGTGAATATCATATGGCTAGTCGCCTCATGTGTCTGCTGCTATGCTTGCTATTCAGTGAGTGCTAACTCTTAAACCAAAATATAATGCCAGGGAATTTTGTTTGAGCTACTGTATATCCAAATAACTATTCCAAAGAGTTTACAGAGAATAACACTGAGAGAATCCTGCTGGTTTTGAAGTTTCTTTGAAGACTGATTGTTTTTCTGAAAGGATGATCACTTTTGAACAATACTTTATTTAATTATTCAAGAGACACATTCATAGAGTCCTACCTGGTACAAAGTGAGTGACCCATATTATGCACTATGCGGCAAGAAACCAAACCATGCGATACTGATCTCAGTGATTCTCTCACATCACTTTCTATTGGTCTTAGTTATTGACCTGTTGTTGTAACAAGATACCTGCCAAGATATATTTAAAAAAGGAAGAGTTTACTCTAGATCCCACAGTTCCAGGAGATATTCTTCATGTAATATGGATGACATGGTACCAGGAGTATGAGGCAGTTGTTACCACTGTGATCAGGGAGCAGAGATAGATGATCCCATGCTCATCTGTGTTTCCTCTGTTTATTCAGTGTGATGCTCCTGGATTGCTGTCAACCATATTTAGGGTTGATCTTTCCACTTTAGTAAATTTAATATTGAATCTCCTTCACAGACATGCCTAGTGATATCTTGTAATCTATATAAACAAACAAACAAAACAAAAATCTTACATATATCAACCTAGATTCACATACCCAGCAAAACTACCAATCACCACAGATCAAGAAAACATGAGATTTCAAGACAAATAATTAAACAATATTTATCCTTTAATCCAGGCTTACAGAAAATACTAAAAGGAAATTTTAATCCCAAGGAGGATAACCACATCTAGGAAAATCGCAGGAAATAAGTAATTCCATACAACAAAAACAAGGAAAGTGTGCACAAATACAGACACATACACATGCATACACACCAACACATATACAAATACACACATGCAGACAAGCACACAAATGCAGACAGGGAAGGACATTTCATACTCATCAAAGGAAAAAAACATAACAAGATGATATCTCAATTCTGAACATGTATGTCCCAAACACAAGGACATCCATATTTGTAAAAGCAACTTTACTAAAGCTTAAATCACATATCACAACCACACATTAATAGTGTTAGACTTCAACACCCTACTCTCACCAACTGATAGATCAGTCAGACAACAATTACACAGAGAAATAATAAAACTAATAATCACTATGAATAAAATGGACCTAATATATATTTATAGCATTGTTCACTCAAATACCAAAGAATATATCATCTTAGTACCTCATGGATTCTTCTCCAAAAGTGAACATATAATCAGTCACAAAGCAATACTGCTATTCCAGGCCAGAAAAGAGACAGTCCTCAACATCCTTGTCCCCAAGACATGGCATCAAATTCTTAAAGTCTTGGGCTCATCAGAGTTCTATAGACACTGTGTACCAGGATTAATAAAATTATGAAGTTCCTCTATGAGGCCACCAAGGTGCAAGCGAATGCTTTGAATTGGACTCTTGAGACACAAGGAGGCAGTCTTTGAGGTTCCAGCACTTTCCTTGCCAGACATTCATAAGCCATACTGTCATGTATGTAGGCAAGAGCAAAGGCATGATCAAAGGGGTATTGCTTCAGACCCCCGTCTCTTGGAAAATACTAGTGTCCTATCTGTTTTCATTGCTGGACCCTGTGGCACAGGGCTGTCCAGCCTACCAGCCACTGCTTTGCTTGTCTTGGATAAAGATAAAATTACCATGGAACAAAAACTGATTATAACCACTTCTCATGCCATCATGGGGGTGCTCAAACCTCCCTCACCCAAACTACTGGATATCTAATGCCCACCTGGCTAACTATCAGTCCCTGCTCTTAAATCCACTCAGCATTAGATACCTCCCTGCCTCTGCCCTGCTACTCTGCTCCAGAACCTGGGACTAAATGTCATGCACTACTTGATAGTGCTAAACTAAGTCCAAAGACTGAGATCAGGCCTAATGGGCATCACATGAACAGATGCAGAAGTGACATTTTACAGATTGGAGTAGATTTGTGTGTATCTAATCAGGTATGCGAGTCTGGTGATGGTTGCTCTTGAATCTATAATATGGCCTTCACCTTATCACCTGGGACTTTGCCTCAGAAAAGCTGAATTAATTGCTTTGAAACAAGTCCTAAAATTGACAAAAGACAAAATGGTTAACATCTACATGACAGCTGATATGCCTTTGCTATGGATCTTGTTCATTGACTCATATATAAAGAAAGTGGGTATTTACAACAAAAGGAAAGACTATCAAAAATAAAGATGATATCCTGGCTTTGTTAGAGACATTATGACTGCCTCTCATGGTATTCATTAATCACTGCCCAGGACATCAGTAGGACATGGATGAGAGAGCACCAGAAAACAGGCTAGCCTTTAATGCTAAAAAGGAGATTGCATTAAACACCACAGTCAGAAGCACAGTAGCTCTCATCCCTCGAAAGGGATTTAACAAAATGTCAAGGATTTTATCAGAAAGAAAGATGGTTTCACACAGCAGGCATTCATGTAATCCTTCCTTCAGAATTCACTAAACACCTTATACCTCAGATTCATCAGAATACCCACAGGAAACTCAAAGAACTGCTGAGGAATGCCAATGGTATTCTTTTATATAGGACCCCTAACAGATGAGGTCATTTCCCACTGCCTAGTAGGTAAAGCAATAAACCCCCTAACCACGGTCAAGGCAGCCTGGGAACTAGAAAACAAGGACAAACACCAGGTACAAACTGGGAAATAGACTACACTGAAAATAAGCCAGGTCTGTATGGATATCGATACTTCCTAGCTTTTGTAGATACCTTTGCAGGTTGGGTAAAGGCACCCCACACCAAGAAAGAGACTTCTACTTTGGTGCCTAAGAAGTTACTGAAGGACATCATCCCCAAGTATAGACTACCCTTGTTTCTGGGCTCTGAGTTTCATCTCTCAGGTAACACTGTCACACCTATAACTGCTCCTCTTGGTTAACAGGACACTTATTTTTTTTTTCTGATCTATTGCAGGGCTTTCTGCTTAGTCCTTGTGGTTTAATTATAAGATGTGGAGAGATCTAAATAGGTTAAGGCTGTTGTCAATTTTACTGGGGCAGTCTCTTGGCTACCTTCTAATTTAACCAGACTTCTTTAGCATCGCTTCTTTTTCACATGGGGCTCACTGCTTCATTCTCATTCATGCTTCTGTTTCTCTCCCCAAGTGGCCATCTCTTCACTTATCAAAATCTACATTCCTATACTATAGGAAAAAAGTTATTGGCATAGTGAAAGATGTTCCACCATTTACTCCTTCTGAAGTAATCAGCTGCAATCATTAGGGTAACATCTCAGTGTTGCTATTGGACAGATTAAGAGTAATGTGATTTTCTGTGACCTCCCCCAGGGCAACTTACATTTATCATGATAATCTCAGGAATCTTCTTTTTGGGAAGGTGAGGAAGTGACAAATGTATACATATAGGAAACTGGTAATGGACTAATAAAATGAAAATACCAAATATCTTTATAGCAATTAACAATTGAAAATACAGTACACACCTACATAGTCATTTGATAGAATGTGCGTGGATGTAGGCCATCCCATTGATTCTTAGTCTGTTTCTGTAATGTTTCCCCTTGGAAATTCCTTGTTGAAATTCTTTGGTCTGTTCTGTAGCTTGTCTTGGCTCAGTTTGCTGATTGTCTTCCTTTGGAGCTGTTTATAATGTACCTTTCTCCAGTAGTTTTTGTAAAGTGCTTAAATCTAAAAGCTTGATAACATTCAGAAACAGTTTCTACTAATCAAGTCCATTTTATTAAATAGTGTTTTCACCCCCAAGGGACCGAAGATCCCTTTTTTATGTCACATCCCTATATTTTATGCCAAATACATGTTTTATATTTATTTTCTGCGACAGATATAAAATGGGGGATGGACAGAGGACTCAGTAGTTAACACTACTTGCTCCTCTTGTCAAGGTCCAGAGCTTGTTTTACTGCACCAGTATCAAGGCAGCGTACATTTACAACCTTCTGTGACTGCGGGGGATCTAATGTTTCATTCTGGCTTCTTCCAGCACCTGCATTTACACCTACATATCTGTACACTATACAAACTTATAATTAAAAATAAAATAAGTCTTTAAAAAGGTGTAAAATGGTTACATGCTAATTTATCATATCTATTTTATTATAAAGGTATTTCTATACAATATCATATAGAATATTTTACATTTGTTTATGTATTTTTAAAAAGTAGATGTGCTCTCTATGCATGTAAACCTACATGCCAGAAGAGAATATCAGATCACTTTACAGATGGTCATGAAACAACTTGTGGTTACTGGAGATTCAATTCAGGACCTCTGAAAGAGGAGCCAGTCTTCTTAATTTCTGTGCCATGTCACTAGCACTAGAACATATTTATGAAAATAAATTTTTCTTCGGTATTTTTGCATGCCTGGAGGCATAACTTGAATGGGAAGAAAGGATGAATGCTTGACTTTTTTTATGTCCTGGTTTTCAATAAAGTGGTTCCTCCTGAAAATAAAGGATACTTTTGTCATCCTAAACATATTTCACATGATGCAGTGCTTTTCTGCTACCTTGCTTTTAAACATCACATTAGTATCTTTCTGTGTAAAGGTAACTCTGGAAGGTCGATTTTCATGGTTGTGCAAATTTCCTCTTACATAAAGAATATGAGTATAGTTAACTGTGTCTTATTGTTAAAAACATGTGTTCTGTGTAAGTGTATATGCATATGTACATGTGTATTTATATGTGTGTGTGGTGGTGGTGGTGGTGGAACTGTTGTGGCAGGTTAGAGGTCAATTGCATATTTTGTTCCCTCTCACCATCAACCTTTTCTCCTACTGCCTCCTTTGTTTTTGAGGCAAGATTTCTCCCTGTAGTTGTCTGGCTTTGAGCTCCAGGGAATGCCATGTTTCTGCCTCTCCAGCACTGCAGTTATAAAAGCACTTCACCTTGACTGGATTTGTATATAAGTATACAGAGTTCATTTCACATTATTATGTTTGATTAGCAAGTACTTTACCAAGTGACTTATCCACCCAGCACTTAACATTCTATTATATTAGAAGTTTTAGAAGTCCTGGTATAATTCAGTCTTGCATTTACACACACACACACACACACAGATACACAGACACAAAGACACAGACACACACATAGACATGGACACACACACACACAGATACACAGACACAAAGACACAGACACACACATAGACATGGACACACACACACACACACACATATATGTATATGTATATATATATATATATATATATATATGAAGGGTAGTACTTTCTCTAATATTGTTTGCAAGCTTAAATTAGTAGATTAATTTTTAATGATGGCCAGGATACAAAGGGAGCCTGGTTATCAGAGTAGCTCTTTTATTGAAACTCATAGGATATTTTTTATTCCATCTACTTAAAATATTCATAAAATTGATAAGAGAAATTATTTACTTTATGACTTGAAGGTTGAAAATCTCTTCACCAAAGACAAAAGAGAAAACATCATGGATTGGCCAAGCACATAAATGTTTCAAAAATGATAATAGCCACAAAACTTTTGCTACTCTCATATTTTTTTTGAACGTTAGAAGTTTTTATAATAAATGTTCATTCACTGCAAAGTAATTTTTTTCTGTCTGCTGATTCTCCATTATGGTTTGGGCTTTTACCGCATGTGATACTAAATAGTTCCCACAATACATGTCTGTGTACATTGCCATTTAGTTGGCCATTCATTCTGTTGTGTCCAGGATAGTTTCAGTCTATGCCTGTTCTGATATAGTCATTAATATTGTCTCATGGCATGTTGTATAATCATGTAAGCTTTATTGTCGCTATCCACATCTGACTCGCAGAATAAGGCAATGGCAACCGTGTTCTTCTTCAAGCAGTTTATTCAGCTATCCCTGTACAGTGAGCTTCTTCTCTTTCTCTTCTCCTCCCCGTGCATCCCCTTAAAACCTTTTCCTTGTTCCAATCAGCAATTGCCACGATGTCACTACTAATTGGCCACTCTCAATGATGCGAGGTAAGGCGATCGGGTAACCACACCTCTCATCACATACAACTCCATAAATGGCATTATCTTTTCTCTCAAGCAATGCCTATGCCAAACGCCACCTTGTAATGGCGAGATCAGAGCCGCTTCCCACACTTTATACTAAATAATATGGTCTCCCAAGATATTAGCATTTTTATTTTCCTTTTTTTTACTCAGATTCCCTTTTTCCCACTTCACAAAAGATAAGGGAGGTGGTTAAAAAAACATTAGTGCACTCACTTCTCCTCCCTTTGCTCAATTGTGGCTGAAGAGTAAATGTAGAAAGAGACATCAGTATTGGCATATAAAAGTACTTATTTGATAGACAGACTATAAACTGGTCTCTACCAGGGTTAATGTATGAGACAAATCATGTGAGAGAAAACTTATGACATACACATATTGAATAACATGAGTGTTGACCCATACCAGGTCATTTCTCTTGTGACTTAGAACCATTCATTGATTTTACTGTTCTTCTCAGTTTTGTCACACTTGGGTCCTGATTTCTATATAGCAAACATTTTATGGATTATATCTTCCCCAGCCTTCCATCAACCCTTGATCTCATGTTGGGTATACTCCCTAACCCTTTAGGATGGTGAACTGCTTTGTTGAGGGACAATTTGGCCACAACAACAAAGCAATTGGCTGGCAGAGCTGAGTGGTGTGTGTAGTTGCTTTAAATAGCTCTGTTGAAAGACATGTTCTAGGTAAAGGAGGAGTGACTTGAGTCTGGTATACTGCGGCTCTCCTTCTTTTTTTGCTGTCCTTCTTTCTATTCTTAAATTTACAGCCTATGCATGGGGAAGAAGACTGGGAAGAGGGAAACATGATGAGTGTGACTTACTCGTGGCAATACAATTGGAAATACAACAATGAAACCCTTTTCAAGCTCATGGTTTGGATTGATATACTGAGAGCAGCTCACCACTTTAAGAAATGGCCTGTTTAGCTTATAGATAATAACTTGGCAAGGCTGGTTGCCTTACATTTACTTTCAAAAATGCAGAGAACAAAAGGTCAGAGGATAAGAGTCTACTTGGTTAAATTCTTCTTCTATGCCAATGATCTCAAATCTTACAGAATAATTTCTCTCTATGGCCTTGGAACTTTGAATTTGTTTTTTCTCTATTAGAGTTGTGTTCTTAAACTAGCTACTGTGAAGCAGTTTCTTCCCAACTGAAATATTTCATTCTGAATGTTCCAGATAATGAGAATCTAATTAAGACTCAGAAAATTCTAATGGGAAGCTGGTCAAGACTCATGGACATAATCAACAGTGAATTCTTGGTAGTCCCTGAGACACTCAGGAAGTATCTTACAAGGTATATAGTGTTCCTTCCTGTTAAAGTAATAAAGGCAATAAAAGTACTGAGATGAGATTGCTTTCTGACTTATTCTACTGTCTGTAAGTCATGCAGAGATTTCCTGGTTTACAGTTTTCATTAGTCATCAGCATTTCTGCTGTGGGCTTTCAGAGAGGTGGTTGCTTTTGAGTTATCCATTGTTCCTACAAGTTTCTCAATAAACTCATTGGATTACCAAGTCAGACTGTGGAGTTACTGTTGATTTGGTCTGTTGACCATTACTGGTCTAGAGTGAACAGATGTTTGTTCAAGTCTCCCAGGGAATATTGCCACTGAATGTAAACTGTTAAATCAGGGATAAAGTGTCAATAGAATTTATTCTTCAAAGAAAGATTCCTTTCAGAATGTAGCTGGACAAGCTGTTGAATTACACTGGACAAAAAGCAGAGCCCTAACATGCTCTGGGTGTACTGTTTTAGGCAGATATTCACTCTCAAAAAAAAAAAACCCTTCAGTTTTTCTCTCTATGTAAAGAACTTTGTCTTAGCAAATCTGAAATAAAGAAAAAATTTCCTAAAGTTTCTTCTAGGGTTAATTCATGCGTGTGTGTGTGTGTGTGTGTATATATATATATATATCCTCTGAAGATGTCAAGGGGGAGGCAGTATTGAGCAAGATTACTGTGTCTGGCTTTGTGTTATTTATTCTAATGAGTCTATGTGGAAGGTTGGGGAGGGACCTATGAGTGATAACCAATGACCCTGTAGCTATAATGTATTCTTTAAGTTCTTAGTGATGGGGTTGACTGGAATATACAAGACAGCTCTTTCTACTCCAAGATCTAGGGCTGTTGTGTGTTGGTTTGAATGTAGATGCATAGCAAATATGTCCTTCCCTAGAGACATACACTTAACTGAGGACTAAGATGCATGAAGGAGATGATATGACTTGTTATTTAGAATTGCAGGCATCATTGTGTGGTGTAATCTGCAAGTGGATCAGTATGGAGAGTGATAATAGTGTGTGGGAATAAGGAAGGACTTCGGATAAAAAGATCTAAGTTTTGTGAAAATACTTGAGTTCCCACATGGTGCTTCATGCTTTAGGCACATTATCTTTGGTGGGAGGCTGGGTATTGACAGGCTGGTGTATGTTACCTTTTTTTAGGCCTTTACATATTTTATTGCAAAGACATTGAGCAAGAGTTGGAAATAGATGCTATTAGCTCCATGTCATAACTGAGATCTTGACAGACTTGTTGACCTACCAATCATTATACACAAGATGGGTTTATACATGGACACAAACCTCTGACAAATCTTTTTACTTACACCAATGATTCTGAAGTAATTATGCTGTTGTAACAAAACAGCTGAGACTTGGTACTTTTTAAAGAATAGATTTATTTCTTACAGTCCTGAAGGCAGGGAAGTTCATAGAAACATGTTTGAATTGACAGTTTCCTGTTCATCATTTTAATTTTTTTCAATTTTAAATTGTTTAAATTTATCTCTATTTGCATATGGGAATGTGAGTATAAGTGCCTGTGCAGGTCAAAAGACAGCACTGAATACTCTGGAATTGAATGTTGGGAACAAACTTGAGTCATCAGCAAGAGCACTATATGCTTTTCATTGCTCTGTCATCTCTTTAGTCCCTGGTGAGAGCCTTCTTCATGTGTTGTCACAAGGGGAAAATAGGAAAAACATGCAAGCATGCTATTGTTGCTTCTCTCACTCTTATAAAAAGGCATGGACTGGAGTTCTGAGAAAGAGGCTGTACCTACAAAGGCTGATCGAACAGAACTTTAATGATGCTTGAGAGTTAGAATGCTGAAGGTTTAGATTCTGCTTACAAGTTATGTTGAGCTATCTTAAGTTCAACATCTGTATATAGTCAACATTTCTATATGAGTATTAGGTAAATTCTTTAGATTGTATAAAAACACCTCTGAGCATCCACCAATGCAAAAGCTAAGAATGCTACTAGACAGTATCTGATGCTTATATTAGAGATTTTTTGCCTTTTTGTAACCCATCCATGTGGTGTGCCTGCTAGTGTATTGAAAATGTGTGTTGATTTATACCTTTGGTTGAATGACCAATTCCTTAGAAATTTCTGATCAACCTCAATGTTCTGATCAACCTCAGAGTTTACTAGAAATGTAATTATGCATTTTTGCCAAGAACCACCTAACTCAGAGGAGGTGAACCAGGATTAGTTCCAATAAGCCTGTTTATGGGTATTGATGGGTATTCAGAGGACATTTGCTGGTATTTCAAGGTTCTTGTGTTCTGAAGCAAATAATTAGGATGCATGACATTGGAAGAAATAGAGAAAGTTTATTTCAGAAAAGAAAAGCGCTGTAGAGAATGGATGGGACAGTCCATAAGAGTCCTGAGCCTTTGTATGTCATATATATAGCTCAAGTCGTCTACTGCGACCTTCAGGTTTTTTCAAAAATGCACCATAGCTTCACCTTCAGTCCTTCTGTCATCTGACTTCTTTTATATATTAATAATGACAACTCTTTCTCTTTCCCTTTGAATCTCTCTATCTCTGTGTCTTTCTGTGTATTTTCCTCATATTCTCTATCTTTCTATCTCTGACTCTTTTTGTCTCTCTGTGTCTGTGTCTGTGTCTGTGTCTGTCTGTCTGTCTGTCTGTCTGTCTCTCTCTCTCTCTCTCTCTCTCTCTCTCTCTCTCTCTCTCTCTCTGTGTGTGTGTGTGTGTGTGTGTGTGTGTGTGTGTGTGTGTGTCTGGATCTCTTTGAATCTTACTTTTCTTCCAAAATCCCCTCCCCCCTTTTTGTACTCTGATCGACTCTAACTTTTGAGAATTCTGTCTGCAATTAGTTGTCTTTTGTTGCATGGTAAATCTACTCTAGACCACCACATGGATACTCTTAAACATGAAAGGAAAGTCCCCATACCCAGAGCCATTCTGTGTATGTGGAGGGGAGAGAGAACTTAGGCAGAAAGGCTACCTCTTCCTGTAAAGGCCAGGTGAACTAATTTTTGCTCCTCAGGCATGGCTTGTGATATCCTGGTACATATAAAAAAAGAAAGATGACTTTCTCCAAAGATGCTAAGAGAGAGGTCTCGTTTTTCAGGTCCTAGCTGTACCAAGAGAATTTGGGTCTGCAACAGAAAGGCATGGGTCTGAATCGAGATATGTGGGTCTTGCATCTGAGAAAGCCACTGTCCAACATACTGAAATGTCTATGCTTGTCCAGTTCTCTGCTCACCATATTTTAGATGTCCTGGATCATTTGGATGTCCAGAGATTCTTTGCTGGGACACCTGACTCCAAAGGAGTGCCAGTTTATTTCACAGAAGATCTGAAATTTTCTGGGTGAGAAAGAGACACCATATTCATCTTTGTCTCAAAACTCTCATTGTTTTATGTTATGTCCATAAATCTTGCTCCCTGTGGTACTCCCTCCCAACCAGATGAGAGATATTAACATTGAGGAAGTCATGTACTCCCTTGTGGACAGAGGTGGTACTGGTGGCAGTGGTCTTGGGATTGCTCACTTATCCCATTTTTTATTTGTTTCCCAACAAACAGAACTGACAGAAGGATACACAGACAGCAAAGAATGCCCAGGTGTCCACAGCACAGCCCTAAAAATGGGGGTCTAGTGATGTCTCACTTGAATCCTGGACACTCAAATTAGAGCTGTTTCCAGTCTTTT
The DNA here is from genome assembly GCF_011762505.2 of Arvicanthis niloticus. NCBI lineage: Eukaryota > Metazoa > Chordata > Mammalia > Rodentia > Muridae > Arvicanthis > Arvicanthis niloticus. The sequence continues at coordinate 78,390,030 of NC_047667.1, read as the reverse complement.
CTAAGTGTCCTGTACAGAAGGTGCTACAAACAAACTTTACTTGCAATTGTAACAGGTTCAGGTGCCGTTCTGTAATTTCTTGATTTAGCGATAGGTGTTGGGAGCCTTTGTGGTGGCAAGACTAGAAGTTGGATAAGGTCATGGGGCCCTGAATCATCTCAGGTGTATGCATTCCCTAAGAACTTTTTTTTTCTGGATCTAAGACTCCCAGTACTCCAGCATCATCAGTGGTTCTGAATGTGATGATTACATATTTACTTTTGGTGTCTATGTAGGAAGAGTGCAAAACTAAAATAAAAACTTTCCTTTTTGTTCTTTTTAGTGTGTGTGTGTGTGTGTGTGTGTGTGTGTGTGTATGAAAGAGAGAGAGATTTGGGATGTGTTTATGCTAGGGCATGTGTAAAGACAGTATCAGTTTACACTCCATTCCTTTGATTTAGTGTATTTCCTTGATATTTAAGCTCCTTCATTTTGAATATTCTGATAGCCATTAAGTCCTGATCATCTTTCTGTGTTTCCTCTTAAGTGTTTGCATTATAGGCAAATTATCTACAAGGATTTGAGCCCTATGTCACCCAGCAGGAATTATATATATCAGAGGTCTCAGAAATTAGATTCAATATTCTAACAACATGCAAGCCACTTCTGAATACCTTATCTGGGACACATTCATGTTTAGGGACCACAGTGATATGTCCATGAGCCATATTATCAACCTGTTTCCAGGTTTCTGGACATGAGATACCCTGAAAACCCACATAAATAAGGACACAGAACATGGGACAATTGGCTTGAAAACAAGGAGACTTTTAGCTGAACACAGGAAGCAAGCAGAAGATAAACAAATGTAATTACAGAGAATGGGACTATTGATTTACACTTTACTTTCCTAATGTCTTCAATGAGTCCCCACTAATGGCACACATGAATTGAAAAGGCCTTAACTGTTTTCTACACTTTGCCATTCTTATGAATCAATTACAAGGTTCCTCTCAATGGTGATTGCTGCAAACCCCAGGCTCATTTTGTGGAGCAGGTGTCTTGCCAATAATCATAGTCTTCTAATTTCCCACAGAAAAGAAAAAGGGGAAGGTTTAAGAGACAATGAAAGGACAACTTTGTGCCCTGCAAGGAGCAGCAGCTGCTATATGGTACCTTGTCATCTGAATGCTCTACTTTTGCCTATGCAAATGTTTCTCTGCCTTTTTAGCCTTTCATTATTACATTCAAAAGCCATATTAGCAAGTGAAAATAGTGAGGTCTAGAGAGATGGGTCAGAAGCTAAGAGTACTTGTGATGGAAGCATAAGGACCAGAATTTGGGTTCCCTAACTTATGGGACAATCTAGAAATAGTAAAAATAAAAAATAGTAAAGAACCACAAATTGCTAAGGCTTTATAAATCTGTTTAATTCATAATCACCAAGCATTTTGATTAAATGGCCCACACCTGTGTGGTGGTTTGAGCAAGATGTTCTCCATAATATGAAGCATTTTGAACTTGGCCTCTAGGTGGTAATATTCTTTGATGAGGATTAGAAGGTTAGGTCTTATCAGAAGAAGTATGTTACTGGAAATGGCTTTGAGTTTTCAAAAGAAGCACATAATTTCTATTGTACATTCTCTGTAGTTACATTTGTTTATCTGCTTTCTGTTTGTAGCATGAGATGTTGGATCTCAGCTACTACTCAAGTAGCTGTGTTCTGCTGGTCACCCCACTGAATGTAATATACTTTTATTCCTCTGGAACTGTGAGCCACAAATAAATCCTTACGTCTATAAATTGCCTTGTCCATTGTATATGATGACAGCAAGAGATAAGTAATTAATAAGAAAACTTGGCTCTCTATTTTCTCTTTGTCTTGGTCTGTGCATGTATGTGCATGTACATTTATGTCTGTCACTGCATATAGATGTGTGTCCTCATGTAGAAGTCAGAGGTTAACATTGGATGTCACTTCTCAGGTACTGTCTTCTTTTTGATCTTTGAGATGGGGTTTTTCACTTTCCTGAATATTAGCACATAGACTACATTGTTTGTTCATTAAGATACACCAGGCTTCATCTCCACAGGGTTGGGATTCTAAGAGTGTGTCACAATCCTATTATTTGGGTTGTGGGGATTCAACTCAAGCCCTTATGCTTAGATGATAAGCATTTTAACAACTGAGGTATCTTCCTAGCTCAGAAAAGGTTTGTTTTTGCTGCATTCTTCTTTTATATTAGCACTTTCCCCACCAAGAGTCAGTATTAATTACTGAGAAAAGTGAGAGAACAGCATGTTTAAAGTAGCTCATAGAAGAGAGCTTTTATGGACTCACAGTTCCCAAGGGATAAGAGGCCACAAAGTTGGTGAAACATGAGAGTAAGCAGCAGGCATAGTGACTGGAACAGGATGCTGAGAGATTCACAGCTCAACTGTCAGACTTGACACACACACACACACACACAGAGAGAGAGAGAGAGAGAGAGAGAGAGAGAGAGAGAGAGAGAGAGAGATCTGAAAGTAGCTTGAGTTTTATACTCTTAAAATCCAGGGATTTTATACTCTTACACCTCCAGGGATGTACTTCCTCCAGGAAGACTGCACTTCCTAAACCTCCCATCATGGGGCCACAAACTGCAGACTGAGATAACAAGTTCCTCCACCTATAGGGGACATATCTCATTCAGAACACTAGAGAGGTAGAGAGATGTTACTTTCTGGAACTTGATTTTGTAACCTAGCTCTGTGTAATGATGTAATGATTTATGGCACAAAGTAAATAAGATTATTTCCAGAAAAAAACATATTCTCTAATGATAGTTAATAACAAAACAAAGCAAAACAAATAAACCTAAAGCCTCCATAAAAGTCAGTAATAATTTTTAGAAGATACCGTAAATTCTGCCTTTTTTTCTACATGCAACAGATTATGTTACCTTTACTTATATTTGGAGCACAGTCAGCAAATTGTCAGAGCTGAGGATCTGCCTTTGTGTTTTAGGTTTTTTGTTTGTTTTTTGTTTTGTTTTGTTTTGTTTTGTTTTGACTGGGAATTACTGAGATCCTGGATTCTGATATTTATTTTGTCTTGGAGATGGTTAGGGTCGGCTGCATATAAATTCACAATGAGCTTCCAGAGATCTTTTTTTGTCTTGTCTAATATTCTAACCACTCTGAAAATCAGTGTGGCAGTTCCTCAGAAAATTAGAAATAGTATTAACTGATGACTCAGTTATGCCAATTCTGGGCATATACCCAAAAGATGCTCCTACATATAACAAGGACACATGTTCCACTATGTTCATGCTCCACTATGTTCATAGCAGCCTTATTTATAATAGCCAGAAGCTGGAAAGAACTCAGATGTCCTTCAACAGAGGAATGGATACAAAAAAAGTGGTACATTTACACAATGGAGTACTACTCAGCTATTAAAAACAATGAATATATGAAATTCTTAGGCAAATGGATGGAACTAGAAAATATCCTGAGTGAGGTAACCCAATCACAAAATAACACACATGGTATGAACTCACTGATAAGTGGATATTAGCACAAAGGCTTAGAATACTGAAGATGCAACTCACAGACCACATGAAGCTCAAGATGAAAGACCGAAGTGTGGGTACTTTGGTCCTTCTTAGGAGTAACATAATAGCCAAAGTAATTTTCATGTCTGAAGCCTACTTCCTTGTTCTAGCCTAAGATTTAGATTCCTGCCTGAAGTTACTTTTTTGCTCTAACTTAATATTGGATTCCTGCCTGAAGTCTGCTTCCTTGTCCTTAGCCAATATCATATTTCTGCCAAGCAGCTGATTACCTTGTCCTTGACCCATGTCAGATTTTTGCCAAGAAGCCACATAATATCTCTACCTCTTCCTTTTTTTTTTATTTCATAAACAAATGTCTTGGGTCATTCTGCTAAGAATACCTTCCTTACCTGTTGTGGAATATGCATTATTAAAAGCAATGCACTTCTATCTTAGGTTGGTAAGACTCTGTACAGAATCTTACCTATCCTTGGCTTGCCAGCCTGTTAATTTAATGGGGGTCCATTTTCAATTTCAAGCCATGTGCTTTGGCTGCCAAAATGTTGATGTTATTAAAGACAAGCTTTAACACTATGGACAGGAATAAAAGTATTCCCAGGACAGGACAGAGAAGTATACTCAGATATTTTGGTCATCCTGATAAGCCTTTAGAAACAGTGATCACAGAAGTGTTCATGGAATTTTGTTTATTACCTTGCTTGTTCTTTGACTATTTGTGTTTATTGTCTTGCTTGTTCATTGACTATTTGCATCTATAGTATTGCTAGTTCCTCAACCTAGAACTGATCTTAATACTTGCATCTAATTAAAAAAGTATAAAAGCAAAAAATAAAAAATAAATAAAAAATAAAAAGTAAAATAAAAATGAAAAATAAAAAATACATGTCATATGCCACAAATATATTAAAATGTAAAAATTAATTGCCTTTATATAAAATGTGTCATGTCTTTTGTACTTTTAGTATTTATTTGCAATTTTCATGATTACCAAAATTAATCATTTTATCCTCATTGCTTACAATTAAAGCTTTTATTTAATTGGTTTATTTTAATATAATATTGATGTTTAATAGAATGACTCCTATAGTACACTAAATAAACTTGAATTTATTGTTGGGGGCCGAATTTTAGCAGAAAGCGGCTATCAGCTTTGCAGCCATCTTGAGCCATATACCCTGACATGAGACTTGGATTACAATAGCCTACAACAGCTGAGAACACTCTGATAATCTTGGTTTAGATACCTTGAGATTAAAAGTGCGTGAGATTAAAGGTGTGTGAGATTAAAGGTGTGTGACTTAAGAGTATGACTTAGAAGTATAGAGATCAGAGTTAGAGACAAGACCTAAGGGCGTGATTAAAGGTGTAACTTAGAGGCGTGGCTTAGAAGTGAGACATATAAAAGGCAGAGACAGAACAGATCAGAAATCAGACTATAGAAGACAGAACCAGACAACAAACTATAGAGGGAAAATCAGACAGGAGACACTTAGAGGAAGAGAGACTGAAGAATAAACGGGATTGAATCACACCCTGTCTGGTCTCCATTTTTTGAGTCTGCCCTCACCCTCGCTCTTGCTGAACCTGGACCCGCAGATTTGAGCAGCAGCTTGGGCCAGGATACAGTGGCCGCCCAAACGTGGGACAGCCCGGTCCTGAACATTTTGCCTGGGCTGCAACATTTATTTTGGTCGCCCCAACATGGGGCTAGTATGGACCCCAACATTATTTTGGCGCCCGAACAGGGACTCGAGCTTGGGCCTCAACAATTTATAAAGTTGACCTTTTTCCTCATTTGGTAATATTTAATATGAGCAAGTATTCAAAAATTTGATATTAATAAATGCAGTGTAGGCCGTTGTTCACTACTCATTGAAATAAAGATCTATAATTCTTTCTCTCAAAAAATTAAAAAAGCTGTAACAAAATACTCATGGGAGCAAATATGGAGACAAAGTGTGGAGCAGAGACTGTAGGATGGATTGTCTGGAGATTGCCCTACTTGAGGATCCAACCCATGTGCAGTCACCAAATGCAGACACTGTTGTGGATGCCAGGAAGTGCATGCTGACAGGAGCCTGATATAGCTGTCTCTTGAGAGGTTCTGCCAGAGTCTGACATATACAGAGGCATATGCTTGCAGCTAACCATTGATCTGATCATGGGATCCCCAGTGAAGGAGTTAGAGAGAAGACTAAAGGAACTGAAGGGTCTTGTGGCCCCATGGGGAGAGCAACAATACCAACCAACCAGAGCTCCCAAGGTCTAAACCTCCAGTTTGGGAACATGCAAGAAGGGACCCATGGCTCCAGCTTTATATGTAGTACTCCCTTGAAGGCTGGATGCTCCAGTCTGGGGGAACTCGAAGATGGGAAGGGGGGAATGGGCACACCCCCATAGAAGTAGCAGGAAAGGGGATGGGATAAAGGTTTTCTGGGGAGAGGGAAATGGGGAAAGGGAATAACATTTGAAATGTAAATAAATAAAATATCCAATTAAAAATGTAAAAAAAAAAAAGTTGGTCTACAAATATTTTTTAAAAAAAAATACCATGAATGGAACTGTGGGTGCTGTGGATCAGGTAAGAGGGAAGCAGACTAGTATTCCAGGGTGGAATCCTTTAGTACGGAGCTATCAGTCACTGATACTAATTACCTCTTGAATTTCACGTCATTGCTCCTTTTTGAGAGTACATTACAGGATCACAGTTATTTCAATGTAAAGTAAGGGAAGGGGGAAAGGGAGTTTCTGAGGAAACCCCTGGACCTTGTACTTTCTGTGGGTCTGGCCACTTTAAAAACTGCACAAATATGTCTGGTTTCATAGCTTAAACATTGTTTCTGAACATCATACACATTATTACGTTCAACAGGAGGACCATTGGACTTATTTTTTTCTTATTGTCCTCAGCCAAGTGAAAATATATAAATTCAAGTATGATACACATTTGCTTGTGTGCTGTCTCTTGATATAATAATCATAATAATCAGTATCATTTTTTAAGTTAAATTTATTTGTTCACTTTACAACTCAATGTTAGCCCTTCTCCTCCTCCCATTACCATCTTACACAAATACTCCCCTTGTTCAACCTTTCCCTCTGGGTATCACTACCCCCCAATCCCCACACTTGCTTTGGGACTGGGAGCATCCTCTCCCACAGGCAGGTTGCAAGCAACAGGCTCAGGAACCACCCCTGCTCCAATTGGTGGAGGACCCACATGAAAGCCAAGCTGCTCATCTACATAGGTATATGTGGGTCCCTTGTTCTGGAGGGCATCCCATGATGATCTCCCAGCTGGGGACAGGGTGGGACAAGGAAGGGTTCCCTACTGCCCCTCGCTGCTGCCTCTGACCACTTGCTGTCGCTTCTGGTCACTTCCAGGTGCTGCACCTGTCTCTCCACGCTGAGCCAGCCCGGGCCCTGGCTGGATCGATGAGAAGCCGGCTAGCTGTCAAGGAGACAGATTGGTGTCCCAGGCAGGTTCCGGGAGACCAGATCTCTCCCCACGTGTTACAGCTCTTGTGACAGAAACTCTCGGACACCAGGATGATTCTCAAGCACTCTACTTCCCCTAAATAGAGCCCTTATACACAGTTTCAGGGTGGGTTAGTGTCTGGCAGCAGATAATGCCAATTGGCTTAGTCTGAGTGCTTGGAGATACCTCATCTGCATGTGGGAGAGCCTGAGGCACTGTTTTTTTATGACTGATACCCATAGATCTCTTTGTGGGAGATGTTGTGGAGGGCTGAAGCTAAATGAAAAGAACCAGGGCCCAGGCACAGAGAGAGCCAAACACCTACCATCCAATAATTGTCCAGGGTTCCAGGGTTATGCTCGACCAAGCACCCAGCTGCTTCTCACAGCCCACTGCTCCACAGGTGTAGGAGGCCAAGTCCAGCCTGTGCTCACTCCTTGGTGGGTGATTAAGTCTCTGGGAGCCTACAAGGGTCTAGGATCATTGACCTTGTTTGCATTCTTGTGGAGTCCCTGTTCTCTTTCAGTCCCTCAATCTTTCTTTCTGCTCTTCCATAAGATTCATGGAGCTCAGTCTGGTTTATGCAATAAAAAGGGGGAGATGTGGAGAGCTTTTGGGGCTGCCTTGCAGGAGACATTGGCCAAGGACAAGGAAATGGGATTCTTGGAAGGAATCTGACATAGGCCAAGAACAAAGAAATGTGCAGGAATCTGGTATTAGGATGGAACAAATAAGTAATTTCAGGCAGAATTCTAAATCCCAGGGTAGAGCAAAGAAGAAATTTCAGGCAGGAATCTAAATCTTAAGCTAGAACAAAGAAGTAGGCTTCAGGCATGAAAATGACTTTGGGCTAGGACAGGGAAGTAGGCTCAGATATTTTGTTCATCCTGATAAGCCCTTAGAAATAGTGATCACTGGAGTGATAATGGGACTCTGTTTATTGTCTTGCAGGTTCTTTGATAATCTGGGTTTATTGTCTTGCTTTTTTCTTGACTATTTGCATCTATTGTATTGCTAGCTTCTTAATCTAGAACTGACCTTAATACTTGCATGTAATTTAACAGTATAAAAGTAAAAAAGGAGGAGGAGGAGGGATGGGATAAGAGATTAAGGGGGGATGGGGAAAGGAGATGACATCTGAAATGTAAATAAATAAAATATTAAATTAAAAATAGATTCATAAAGCTCCATATAATGTTTTGGTATGAGTCTGCATCTCTTTCTATCAGCTGTTGGGTATAGCCTCTAGAGGACAGTTATGCTAGGTTCCTGTCAGCAAACCTAAAGGAGTATGTGTAAAAGTGTCAGGAATTCTTCTGTTTTTAACCTATGAATGGCTCTCGATTTAGGGCATAAATTTTTTCTCTTCTCAGTTACACCTGTGCATGTAGGCGTGCTGATCCTACAGCCAAGGATATCTCTTAATGTGACAAACAAAAAAGTGTGCACCTACAACCTTATTGCTGCATAAATGCCAAAAGGAGCATCTTGCTTGTTCGTGATAGGAGCTGACATAGTTCCTCCTGTAGGAAGAGTTTCAGAAGAAATGGCTTCAAGAATATTAAAAACATCCAGAAAAACACATCAGAAATGGTAGAACATAGCCCTAAAGGAAATATATGCTTCCCTTTAAAACCTGTAGATGAAGAGATAGTGAAAATATGGTATATATGTAAAAAATATAAGCACTAAGGAAACAACTCACAAAATTTGCAGGAAAATGGATGGACGTTCAATACATGATATTATGGAGTAAACCTAATCTCAGAAATTAAAAAAAAATAGAAGTAACATTTTCCACATCTTTAAATCCAATCTATACTGTATATATGTATATAAAAAATCAAATGTATTCATCACAGTATAACATTTAGAAAGGAAAACAAAAATGTAGGCAAAAGATACATGAATTGTAAAGATGATATAAAGCTAATTGCTTTTCTAGTTTTAACTCATCATTTCTTTGTGGTTGACAAAAGCATAAAGGAGTAATTAAGAGTAAAATTGTAAAATCCACAGTGAAGCTCCACAGCTACAGAATGTTTACTCTAACTTTATAGAAATTTATTCAGGTCTATAGATTTTGGGACTAGGTGTTTGAGTAGCTTCACTAACATAAATATGTAATGCCTTTATATGTGTGCTCTTTAGGTTGAAATTTATATTAAAAAGCTGAAATAGTAGCCATTGTCTGGACATGGTCTTGGTGTGCTAGCTAAGGTGGTAAATCACTTGCCTTGAAGGAAGAAGAAACTAAGTACAACACCCCCAGAATCCATGGTGGGGTGGGGTCAGAACCGGGTATAGCTGTGCTTCACTGTCATCTGAGTGCCTAAGTGAAGGTGGTCAGTAATCTTTGGTCTCAATGACCAGCCAGACTAACCTTCCCAGTTAGTTCAAGATTACTGAGGAACCCTGAGGTTATTGAGGAAAGAAGGTAGATGGTGCCTAAGAAGCATCCTCTGAGGTTGTCTTTAGTCCTGTACACATTCATATGTTTTCAGAGTGAGAAGTATGGAGGCCATTTACAATCTTGACAAGATGGCTTTCAATGAAGTGCCTTCCTGTGGTGACAGTGGTGAAGCCATGATAGCAGTGACTTACCACATGCTAACTATACATCATGGGGGTGAAGACAAGAACTGCAGAGGATATCAGCATTTAATAGTACTTCTTATTTTCTGGAGAACCAAGAGTTCAGTTCCAAGAACCCATTTGGTCAAACTCCCAATCACCTGTAACACTCCCAGGGGGATTTCTGGTCTTTGGGAGCACTGCACACACGTGCCCTGTGCTTGTGCATTCACAAAAAATAAATCTTATTTTTTAAAAAAAGGATGCTGGAGACAATACACAGTACAGCTGTTTGGAGGACTGATTTTTGTTTCTTGAACAGAAAATCAATAACTATGAAGATAGAATTATGATTAGCAAATACATTAAAGTGTCAATAGTTGAACCTCTCAGATTGTGAATGGTTTTTGTTTGTTACTAGATTTATTTATTTATTTATTTATTTATTTATTTATTTATTTTAGGTGCATGAGTAAGAGTCTGTAATTATGTTTGTTTGGTTGTTTTTTTTGTTGTTGTTGTTGTTGTTTGTTTGTTTTTCAAGACAGGATTTCTCTGTATAGCCCTGGCTGTCCTAGAACTCACTCTGTTCCAGGCTGGCCTCAAACTCAGAAATCCACCTGCCTCTGCCTCCCAAGTGCTGGGGTTAAAGGCATGCACCACCACTGCCTGGCATAGAGCCTATAATTATGTATGTATGCATGCATTATGCATATATGAATGTATGTCTTACATTTTCTTGCTGGGTGCCCGTGGAGACAGAAGAGAATGTCCAACTTTCTGGACTTAAATTTATGTGAGCTATCATGTTGTGGGTGTTGGGAACTCAACCCAGGTCCTATGGAAGAGTATCTGGAGCTCATTACCACAAAGTCATTTCTTTAATCTAGTGAAATTTGGGGGTTGTGCGAATATTTTGAGACAGGATTTCTCTGAATAACCCTGGCTGTCCTGGAACTCACTCTGTAGACCAGGTTCTCCTCAAACTCAGAAATCTGCCTGCCTCTCTGCCTCCCTTATGCTGGGATTAAAGTCATGTGCCACCACTGCCCAGATAATCTAGTGAGTTTTTAAAAACAAATATATAGCTGTAAATTAAAAAGAAAAAATAGTTCCTGTAACAAATGTGTTAATATAGAACAAAAAGTTCAATCTCAGCCAGCTTTGTTCCCAAGCTCATAGGGACAACGTAGAGGCCTCTCTGTGGAGATCTCTTGTCTCTTTACCTTGGGTGAGACACAGTATTGTATTTCTCCTTAAGTTACAGGATCCATTTTCTCCCATTCTATCTTCAGAACTGACCTGAGCAAATTGATCTGCCACCCATCAATGGGAGGCTTTTAAGAGGATTGTCTTTCTTTTTAAGACATTTAGTGTGAAAGTCAAGGAGAAGTTGGCTCTGGCCAGATTATTTTGTTTAAGCAAAACAGCTAGTTTTGCTTAAGAAGTGATTACCTGAAACTAGAAAACAGTGAAGGGCTGAGTGTTAAGTAGGTGCTAGGTTTCTTTACATACATTTGTGCAGATAACTATTAACATTTCTTTCTTGCAACAGGGAGATCCTCAGGGAAATCCCAATTCCTTGGGGTTGGCCATTGCAATAGTCTGATAGTCTGTAGTCAAACGAATGGGGCAAATGTCTTTTAGAATGGCCATATTTCTGCAGAGATGGTTAAACAATCAACATGGAAATGCAGTGACACAAATATTTTTATTTTGCCACCATTTTTATTTATTTATTTTCCTTTCTTTTTTGGGGGGGGGCGGGGGAGGACTATTCCTCACTGTCCTCTGACCTTGCGGTTTCAGCCACTGGTATTATTATATTATTATAAGCTAGTGTTCCTGCCTGGAATCTGCCTTTTTCCTTTAGTATATTGACAAAGATAACTACAACTAAAAAATCACACAGGTATGCATGGTAGTCACAGACCCAATCCTGTCCGTATCATTTCCTATCAAGTTACACTCCAAAGTCCCTTCCAGGTCTGCTGACAATTTTTTATGATCATGTCAAATAGGCTGGTGCTCTTGAAAGTTTTTCTTCAAGAATTTGGAGTTGATGAAGTTGGATTTTCTCACTGAGTAAAAGATGAAAACTATTCAAGAAAAGTGAAAATACTATATAACACCTCTAATTCTGCTGTATGACTGGGTTATGACAGAACCAGACTCCTGTGTTACTGTGAATGTGTCGAGAGCCCATTTTTCTCTCCCACAGAGCTATTTCAATAATGGGAGATGTGCTGTTACAGTCTTTTAAGTTATTTATCTAAAAGATGCTCTGGTAGTCATTTTATTCCCCAAATAAAATGTACCGACACTCTTTAATTCCATTATAGGTCCTTTGCTATGACACTTTTGACTGCCATCTTTTCAAAATACAAAAAAGGGTTTTTTTTTTTTTTTTGTACTGTGTGCAAATGTGTTCACCAGAGGATAATTTCAGTTTTCACCCTTTAGGAGCTGTTCATCTTACCTTCTGAGATAGGTCTCTTACTTCCCCAAGAGCATGCTGATTTTATATGAATGGTTATCTGGCAAACCTTGGAGTTCTTCTGTGTTTGCCTTGGTAGAGCAGGAATTATAGGCCTGTGCTGCCATGTTCAGGGATTTTATGTGTGCTTTGCTGGTTGTCCTCTTGCTTTGTACAGCAATCACTTTACCACCTGAGCCCCTAACCCAGCATGTAACAGGTACTCTTTAAGGGCAATGATTTGACGCTCTAGACTGCCAAAGACACCTCTATAAAAGGCAATAATTTTGTACATTAACTTTAATATACCCAGTAGGGCTTTCCTCTGCCACTGGTCTTTATTTATGAAGGTAGATAATTGCCTTTCTCACAGGGCTGCAGCTAATGTCAGTGCTTAGTACATTGGCTAGCCATAATAAAGCTCAGTAAATGTTAGCTGACATTAATAATAAATTCATCTAAGATTACTAGCATAATTACCATATCAAACACTGGACAGTGCATCATATTCTGCTTCCTTAGCTGAAATTATATTCTTCCTAGCCAAATTATGCTCCTACAGTGTTTAATCATTTTATTCTCTCAAGTGGGTAAATATTGCTCCTGTAATTTGATTTACTCTACAAGATGAGCCAGTAATGTTTTGTCCCTAGATGGAGGCATTAAATTTATGTACGTGGATTGTCAATAAGTGAAGAAAATTGGAGAAGACAAAGTACAGTCAAAGTTTGCCTGTTTTCTCATCGCTCAAGTATTGTTCTAGGTTGTCAGTACTCTAGTGTTCTTTAAGTTAACAGAGTGAATTCAGAAATAATGCACTAAAATATTTCAGAAAAATTCTAGCCAGGCATTTTTCTCCCTCTTTTCAACCTGTTGTTTCTCCGGGATGACATCCAATGATCTGTGTTAAGGGGAAAAAAGAATTTTTTCCTTATTTTTATTTCTTCCATTCATTACTTTGAGACAAAAGCTGATCAATCTCAGTCTGTTCTTACTCACTATGTAGCCAAAGAGGACTGTGAAATGCACACATCCTACCTTCACCTCCTAAGTGTGGAGCAGAAGATGTCATCAGCCATCTTGGTTTATGCAGTGATGGAAATGAAACCTGGGGCTTCTTGCATGCTAGGCTGAGCTATGTGTCCAGTCCAGGGAAGAAGAGAGGATTCTTCAAAAAATAATTTAATTGGATTCTTCAGCATTCTTCAGGCAGAGTCAGCATGGTCCACCAGTTAACAAGGTCCTCCTATCCCATCATTCCCTACCTCCCATTTCTTCCATTGATTCACTGGACCAGTGGAGGCAGGCTTCTCTTCCTTTTCCACTGGTTCTCTCTCCTGTGTTGAATAGGGTTAATACAATGACCATTCCAGGCCATTTGTTCCTTAAGTAGATTTTTAAAGCAGTGGTTGTCAACCTTCCTAATGCTGTGACCTTTTAGTATAGGTCTTCATGTTGTAGTTACAGAAACCCTTAATATTTTTATTGTTACTTCATAACAAAGATTTTGCTTCTGTTATAAATCATCATGTAAATATTTTTAATGGTTTTAGGAGACCCTTGTGAAAGGATAGTTTGACCCCTAAAGTTGTCACAACCAACAGGTTGAGAACCAGTGTTCTAAAGGTACTCAATGAATTTTTCCGTTGTTCACAATGTCTGAATATTCAGCTCATTGTCACCTTAAAGATGCCATAGTCTTGCTTTTTTCTGCTTTGAAACAATTAACCATATTTAATCAAAGAGAGATTATAAACATGAAAAGTTAATAGGTATTGTTAAACACTATTGTATTGAGTAACACATATCATCCCTGGGGTGGAGTTGGAAATGTGTGAAAACCTGACAGTGCAAATGGCCACATTAACTTGGACAAATATCAGCTGTAAATAGTTGCACTAGTGTCAGAATGAAGCACATGATTAATAACTGACATGTTAATAGAGGGTTCAGGGAATTAATGGTGAGTAATGACTGATGCTAACTTAAAGGTGCTTCTGACTCTAGGAGCTGCAGTGAACAACGCTGGCAAAATCAGCCAGAAAAGAACAACAAAGGAATATGTCAAGGTTCATGTTAAATGAAGGTTCTATAAGGATCCACAATTGCTGTAGTGATTATTTCTGCCACACAAGAACCAACTGATTGCTCAATGCTGGATCACATAACATTAAAACAACAGAGCCTTTATCCTTAAATTATGGGAAAACTACTATTACACATTCATTGGAATATTCATCTTGCTCTACTCGTTTTCTTCATTTTCTACATCATACATCACTAAGTGTGTGTGACTGTGAATATATGTGTGTGTGTCTGTGGGTGAATGTGTGTGTGACTGTGTGAGCATGGGTCTGAGTGTTAATGTATGTATGTTGTGTGTGTGTGTGTGTGTGTGCATGTGTGTGAATGTTTCTTGACTGAATGTATGGGGGTAAAAGTACTTACAGAGGCCAGAGCATAGCATTCAGTGTCTACTGTATTGCTCCACATGAAATGCCTTCATCCCTTGAAGTAGCATCTCTAACTGAACTCAAAACTATTCTTGTGAATAGGCTGTGATCATGGAGCTCTGCGGATCTACTTGTCACTGTCCACAGTGTTTGGGTTTCAGGCATGTAAAGGCTGGCTTTTTATTTGGGTTCTGGTCTTTTCAACTCAGAGTCTCATGCTTTCGTGGCAAGCATTGTACTAGTTTCTTGGTTTTTGTTTTGTCTTTTGATAGCTTTCCAGTGGAATAGGTTTGGTATTTGCATACATGTGTACATAAGTTTGTGTTTCAGTTCTGTCTCTGAGAGACATGTGGCTTCATCACAGCATGGACCATTGTATCATGACAGAAGAATGTGCAAATGAGACAACCATGTCTTTTCTCAGCATGTAGAAAAGATTCTGAGAACAGTCATGCTCTTGTGGGAACTGATAGAATTTTCCAGAACTACATTCATACATTTTTAAAAAAGAATTACTTATGTATTTATTAATCATTTTATTTGTTTACCTTTCAAATGTTATCCCTCTTTCCAGTCTCCCCTCTGCTAATTCTCTACCACATTTCCCTGCTCATTGCCTCAAAGAGGGTATTTCCCCACCTACACACCCACTCCTGCATTTCCACTCTAGCATTCCTCTTCTCTCTGGAGTATCAAGCCTCCACAGGTCCAAGTGCCTCTCCTCCTACTGATACCAGATGACTCATCCATCTGCTACATATGTAGTGGAAGCCATGAGCTGGCCCATGTAGAGTTTTTGGTTGGTGGTTTAGTCCCTGGGAGCTCTGAATGGTTCTTTGTTTGATAGTGTTGTTCTCTTCATGGGGTTGCAATCTCTGTCAGCTCTTTCAGTCTTTCCCCTAACTTTTCCATTTGGGTACAAATGGAACCCAATGTTTAGCTGTGAGTGTCTACATCTGTCTTAGTCAAGTGCTGGAAGAGCCTCTCAGAGGACAGCCATACCAGGCTCCTCTCTGTAAGCACATTTTAGCATCAGCAATAGTGTGAGAGTTGGTTGCCATTTGTTCTATTGACAGTGTCCTTTGCAATTTCATGAGGTCCCATTTGTTAATTCTTGATCTTAGAGGATAAGCCATTAATGTTCTGTTCAGGAACATTTTCTCTGTGCTCATGTGTTAAAGACCCTTTCCCACTTTTTCTTCTATTAGTTTCAGTGTATCTAGTTTTATGTGGAGATTCATGATCCACATGGACTTGAGCTTTGTACAAGGAAATATTGGATTGATTTCCATTTGTCTACGTGCTCTGACCTCCAGTTGAACCAGCAACACTTGTTGAAACTGCTGTCTTTTTTCCACTTGATGATTTTAGCTCCTTTATGAAAGATCAGGTGACCATAGGTGTGTGGGTTCATTTCTAAGTCTTCGATTCTACTCTAATGTTCTTCTTTATTATCTCTTTACAAATACTATACAGTTGTTATCACTACTGTTCTATAGTACTGCTTGAGGTTAGGGATGGTGATTCCCCCAGATGCTCTTTTATTGATGAGAACAGTTTTCACTCTCCTGTGTTTTTTATCATTCCAAATGAATTTGCACATTGCTTTTTTAACTCTATGAAGAATTGAGTTGGATTTCTGATGGGGATTCCATTTTGCTTTCCACAAGATGGTCATCTTTACTATATTAATCTTGCCAATCAATGAGCTTGGGAGATGTTTACATCTTCTGAGATCATCTTCAGTTTCTTTCTTCAGAGACTTAAAGTTCTTGTCATATAGATTTTTCACTTGCTTGGTTAGATTTATAACTAGGTATTTTATATTATTTGTAAATATTGAGAAATATTATTTGTAAATATTGTCTAGTCCCTTATTTTAGTGCCTATTGAAAGAGTTAAAATTTTTTTAAACTTTTCATAGATGGAGTCAAAAGTGCAGATCAGCTTGTTCTGCGCTCTGGGTCCTAGGAAACAAGCTATCCACAAGACAAAATAAATAAAAAAAAGAGTTCAGAGCTGGGAGTTCAGGACAGCGTGACCAAGCGCTATGGGTACCAGGAACTAAAAACTGTCCATAGGATAGATTGAATAGGGTTTGAGCTGAGAGTTCAAGTTAGCATGCCTGTGCACCCTGGATACCAGGAGAGTTTGAGATGTGCACCCTGGATACCAGGAGAGTTTGAGTTGGGAATTCTCAGCGTGTCCATACATCCTGGTTACCAGAAACTTGGCTGATTATGTATAGGCTCTTAGAGAATAGCCTGTTCCTTGTACCCTGTCACAAACTGAATAATGAGCTGGGACTTTCCACAGGTGCTCTCCAATAGCCCTGAAGTTGTGGTCCCCCCCTCCCGAGTTGTGGTTTTGGGCTTTAAATTCTCCGTGTCTCCAAAGCCCCAGGGTCAGACCCCATTGCCCCTGCGTGGGCTACAGGTCTTGACCTCAGTATACTGATTAAAATATGCCTCTTGCTGGTTACATCAAGTTTGATGTCTTGCAGTTAATGGATGGCCACAAATTCCTGAGGCGTGAGTGAGGTCCTCCATTCGTGGGGGCCTTGCACTATCTTCAAATTTCTCTCCATTTAGTTTGATGTTGGCTAATGGTTTGGTGTATATTGCTTTTATTATGTTTAGGTATGAGCCTTGAATTCCTGATCCTTCTAAGACTTTTACCATAAAGGGATGTTGAATTTTGTCAAATGTTTTCTCAGCATCTAGTGAAATGACCATGTGTTTTTTTCCTCTTTAGGTTGTTTTATATAGTGGATATCTTGTTGGATTTTTGTATATTGAACCATCTCCACATTCTTGGGATAATCATACATTCCTACTTGATCATGATGGATGATTGTTTTGATGTGGTTTTAGATTCGGATTGCAAGATTAGTATTGAATATTTTTGCATCAATATTTATAAGAAAGATTGGAATGAAGTTCTCTTTCTTTGTTGGGTCTTTGTGTGATTTAGGTATGAGTATAATTGTGGCTTCATAGAAAGAATTGGGTAGTGTTCCTTCCGTTCCTGTTTTGTGGAACAGTTTGAAGAGAATTGGTATTAAGTCTTCTTTGAAGGTCTGATAGAATTCTTCAATAAAACCATCTTGCCCTGGGCTTTTTTTTTTTTTTTTTTTTTTTTTTTTTTTTTTTTTTTTTTTTTGGAAACTTTTACTGATTGCTACTACTTCTTTAGGGATTATGGAACTGCTTAGATGGTTTATCTTATCCTGATTTAACTTTTGTACCTGGTATTTGTCTAGAAAATTGTCTCTTTCATACAGATTTTCCAGTTTTGTTGAGTATAGGCTTTGGAGTAGGATCTGATGATTTTTAAAAATTTCCTTGGTTTCTGTTGTTAAGTCTTCTTTTTCAGTTCTGAGTTAAGTTGGATACTATCTCTGTGCCCTCTGGTTAATCTAGTGAAGGGTGTGTCTATCTTGTTGATTTTCTCAAAGATACAGCTCCTGGTTTTGTTGATTCTTTATATAGTTCTTTTTGTTTCTACTTGGCTGATTACAGTCCTGAGTTGATTATTTCCTACTGTCTACTTCTCTTGGGAGTATTTGCTGCTTTTTGTTCTAGAGCATTCAGGTGTGCTGTCAAAGTGCTAGTGTAGAAACTCTCACCAGTTTTATTTTTAGGCATTAAGAGCTATGAGTTTTCCTCGTAGCACTGCTTTCATTGTGTCCCATAATTTTTGGTATGAAGTGCCTCTATTTTCATTAAATTCTAAAAAACAATGTTTAATTTCTTTTTTATTTCTTCTTGGTCCAAGTTATCATTGAATAGAGCACTGCTCAGTTTCCCCTTGTATGTGGGCTTTCCATTGTATTTTTTGTTATTGAAGACCAGCCTCCTCCTCTCTTTTAGGTTTTCCATTTCCAGGGTAATCTCTCTTTGTGGTTTCTTTATTGTTTCTACTTCCATTTTTAGATCTTGAATAATTTTGTTCAATTCCTTCACCTGTATGGTTGTGTTTTCCTGTAATTCTTTAAGGCATTTTTGTATTTCCTCTTTAAGGGCTTCTACCTGCTTACCTGTGTTCTTTATTTCTTTAAGAGAGTTATTTATGTCCCTCTTAAAGTCCTCTATCATCATTATGAGATGTGATTTTGAATCTAAAACTTGCTTTTCTGATGGGATGGGTTATTCAGGACTAGCTATGGTGGGAGAACTTGGTTCTGATGACACCAAGTAACCTTGGTTTCTGTTGCTTACCTTTTGGTTTCTGTGCTTGCTTTTTGCCATCTGGTTGTCTCTAGTGCTACCTGCACTCACTGTCTTTGACTGGAGCCTGTCTCTCCTGTTAGCTTGGTTGTGTCAGAACTCCTCAGAATCCAGCTGTCTTTCTGATCCTGTGATTCTGAGATCCTGGGTGTATGAGTTCCTGGGAGGAAAGGTGCCTCTGGGATTCTAAACTATTATGATCATTGGAGTGTTAGAGCTCCTGGGAGTTTGGCTTACTCTATGAGCATGGGTGTGTCACAGCTCCTGGGAGTCCAGATTTCTCTCTGATCCTAGGTGTGTTAGAGATCCTTCAAGTGCAACTTCCTTTGGGTGTTGTGGGATTGGTTGCAAAGCTAGTATTCAAGGTCTGCACAGGTCACTGGTTCAGACCAGAAGGAACCTATGCTAATGGGTCAGGATATGGTGTCTTCATGGGAGCAGATCTGCTAGGAGTCAACTGCTCTGGGTGCAGTGAATCCTCAGTGGGTCTGAGTGCAACAAAACCTCTGGGATGGGTCAAAATATACATCTTCCCAGGAGCAGACCAGCTAGAAATCTGCCCTAGCAGAAAGGATCAGGTAGGGAAGAGAAGAGAGTGGTGTTCAGGAAGGTGGGGTTGTGACAGGTGAGGAATCCCTAGGGCACCAGGATCCCAGCTGTAGCTTTAGGACTTAGAGTTGTTGGTGAGGGATCTTACCACCTGCTCTGAGTGCAGAGGATCCTCTCAGATGTTTTAGAATATGGTGTCTTCCCTGGAGCAGACCAACTAGGATGTCATTTTTAAGGCAGAGATCCCAATTTCAAAATTTGGATTTTAGATTAAAGATCTAAACCTGTGCTTTAAGAGCTGAACCTGTGCTTCTAGTGTCAATATCAAAATAGACAGACAGTGAATATTTTCAGTGGTAGACAAGATTCTTTGTAGTACTCTAATATGTTCATTTATTTTGACTGAATTTAACAACACAATTTGTCTTTCTTCAATAAAAAATGACAAGTTCATACATTTATTAGTGCATATAGAAACATGCTTCTGTCTCTTGTAGCTTAGTAGTCCTGACTTAACATTCTCTTGTGTATTGGTTAATTTTCTGGTTCTGTGATAAAATGCTGTGAACAAGTTAATAAAGAAAGAGTTTAGTTTGGCTTATGGTTCCAGAAGACAACACAGGAAGTTATGGCAATAGGAATCAGAACCAGAAGTTGACAGATTGAATTCCATATACACAGGAACTAGATGACCAAGGCAACTCTTATAAGGGAGATCACTTAATTTGGACTGGCTTACAGATTCCGAGGTTCAGTCCATTATAATCATGACAGGAGGCATGGCAGCATCCAGGCAGATGCTGGTCAAGGTGCTAAAGAAGGAACTTAAGAGTTCTACACCTTGTTCCTAAGGCAAACATAAGAAGATTGGCATGCAAGCAACTAGGAGGAGGGTCTGAGATCCCACCCCCACAATGCAACACTTTCTCCAACAGGGCTACACCTCCCCACAGTACCATTTCCTATTGGGCAAGCACATTCTAACCACCACATACCACTTCCTGGTCCCCTTAGACTTACTCATATACATACATCTCTAGGGGCTATAACTTCAAGAAGCATAATGAAAAATACATTAATCCATTTTCAAAGTCTTATAGTCTATAAAAGTGCAATGTTTAAAGTCTCTCTAATATTCATAGACTTATTTAATTGTAATCCCTCTAAAATCAAAATAAGAAAGCAGATTGCATATCTTTAACAGTGTTGATATACATTAGCATTCAAAAATGTCATAGTGAGAAATTATATTTAACACCCTTATTTCCAATATGAGAGTAAAACACCAGTTTGTATTAATGGAGATGATGAAGAATTCTCTTGGCTTAAGAATGAGGTTCTGAGTTTAGCAGTTACCACCCTGACTCTTGGGACCTTTCTCACAAGCACTTTGGTGTTTTAAGTCTGATGTCTCTATATTCAGCTTAAATGAAAACAAGAAATTCCTGACCTGTGATCCTATGATGCCAATGAGTCTTATTCTTCAAGGACAAAATGGACACCATCAGTGAGGGTTTTCAATAACAAATTTTAAAAATCCCTCCTTTTCATATAGTTGGATATGGATGTGTACAAGCCAATATAAGCAAAGGCAAACCCCAATGGAAAAAACTGTGTCTAGTGCACTGACCATACATCTGTCTCCTATTTTTTATGCACCCAAGAGTGAGTATTGAGGTTTTACTTTGAGTAGCTACTTCCCTTTGGGCTTCTGTGGCATGCCTCTACAAGGGAAATATCTCTTTCATATGACAGGAACTTTGGGTGTTATATTTTAATGTAGGAAAATAAATCCATCCCATTTCATGCACTTTAGCTTTCAGATATATTGTAATTATTAGATCACTGGAATGGTCACAATGTGAAAAAGCCCAAGGTTGTGTTTATTAGACCAAATAGTATGAACCTCATATTAATCTGCTTCTGCCTTCAGGGTCCCATCTCTTTTCAGGCTGTAAATTCAGTACAAGGATTAATGGCTAAGTGAGTAGGAACTGAATCATATTCCAGGCATCATATTCGAGGCTCTTGGACACAGTAACTAAAAGACATATCAAATGTTACAATATGTCTTTTAGTCTAAGAGTACAATTCTAAAGGCATCCATTCAAAATTCCCTGGCATGTTGTATATTTATCATAATAATTATATAGTCCATTTTCAGAGCTTAGAGGCAGAAGGAAGAGAGGAAGAGAAGGGAGACACATCTCAGTCAGTCAGTCTCACAAGGCCAATTCATGCACATCTTCACCTTGAGAAGGAACTGCTTCCTCCTTGTCCAACAAAATTCAACTACTGGATGCTTATTTTTCAATTCCCCACCACTATATTTCAGTCTCGGGGTCCTAGCTCCCCTTCTTTGATCTGAAATCCTCACTGTCACTATTCACAAGTATCCTTGAACTGATCATACAAATGATATTCTACATTATTCAAAGTGAGACTTTTGGGCTCACACCACTAGCTAAGGTGGTCAATTCTTCCTTCATAGATCCTACTCCTTCCTGGGAAATTTCCCAAGAAGTTGATGCAGATATGTTGTCTGATGTAAATGCAGCATCCTGTGCATCTGAATTGTTCCCTCCACAGATCAATGTGAATTTATGATATATCAAATTTTGTGGGCTTATTTCAGAAGAAACTTCTTGCTTAATATGGTTCAACTTACCATGTGGATTGTGGTTTGAGGTGCTTCAGCTCAGAGACTTGTGATCATTTCCAGGCTTATTAAAGTGATCCGTCCTGCATTGCCTTAGGCCAAATTGGAGGAAGTCATTGATTGCAGAGCTCCCTGGCATCTTTTTTTTTCCCTGCAGGATATGAATTATAGTCTATGGACCTATGTGACTCCTCAAACTTGCTGGATTTTTCAAAACTCTCTGCTTCTTTTCATCAGTAACCTCACTGTCTCTTATAGAGCTAGTTAGCCTATTTGTTTTTGAAGACCTAGCTCCTGGTTCATTCCATGCTATCAAGGCAGATAAAACTCTGTTTTCTTAGCCTTCACTTTGCTTTGAATTTGCAGTCATTCATACAGAGAGGACATACCTGAAGTATCTAATGGGTGGAAGGGCTGTGACTCTTAAATATTTCTTTTGTTATTGCTATTAAATCATTCATCACAATTGAATGAATGAGGTAGGGTGTGATGCTTTATGCATCTAACCATTGTGTAACAACTAAGAAATGGTGTAATCTACAATCTTCAAGTTCCCCCATTTACTTGTAGTAGAAACATTCTCTAGGCTCACAGAAGGGGAGACTGGCAGTGGGTGGCCATTTGAAACATATAATGGGTGATCTTTGAATGGCATAGGGTGGCATTAGGAGCCTTGCCCACAGCTTACATAAGCTTAGGACTTCATCCTATATCTGATTTTTTCATGAATGAAGTTCTAAGGCCCTTCACTTCAGATAAGATCTAAAGGGATGATTAATGATCTCTGCTCTATATGTAGACTATGCATTTTTTGGAAACAGCATATCCTTTAGATACACTTTCAGGTGAGGTCCAGCTGTGTCTTGTTGCCTAGTTTGGAAGTCACTGCAATCAAGAGATATGGTCTTTAGATAGTGTTTGTGTTCCTAGGAGATCCAACAAGATTACTGTCTGTGTAGGCTACACTTGATGGTCAACTAGACAGAATAGAATGACCATGGAGACAAATCTTGGGTTTGTCTGTGAGTGAGTTTCTATACTTAGGTGAGCAGACCTACCAATGTACTGGGGTCCTAGATTACATAAAGTGATTGTGATCTGGGCCCCTATGTTTATTTTTGTCTGATTCCTGAGTGAAAATGCAATGTGTCCAGCTTTCTCACACTTCTGACCCATGCCTTCTTTGCCATGATGAGCTTTACCCTCAGAAGGTGAGCCAAAGTACTCCCCTCCATCCTTAAGTTGTAATTGTGAGGTATTTCCTCATAACGATCAGAGAAATATTATCCATAGTGTATAATATTATAAATCACTCTTATACTAGAATAATTTTGACATCCATCACTGCCTTAAAATCAGGTGTTAAATTATGTGATGAGAGGAGATGGGGACATACAATCCAAAAGATTCAGAGAAATACTAAGAAAAAATTAATATTTCCTATATTTTAGACTATATGGCAAATGTCTGATCACAGATTTCTTGTATGTATAGACAGGAATAGCCACATATTCTAAAGAGTCATTTACAGACCTTAGGTAAGCACAGTTTCTCCTAAGAATGGGACATTAACTACCATTGATAAACTGGTGTAAATCTCAAGAATGAAGAATTGAAGGAAAACCTTGTCTCAGATGTCATTAAATGGAGCATTTGGCTCCATTCTGCAGTTCCTGATCTGAATTCAAGGTAATTACTTTAGCAGCTGTAGGCATGTCCTTTTCAGATTCACATGCTTTTGTCTCCTTGGTTGTCTGGTCACTACTGAATACTTTCTGAATGAGGTCCTAATTTTTATGTGACTTCTCTAAAATGTATGATTTCAATTTAATCTGGAATCACACATGTTTATAAATCATTATTTCTGAGATCGCAGAAGATAAGAATTATGGATTACAAACGTTATGAGTGGAAAGCCTGAGGATATAGGTCACATTTCAGATTTCTCTTTATGCAGCTTACCATTTTGTGCTTTCTTCTCCATTACCCTCTCCCTTATTCCCTTTCTTTCCTTCTCATTATATTTTATACACACACACACACACACACACACACACACACACAATCATAAAATACTTATTCAAGATGGTTAAAAGTATGGTAAGGAAATTGAGAACATTAACATACATGATTGATATTAGGTGTAATGGTTAATTCTGTCAACTTGACAGGCTCTAGAACCTTCTAGAAGATAAGCCACTGGATATGTGTGTGATGATGGTTTTCTAGACTGGGATAAATGCAGGGTCAGTGTGCATTAATGGTAATCAGAACCATTCTATTAGAATGCAAGCAGAGTACTATGCACACCCTTTTATTTCTGATTCCTGACTATGATATAATGTACCCATTGGCTTTGACTCTTATTATCACGAGTTCAATAGCATGATGTCCTGTTTCCTCACATTGTGAGCTAAATTACAGCCTTTCTTTTGAATGCTGCATTTTTTAGCCATTATGTCATGACAATGATAGCAATAACCACTAAAATAGGGACCTCAGCCAGTTTTACAAATTAATAGAGATATTTGTCCCTGACTTTCCATGTATATGAAGTTGAAAATAAAACCAAATATCTTACTAGAAGTTCACTGTTTTCCTCTTACATTTATAAGGAGTAGTTATTGCTAAAATTAACATTTGCTGTTGCATGGAGTGCACTTTGCTATGTAGTATCTATGTGTTCTATACCAGGCTATTGCATGGTTGTATGGTCTTTATGAACTAAGGTTCCAAGAGAAAGAGATTACTTCTTTTCTTTTCTTTCTTTCTCTTTTCTTTTCTTTTCTTTCCTTTTTTTTTTTTTTTTTTCGAGACAGGGTTTCTCTGTGTAGCCCTGGCTGTCCTGGAACTCACTCTGTAGACCAGGCTGTCCTAGAACTCAGAAATCCGCCTGCCTCTGCCTCCCAAATGCTGGGATTAAAGGCATGCGCCACTGCCTCCCAGCCAAGAGATTATTTCTAATGGTGTGCCTGTTGGCATTATGTAGCCTAAGTAGAGAAACATCTTTGGAGACAATTTGCCTACTCAAGCCACTCTGCATATCTGAGCAGACTCAGAATAGGGCTTCTTATGTACATGAAAAGAGCTTGATCATTGGTACATCAGTTAGACCATCTCTGGTTCCTGATAACATAAAATAATTTACCGGCTTCATGTATAAAACAATTTGTTGGGTTATATATGTACTCAAAGATAAAGTGCTGTGACACTTGACAAGTTGATATAATTTACAAATGTCATGGAAATCTATCTCTGGGTGTATTTTTGGAGGTGGGTTTAACCTCATCACTTCAGAAGGTTAAAAACAGGAAGAAAAGAGAAAGGAAGTCCAGGAAAGAAGTGGTGTTTGAATATAGAGTTGTGTGGTCAGTGAAAAACAGGCTGTTGAGGCCAAGCTTTATATCTTGTTCAGATACACATGATATGGAAATGTCACTTATATTGGCAATTTTTACTTTGTACCACTGCATAGTAAGTTCATTGAAATCCTAGGATACACATTCTTTTTTTCCCAATGGCTTCAAGACTTAACACAATGTAACAGTGAGGTAAAAAGTAGTTAAAAGATTGTGAAATAAACTAGTTTTGTGCAAGTGGTTGATTATAATGGAAACTTTAGACAGAAGGAACCAACTATTTTCTAATTGAATTTACGGTTTGCCTCATAGGTGATAGGTAATTAATGCCTTGAGAAATTCTAATTCTGTAGGAAGAATTGTTCAACTAACTCAATACTATGATAAACAACGGAAGGTGCACAGTTTCTTTTCAGACTGTGTGAATTCCTGCCTGGGTTATTGTGGGTAAGAAATCTCGAGGGCAGGGGAAAGAGGGAGTCCAGTGGCTGGGTCCCAGGGTGGTCTGGCATCAGGGTCTCGGGTAGGCTTCCCACGTTGCAGGCAGAGGGTAAAACATTGGTACAGCCGCTGCAGGCTGGTGGTGGGTGGCTCAAGTTTCCAAAGGCTGGGAACCTGGCGGTGGCAGATCAGGCAGATCAGGCAACAAGTGGAGTCCTGTTTTCCAAAGCTTTTATTGTTCATGGCATGGTAAATGGATGTAGGCCGTAGGCGCTTCCCCACAAAAGCCAGGGGAGATTAATTTTATAGGGAGGGGGAAAGGGGAGGGAATAACTTAATTAGCTATGCCCCTGGCCTTTTGATAATTCATTAATATTTAAATCTCTGGAGGTGGAGACTTGTTAATCACTCCCTCTACCTGTGTCCTACATGACTGAAGGTGGCAAGTTAAATGGAGTTACCTAGTCCAAGGCCCAACAGGTTATTACACTGAGACTGAAGCATTGATGCTTTTACCAGACAAGATGGTTCACTGTCACAGCAGTGAAATATTCACCTCAGGATTCACACAGACATTAAATGGATGGTGTGGCAATCCTGTAAACTTGGTTTAGTTATTAGGATGTGTTCTACTCTAACACAGTAAACCCTAAAGGTGCTTTCTGTCCCAGTCTAGACATGACAGCTGGTGCCATTTATTTGTTCTATGTGAGTGTGATGGCTAATCATGGCTGTCCCCTTGGCTACAACTGGAATCACCATAAAACTAAGTGGATGGTCACAGTTCTGAAGGATTTTGATGACTGGATCATTTGAGGTAAAAATCTGTGCCAAATCTTCTGATGATGGCCTACATAAAAGAATATAGAGGGAGAAAGATTTTTGTTTTGCCTGCCTGGTCTTATTCTTGCTGGCAATTTCATCTATTTTGTTTCTGAGGCATTACTTCTATGGTGTTAGGAACTACTTTAGGATTGTCACAGGCTGAGGATAAGAAAGAAAATGGTGTTGGTAGACTAATATCATTGAATATTTGGTCCCTAGATGATAAAACTATTTGGGAAGGATTAGAAGTGTCCTTATCAGAGTATGTTTGTCACTAAGATTACAAAGACTTAGAGTTAGCTCTCTTTGGTCCTAACTTACAGATCAAGATGGGAGCTCTCAGCTATTTCTTTTACCTATTATTTGCTGTATTATCATGGGTTTTGATGCTCTGAAACAGTAAGTCTCAAATTAAATGCTGTCCTCTATTAGATTCTTTACTCATCTTACTTTATCACAATAAAAAGAAGTTCTACTGACTTTCTTACATTGGGTTCTTGGCTCTAGAACCTGGAGAAATGATGCACTCCATTTGCTTTAGAGCTTGTCACAGTGAATCAATATCTCATCTTCCTCATCTACATTTTCAAACATCTTGGGAGTGAAACTCAATAGGGACGTTAGAATGGATGTTGAGGGTAAAATGTTTGATAGAAGGTTTATTAATACCATGAACAAACAAACAAACAGATGATAGAAAAATTGACCTTGTAGGGGCTCTGAGATTTGAGGCCCCAGTGCCAGAGTAAAACAGCATATGATAGGGGCTTAAAAGAGGGACTGAATCACAAGATAAACTTTTTACATTTATTTTCATTGATTTCTGAGGAATCTTTCAGAAGGAGCTTGTAGTCAAGTTTATGAATTCTTCAGCAAGCAGAAGAAAAAGGGCAGGAAGCAGGAATTGTGACCACCAGAACACCTTTGATTTTTCTAGCATTGTATACCTATAAACTCATTTCCCTGACTAGAAACTCAGTCACTTGGAAGCCTGTTAGCTAGAGGTCAGGGGCAAGGTTCCCAGTAGGGTGCCTTTCAGTACTTATGAGATAGTCTTCAGGTATTGTGGGTGGACAATGCAGCACTCTTTCTTGAAGTCTATCAAGAGTCCCTCATAGGAAACCACAGCTGAAACCTCTGGTTGTCTGGGTTGAAAGGTGTAGGATAGGGAGCTGGTGTCTTGTGAGTAGATACCTCTGTTTTGACAGTTGTCTGTTCCTCAAGAAAATTTATCCTTTGCCTCCCAGTGCCTGTGGCTATTAGTTCACCAGCTTCCTGGTGGAGATGCTCCTAGGGAGAAGAGTAGATGCCTCTAGCTGACTTTTTCCCAGTATACAACATTGGCACTACAGAGCCTCTGTGGAATTCAGGTCATGAGCTAGAGAAGAGACAGAGGCAGGAGTGACTTCCTGCAAAACCAATTAGGTTGATACCATTCCCCTGGGGAGCACATAGTACTTGGGACAGCTCTGTAGTCTCTGCATTTCATGAGAGTCTTGCATTTTTCTTTTTCTTATGGATTCCAAGTAATTTTTCAGGTCATTCTGTAACCATCCTCGTAGGAGCAAAGATAATCTAAAGGGAGAAATTTGTGCTCCTCAATTCAGCTACCATGGTTTTGACACAGGTGAACCACAAGAAAATGGCATTTCTCTAGGAATCTTAAGGCCTTCAAGACCTTTGAGGACTGATAAGGTTCAGCCTGTGTCTGGAACAACTCTGAATACTATGGTCTTAAAAACAAGTCTGTCTACTTCACAGGCTCATTGTCCAGCTACCAGATCCCTAGATTTTATCCATGTACTGGCAGATTGGTAAGTTTCCTGTCAAGTTGACATTAAGGGCTCATTGTCTTAAGAGAAGACTTGACACCCTGTGTGGGTCTAAGGGATGGATTTACCCATAGTCTTTATGAATGGCCTTCTAGCGGACTCCTCATTTTAAGACTTCTACCCTTGGGGGAATACTCTCCTCTTGCTATCTGGGAAGTGCATTTGTTTGTTGGTTGATTTTGTTTCCTTGAGTTTTTTCTTCTTGCACTAGACAGATGGTAAACTGTTGTCTTTCAGGCCCTGGGCCCACAGCTAGAGCATTACACCTGTAGCTTTCACCCACTAATTTCCATTTGACCACTCCATAAATCTAGATGGGCTCCTCATTAAAATATTTCATTAACCAACTCCCCTCTGGATGCCACGGTTAGATTATTTTGTAGTTATTAATTTACTCTCAAGTTGTGGGTAAGAATATTTTATTAACTTCTTCTCACTTGATGGGAACATGTCTTCAACCATACCTCCAGTCTCCTCACTGGGATGCTTTCTAGAATGTCTCAAACCTCTAAAACTAGTGCTTGCCTTAAAAGCCTCTAAAATTTATTCACCTTTGCAATTAGGTCTGGCCCTAGTGCTTGCTGGATAATGACTCCAAGTGGCCAGGTAAAGGCACTTTTGATCCTACCCTCTTAAAGTACATTGATACATACTGCCAGTGATCTGGTAAATGGCAGGTGTCCCTCCTTGTCCAAGTTTTCACTTATATTCACTACAAACCTTCTCTTTGCTCATCCTGTCCCTCAACTCAATTCCTTTTAGTTATGAAATCTCAACCAAAGAATGCTAAAATTTTTCCTTTCAGGTAGCACTAATAGAAAACTCTACACTTGTTTTCCAATCATGCCCACCTCTTAATATATCTAATCTTCCTCCCTGATTAAATACTAATCACTCCCTCTCTTAATCCTGCACTAAAACTGTATCCTTCACACATACAGGAGGGCACAATGCCCCAGGCCATCTATCTATCCATCTATCTATGTCACTAAGCTATGGTGTCAGACACAGACAAGGTTCAGGCACAGGCCTTCACCGCCCACACCACCAACCAATTAGCTGAACTAATAGCTCTTGCCCATGTCTTTAAACTGGAAAAGGAACAATTTCTAAGCATCTACACTGACCCCAAATATTCTTTCCATATCCTCTTCCTCTTGTCCCATGCTGCTATCTGGAAGATGCATTGGGTTACAAAAAGAAATAAAAACAAAAAACAATAAAAAGAAGAAGGATCAGTAACTAATGAAAACCAAATTATGGCCCTGCTAAAAGCCTTCTATCTCCCCTTACATATTGGAATTGTCCACTGCAGGTTACACCAGAAAGGTGACTCTATTGTCTCCAAGGGAAACAACCTAGCCAATGAGGAAATTAGAGTTGTGGCCGTTAGGGGCCTAGACTTGTCTCCTCCACCACAGGACATTCTTGCACTACAATTTGTACCCCCTCTCTTATCCTTTGATACTCATTCAACTCTGTCCTATCTCTACCAGCTTTTTTATCGTAACAGCTAAGCATTTTCTTATTTTGTTAAAACCCACCTACAGCCTATTGCAAAGTCTATCACTACCTCTTGCAAAATCTGACAGATGTCAGATTCAACTCCAGGTATGCTCATACCCCTTTTCCTACCCACCAGGATAGAGATTCCCTTCTGGGAACCACTGGTTAACTTGACTTTACTGCTTTGCCAATTGTCGAATGTGGCAAGTACCTCCTGGTCTTGGTGGACACCTTCTCAGCATGAATGCACGTATCACCCACCACTAACAAAAGGGCCCAGACAGAGTCTGAGTGATATTCCTGAGGTGATATTTTTTATCACCTCAAGATAGAAAGAACTTACTGCTCCCTAAAAACCTCTTTTGTCAATGTATCACAGTAAATACAACTTGGTTGGATAAAACTCCTACCTCTGGCTCTTTTTAGGCAAAGGGCTCTCCTTAGTGACCTCTTTTGAACTCATGTATGGGTATTGGGCTCTAACTTCTGGCTTTTTACTTAAATGATATCCCCTCTCTGACCACCTATTTAGCCCATTATGCTCCCACTTCTGCTCTTTTCTATAAAAACTTTGCTGAAAACCCATCTACCATGGCCACATACTGTCTTCTTCTCACTCCCTGTTAACATTGAAGACCAGGTTCTTCTCTCCTTTCCTAGATATTGGCCCACACCTCTTTCTCCAGAATTGTAGTGTCACTTCAAAGTAATTCTCCTGACTTCCTCAGCTGCTAACCTTAGGGACACTCTCATTGGGGCCACCTGTCTTATCTAAAACATCTCATGCCTCCACTTCAAAATGATTATCCTTCCTAATCATCGACTCCAATAAGACGCTGCTCTCTTAAGCTCCAGAAGATGTCAATACCACCCACCCAGTCCCCAATCGCCCCAAAATGAGTCTCCACTCCAGAAGCTGCATTTAAATGCACTGGATTAGATGCTGGATTCTCATGCTCCCCCTGTTATTTGTTACTATCCAGGGTAGCCTTGTGTTTGGAGAATCAAGGTTCACTAAATGTCAACCAATAACAGTCTTTCCAAATAGGGTCAGAAAAATCTTCCATAGCTGGATGTCAAGGTTTGTACATGTTGCTGTCATCCCTATATCCACTGTTCCATCTAAATATTATGATTTCTTTGTTTTCTTCCTCCTTGTCCAAATAAAAGATTGTGAAAATGGCAAGACCAATGTGGGCAACCCCCACATTGGTCTTGCCATATACACATGGTAGGATCACCAAACAATCACCTCTTCTATCAACAATGTAAGACTGTTTTCTATATTCAGGATCCATGGAATCCCAACTAAGTAACAGTTATTGTTGATTAGCTCTACCATAAAAACTAGTCTGAGTCCCCAGTAAGTACTGTTCACATCCAGAGCAAATATGTCTCAATTTTCCAGCACTAAAAAATGAGAAGAAAATAGGATAAGAAATTAAATATACTTCTAAGGTCATTACTTTTTTGACTTTCTTCCTCATAAATGATAGTAGCCGGTCAGTCCACCTTCTGCTTAAGACCATGTCCACGAGCTACCAACTCCTTAATATCACCCAACCTGGTTGCTTTAAAGATTGCTGGCTATGTGTAATTCCTGGAATTAACTCACAACTGCCACTTACAATTTCTACGGTGACACCGCCAAGCAAGCCTTACTTCACCCTTCACCAGCTGCTGCAACACTGGTGTAACCATGGCGCCATACCTTTTCTCTACTACTCTTTTTGGCATGTCAGACTGTTTCAAGACATCCGTGACATTTTCTGTAGAAACTCAAAGTTCTAGACTGCAACAGAACCAATACCTTGAATACCTGATCTCTGACACAGTGCCTTACAATCCAGAACAAGTCAATATTCTGTGGCACTCAGGTATATCATTCTCTACCTGCCAGCTGGTCAGGAATTTGCATATAGCAGTTTCTTTTACATGAATCAGAAGTAATGCAGGGAGAAGAGCCTGTACCAATCCTGATTTGAGGCTCTATACTTACCCAGCATAGCAAGAGGGCTGCTCAAATCTTGCCACTCCTGGTAGCTGAAGTGACTAGTTATAAGTATTGATACCAGAACAGCAAGACTGTACTTCCCAGGTTGACAATGGTTTTCAAGAGGTGATCCAAACCATGCTCACCCTCCAAAGATTGGTTGATTATTTCGCAGCAGTGGTGCTTCAGAACGAATGGGGAGTAGATGTTCTTACAACTAAAGAAGGTGTCTTTGCCCTTTACTCCAAGGAGAACGCTGCTTTTTTGTCAACTTGTCTGGAATAGTGGGAAACAAAATCCAGCAGCTACAATCAGACAAAAACATAAGTAAATGTGAGCCCTCTAGTTCCTGTGTTTCCTAAAACCCTATAAGGAAGTGGATACTGCCTTCTCTAACACTCTCATTTCTCAGTTTAATAGTTTTACTATTTACTCCCCGCCTCATTAACCTCATCTCCACTCCACATTCCTTCAGCCAAAATTTCAAAACATTTCTAAACAAACAATTAGTGCCTTTTACAGTATTATCAACCACTGCTTGTAGAAGAGTCTGATCCAAATGACTATTGAATGAGGCCTGATGGTGAGGTTCAGCTACACCTCAAAATTGATGATTTCCCTAGACTGCAGAAAACAGTTTAAGATATCCAATGCCCCTATTCCCACCTCACCATAATCCCTTCTCTTCATGTTAAGAAAAAGAAAGGAATGTTAGCAACAGAAGCATTGTTAGATGTCTTTACAGCCAGCTCTTGGACCCTGCAATGAGACATGTAATTTCTAGGCAACAGTGCCACTTTTGGAACCCTTTGTATATTTGTCACATGCATCATGGCCCAAATAAAAGACTCGTCCCTCCAGCATCCAGCATCTTCTCCTTTCCAGCCACCCTTTCGCAGAGCTTCCCTTTGCCAATAAAACCTACCATGTGAGACTTGCTTTATTGTGTGATTTGTCTAGGACTGCACTGCCTATTCTAACACATGTCACATATTAGCACAAAAGTACCGGAAATTAAATTCAGCCCAGAAACCCTTAGGTAACAAACCACACTCAAACCATGGTTGACTCCTTCACCTATCTCCAGGGCATAGGCAAAAAAAACCACAAAATGTTAGGGTTTTTACTGGACTTCAGATTGCATAGATGTTAGGAAATGAGAAGAAAAATTTAAATCCACATGTTTCTCACTTGTGTGTTCTTGATGACTGAGTCCTCATTTATTAGATAGAGAGGTAAGTCAATACAGCCTAGTCTGCATTACTTTTAGTTCTATATGTTCAGGAATACTCTTTATTGGACACTCCTACTTTTTATTTGCAATGGTTTAGACTGGATAGGATGTGTATGTGTGTTTATCTGCATATATTCGTGTGAATGTGCATTCATATGGAGTCTACAGGTGAGCTGAAGGGCTGTTACTCTAAAGGCATCTGCCTTGTTTTCTGAAACATCATTTTTATTGGCCAGAATCTTCCTGAGTAAGATGGTTCATCAACTTGTGGAGAGGAATGTACCCATCTCCACCACTGTGACAATGGAATTACTAGTATGTACCATCACATCAGACTCATTTATCTGGCTTTTTTGATATTAAACTCATGTGGGTTTGCTTATGTGGCAAAGACTTTAAGGGCTGAGGAACCTCCATAGCTGCAGAGCATATTTTTATTGTTGATATTGACATTTTAAGCAATGCAAAATATACACTAATAAATGACATTTTTAATTTAATGTGTACTATTAAAAAACATTAGAATTTCTCTTGATTAGCTGACTTTCCCAAACTTACCTGATTATTGGGTTAACTCTGCTTTTATTTATATTTAGAATATATTTGGGTAAAAACATGCTGGTAAGAGAATGAACAAAGAGAAGAAAATGCAAAGCAAAGTCTCCACTGGGTAGTACAAAATTTTCTCTGTTTTTTTTTTTTTTTTTTTTTTTTTTTTTTTTTTTTTTTTTCGTCATGAGAAGATTGTCAATCAACAATGTGGTTTTTGCTTTTCAGAAAAGAGTGCCTTTTCAGAATGAAGTGCCCAGAGAGATTGGTGAGAAGAGAACCATGGGAGCTAAGTAGGGCACAAATGCAAGCTCTACAGGGACTGCAATGTGAAGGGTTATGTCCCTTATCTTTCAGTTGCCAAGGGCAACATCAAAACATATTGGCCTGGAGGAGGAGCTGGGATTTTGATACGTTTTGTTATATTGTGAACAAGCATTCTATTTACCTCAGGGTACCAATGTAAATATACCACCAAAATCCAACTTGCAAAGTGGAAGAATTTACTGGGGTTCTTTGTAGAATTTAATGGAAATTGGTGAGGAGTTACTTAAAGATGGAATGACTCGAAAACAGCTGAATCACTGACAGCTCAGCCTAGCCTGGCTGATAGATCATGAAACTGTAAAACTGGAGTTCTCTGACTGAACAGGTCAGAGATCCTTCTAGGCAATTTCACTGGTCTCTCTCTCTTTAAGGCAACATGGCTTGTCTTTGTCTGTTATCTGTCTTAATTGCTTATAAAACTTGGGAGGAGCCTTTTGCATCTGGTTAGTTTCAGAGATTTCCTAAGATTTCTGAGATATTCTCCTGAGGTGCCTATTCACTTAGTCTTATCAAGCTTTTCATTCAAACTTCCTATACTTTACTGAGCTTCAGAGGAAAGAGCTACATGGAGCAAGACAGCTTTTCTTCATATCCTGCTACAGGGGGTCTCCTCTAACAGGGAGGCTCAGAGCCTTTCAAAGCAACTGCATTTTTTTTCACACAATCACCTCTTCTTTGGCGTAAAGTTGTGGTTCTGAGCTTCAGATCATTGCTTGCTTGACCTAGGGATAGATGTTTCTTGTTATCTGCTTTAGTGATATGTGGAAATACTGTTGAATACAGAGGAGAAGAGAGGATGGAAACATACTTCTGTAGAGATTCTAATTATGATTAGACACATCATTGTCTCATCATTTATAATTTAAAGAGCATAAAGGGAAAGAGAGAGGAAAGTAGGCCCTTATTTGTGTCTTTTCTCATATACACTATTGGTGTACCAGATGGTGGAGAGCCACAGAGCTCAAGGAAGTGAATATCTGTCACAGCTCACTTAAGGCAGTACCTGGGGTGGTGAGATTATTTATGAGCTCATAGAAACAAGCTCTACAACATTATGTTCTGTTGCTATATAATTACATTCTCCTCCCAAACACAGTATAGGTATGCTCCATATGGTTGTCATGGGGATATTTGTCATATGTTATACTTTGGGTTTCTATGGAGTAACTAGCTCTTGGCAACTCAGCTTCAAAATTTCTATCATGCACTAAGGAAAAGTATGAGGTAACATTGACTCCATTCAAACACAAAATACACACACTGAGTCTTCATAGGTTTTCCTGTAGGTACATGCTAATGGGAGGAACTTACATAGTTCACTTTATCTAGGCCAGCCATGGTAGGTGGAAAAACAGATCAATGCTATGTACTATACTGAGAAACTGAAGTGCTTGTTTGCATTTTAGAAAATTTTGCTTTATGAAACTAGCTTTCTATATGTGTGCACTTATGAATGTGTGTGTGTGCGTGTGTAGGATTATCTTATCTTTTCAGTGGTGATTCTTAGTAGACTGGACTTTGTTAATGTCACTAGGGTGACTAGCAAGTGAATCCCAGGGATATGCTTGTCTCTACTTCCCCAGTGCTTAGACTACATCTGTGTGCTACAATGTCCAGCTTAATAATTATCTAATTACTGTGTTTGTGTGTGCTTGTATGAGTTTATGCATAATACATGTGTTCCTGAATCAATAGAAGACTGAATAGATTATTAGCCTCCCTAAAGCTGGATCAACAGGCAGCTGTGAGATGCTGTCCATGTGCTGGGAACTGAACTCTGGTCCTCTG
The DNA here is from genome assembly GCF_011762505.2 of Arvicanthis niloticus. Lineage (NCBI taxonomy): Eukaryota > Metazoa > Chordata > Mammalia > Rodentia > Muridae > Arvicanthis > Arvicanthis niloticus. Next base: position 78,354,222 of record NC_047667.1, on the reverse strand, counting down.
CAAAGTCAGTGAGTGTTCTTACTTACTGACCTATCTCAGCAAACCATTGTCCATATTTTTCAAGTTGATTTTAAAGACTTACCTTGGGTTCTCATGCTTAAGTGACAAGAAATTTACTGTTTTCTTCACAGACCCCAAAATAACCCTTTAAGCAGAAGGCCCTATAATGAAAACTTATGTGTGATGCTGCGAAACAGCAAAGAATATGTGGATCAGATTTCTAGGTTCAAAATACGAATTGCTGAACTTCATAATTGAGAGAAAAAAGTAATTAGAAATAATGTAATTCTCTAACACTGTGTTGATGAACTTATTTTGGGATATATTTTATGCCAGTGAGTTTTAAAAGTAACTAGCTTATGCTGAAAAAAAAAATGTATTGCACAGTCTCATCAAAATTCAAACTGTTAGAAGGGTACACATTAAAAAGTATGTACCTCTTCTCCAGTTCATTACCCCAGAGGTTACCATGACTTTCCACTTCCTATTTATGTCAAGAGAATTCATATGAAAATAAAATAATATATCTCAATTCATGAAAGGTTTCACATGTAAGTGGCTGAGGGGAATGGTTAGTGGTAGGACATGTGTTAGCATGTGTAATGCTCGCTATAGCCCCACTTTGGGCAGCCAAACTGTAACTACCTGCTCTGTTCCGCAGGTCCAGGTCTAGTGAGAGAGAGTGTGGGGCAAGCAATGTGAAGAATGGAGACAAGACAGAGGGTCTGATCAAGTCTCAAGTCTCATTTATTGTCTCTCTCTCCTTTATTCTCTCTCTCATTGTCTCCCATATTCTCCTGTATTCTCTCTTGTCTCCTCTATTGAAGGGAAATCTGGGGTATTTATACACTTTTGCCATGTGCCTTGTAGTTGCGTGGATACCACATGCCTTGCAGGTGTGGGTATGATGTAAGCCTTACAGGCGTGGATAGCATGTGCACTGTGCGCCTCGCAGCTGGGGGCAGTAAACAGCAAAACAAAATATGTTGGATATCAGAGTGTGCTTCAGCTGTTGTAGGCTGTTGAAAAACAACTCTCACGTCAGGATATATGGCTTGAGATGGCTGCAAAGCTGATAGCCGCTTTCGGCTAAAAGTCGGCTCCCAACAAGCATGTGAACAATCCTAGGATTGATCTTATTTCTTTTGCCAAAAATCACTTTGTCAACCTCTCTCTGACCTGCTTTTTCAGTAGGCATTTTACTGAGGGAATCTTTCTGAATCGGCATAAAAATAAGCAATGTTCTCTACCCTGATCATTGACAAACCACTGTATGGAAGGACAACAAATTTTCTAACTTATTTCTGTGATGAATAAAGTGTGTGCTGTATCTTGACTTTTACTGTTACAAATAATACTCCAAGCAACATTTTTACTAAATGTGTTTTTGCATATCTATAGTTACACGTGATAGATAAATTAATCCTCACTGATACAATGCATGGTTGAATTTATTGTGTAACTACTACCTTCCAATAGAAACATTGCCTCCTAGAGGGAAGAAAGGAGATTTTAAGATCTCCTTTGAGGCAGAAACAAAAATTAAAAATGACTTACAAACTCAGGAAACTCTGGAAACTTACAAGATTCAAAAGCTCCCTTAGCAAGGTTATAGAGCAGTAAGAACATCCAGGAAGAAGTGTCTTGGGGCCTAGTTGAGCTTCCTGAAAGTGACACAAGGCACTCCAGGAAACAGCTTTCATGAGTGTCTATCCATTCGAGAATAAGCTGTTTAGCCATGAACCTGCCTTTGAGTAACCCATGCTCTTATTGGTAACCACTTACTGGGAATGCTTACAGAATTCCAAGTAAACACGTGAGTTTGTTTAGTGAGATTTAGATGACTATTTTTTCTCTTTTTGGTTAATTGTTGATGCCCGGTCTAGGGAGAATAGATATTACATTTCTTCATGTCTCCCAAAAAACCAGTGGTTTTCTTGCTGTTCAGATATGAGAATAACAGAGTCTATATAATTCTGATATTTGCAAACATCACAAGAGAAAAATATTTTTTCTACAGTTTCTCAAACATATTAATTTAGCATCTGTGGTGGAGCATATATATTGTTTGTTAAGTTATGGTAACAAAAGGGAGAAAGAAACAAAAATAAATGGCAAATGGAAAAACTTTTTCTCTAGTAGCTGATGGGGAAGGCATGTGAATTAAATAATCACATAAGAAAATATAAAATTTCAAACTTAGTAAGTTCTATGAATATATGATAGTCAGTTAGTAGCTAAGATGGAACAATTCAAGGATGGGCTGAACTATGGCATGCTTTCTATGGAAAGGCAGAGTTGGTTCAATCTTAAATGTAAAGTAGATATTAATCAAAAGGAAAAGAAAAAGACTGAAAAATCTGCAATGAGAAAGTCAACCTTTTATATGTAGAGGTTCTGTCTAAGACAGGGCCAGTCAGGCAAGAATGATACAAGGCCATACCACTAGGCCACCACTCTACCAAAGGTTGTAAGTGTGTGTGTGTGTGTGTGTGTGTGTGTGTGTGTGTGTGTGTAAGTATATGTACATCAGTGAGTAACTTCATGAAGTTCTCTCATTAGTGAAGAATTTTAATGAAGAGTCAATGCTATCTGGCAAGTCAGGGAGCTGCAGAGATCTGTCTTCTGTAACCTTCTAACCACTGCTGGAATTACAAGTGCATTCCACTGCCTGTTTCTTTTTTCTTTTCTTTTTTTTTCAACAAGGGTTTAGTTACCAACTTATGTGAGGTTTTATCAACTGGTCTATCTCTTCAGCACTTTTGCAGAAGTTTACATAGGAAGGACATAGTCATGTTTTCTTTGTAAAGGACATAACAAAAATCTTTCCCTATTCTATGACTGTTCAGAACAGTCTACTGTGGACACTTCTTTGCCATAGCTTTTAGGATTACCTCATGCATATTCTCTAAAAGACAATATTTCTATGACCTTAAGCATTGGGAAAGGTGGATGAAACTTTCTGTTCTCTATTCTATGTTCCCTTCAAAGAGAAAAGGGAGATAGGGATTTAGGTCTGTTGTGGTAGAGTCATTATTGAATATACACAAGCCTGAGGGCTGATCATCTGACTAAACTATGTATAGTGGCATACATTTGCAATCCCAACATTTGGAATGTAGAGGCAGGAGGATCAAGTGTTCAAGATCTTTCTCAGCTTTATAGGGAGGTGATGGGCAGCCTGGTATACATTAGACCGCACATAAAAAACAAAAAAAGACAAACTGCAGCATTCCTCCCCAAAAACTAAACAAAGATGAAATTGTTTTCAACTGTAGAACTGAGGATGAAACACCATTATGGCCTTCTCTATGTCACAGGTTGGTGCTAGTTTAGCCCAGAGAGGCAAAGTCCCCATTCCTGTTTTTCTCATCAGCCCAGTGTTCACTAGAGAGTCAGAGATAGACAAGTTCAAGTCCAATACCAACTTGTCCAGCAACCTCAAACTTTTACCTTTCAGAACAGGCTACTTCCTATGGACCACACAATACAAGCCCTCCTTTGAGAGCTACTTCAATAAGCCATAACACTTAACAGCACATGGTACAACAGGAATGCTAAGAAGTAACCCTTGGTGTTTAGCACTTCACACAATTATTTTATGAAATGTATTGTCCTACTGAAACTTAGTTTTCTCTGCAACCTGTAAGTGTTGATTTTAATACAGATGACAGATCACAGTTATTAAGACTTCTCCAGCCATTTGCTTGGTATACTAATAGCTCAGTCAGTAAAGTGCATGCTTTTTAAGCATTAGTACCTGGGTTTGATTCCATTGCCCATGAAAAAGCACATAATGGTGGCATGCCATTGCAATTCCTTTGCTAACCAGACATGTGTAAATCCTTGAACCAATCTGACCAGCATGATTGGAAGATTCCTGTCCCAGTGAGAGACCCTGTCTTAATAAACAAAGGGGTAACTCTTGAAAAATGATACCTTAGGTTATAATCTTACTTGTACACACACAAATACACACACACAAACACACACACGGAGCGACACAAAGACAGAGAAAAACACAAAGAGACAGAGACAGACAGACAGTAAGAGAGAGGGAAAGAGCTAGTGTAAAGGGAGATATCTCACACAGGATAAAAAGCCATGAATTAGCATGTTCCAAGTAAGAGATTTTTGCCCCATAAAATTCACCACAGAGCCCATGCCTCACCTGGATATGTGTGTTGTAGTCTGCTATTTGCCTCATGTGAGGCAACATGTTAACCTAATATGCACACACATATCTACTCTCACTTCTGCAATGAAACTTTATATGTGTCTTCATTTTTGTGAGCTTAAATAGCTAAGACTGAGCCAATGAGCTGGAGTAGAAGAAAATACCTTTTGAATAAAAATATTATTTTAAAAGATTTTTGGAACTTTGAAGAAATAGCGAGTAACCAAAGAGGACACGAATCTAAAAGTTTTCCTGCTGTCTTCTTTAACAAAAAAAAAAAAAGAAAGAAAGGAAAAAGAAAGAAAAAGTGAAATTAAAAAAAAAAAAACTGAGTTTGAAATGGATGCATCCCCCCAAAATCTTTCTAAGTCTTGGTGAAGTCTATTCTCTACCCAAACCTTGCAAATCTCTACCCTTCAGGTGGTCAGAATCACTGTGACATTTCATTATCAGAGGAGGTCAACAAGTGATCAGGTCAATAGAAGATAATGAATGTTGGATAAGAATATGGACATGGAGCTAACCTATTTTCGATGGGTGCAGTTGGGGCTTTACTGGGGTATAAAGATGTGTGTCCCAGATATGAGTATTGGATGTGCTTCAAGAAAGCAGGGTTTTAGAGGAGTGATAGACATGTCCTGATAAAGTGAAGTATATTAGTTAATTTCCTATTGTCATGACAAAATATCTTACAAAACAACTTAAATAATAAAATTTCTTTTGGGCTCACAGTTTTATGTCACTACCTATCATGGTGTGTATTTTATAATACCGCATGGTAAGACAGATGGGTGAGTTTCATCCACTGTGAAGAAGACTGGAGAGCTTGATGCTGGTGCTCTGCTAACCTCCTTATTTTTACATAGTTTAGAACCCTCCCCATGGTGCTGTCTGTTGTCACATGGGGTTTACCACTCTAATTTTCCTAATCTAAAAAGTATCCACTCTCTCCTTTGCACACAGTCAGAGCTGTGTTTACATGGTGATTCAAAATCCTATTAACTGGACAGTATTAAGGCAGAGGCCTGGGATAGGAACTCACATTACATAAACAATCCAGAAGCAGAGAGAGATAATAGTTTCAGCTCATTTTCCTTTTGCTCTGTCAGTGACACTAAAACTCTACCATCAGGCTGGGTCTTCTCACCTGATTAACCAGATCTGTAAACATCTTCACAGACATTATCAGAGAATTGTCCTGTAAAATCTAGATTCTAGATATAGTCGACCTGAAAATCAAGCTTAACTATCAGACGAAAAACAAACACAGTGTGTCAGTTTTCTGAGATTGTGTGAAGTTCATAACAAAATTCTTTTGCTTACTATACACAACAATGGAGACACATGACCAGGAGACTCAGTCTATACAGAAGAGATAGAAGAGGTAGGTATGGTGATGTGTGGATCAATACATTTTTAACAATGCAGGGTATGTGTGAAACTGGGAATCAGCAGAGCCTAGCATTAAAATATCCAGTCACATAGAGGTATTTCTCAATTTTCCTTGCTAGCACACCATGTTGTTCTATTGCTAGTAGTTTGTTGATACAGGTCATATTCATGAGTGCAAGGGACTGTCTCTCTGTTCCCATTCTCTAATTTCTTTGAGCCATGAATGCATAGGGAATAGATTTACAACATTGGACTCTACTTAGCATAAACTATACATGTATGCCTTTCATAACAATGTGCCTAGGAACTATTTACTAACCTGGGTCATCCTCTTATATCAGGCTGCACATACCTTAAACAATTGAAATATATTACTGCCTTTGGCAACCCTTAGAAACGTCCAGTTATTGTTCAGACAGTTCAGAAACACACTCAACAAAAAGAGAGAGATGGTACACTCAGACCTGGACTGGTCTGGGGGACATGAACAACAGGGCAAACTTCATACCCTTTGGTGAGAAAACACCATTTTATTATGTTATACATTTGTACAATTGGGTGGTCATATTATAACTATCAGAAGCATTATGAGAAGGGAAAAAGCTCTTTAGAGAAATATTTATATAAGTTGAAAACTGTTAGTTAATATAGAGAATAATCCAAACTGTGTTTGTTATTAACCAAATTTTTCCTTCTCTTGCATTCTGTAAAAGGGAGATTGAAACAATATCTGGGATATTGAGTACCTTCACTTAAGCTACCTTTAATTTTGAAAGTGTTTCTCAAGTGTACAGTTGAGTGGCTTTGAATAAAATAATCTTGCAACTTTTAAAACTGTGGGTGCACCTTTATTTTACTCTTAGATAAGACACCAAGAACCTTGAAACATCTGGCTTAGATTCTAACCACCATTAATACTTCTCAGTTGTTTTCCTTCATCCTTAGGCATTTCTTGCCCACATCTGCCGCACTTCTCATTCTGGGTTGTTATGGATTGTTTTCCAGAAATAAAATAAAGCATCTTTTTTTCTCAGGAAATTTCTGTAGCATAGGGTCCCTCTGAGTTGGGCAGGAGAGTAGTTGTCTGGGCTTTTGGTTGTCTTCCTTTACCAGAAATCCATGAGAAGGGGCTACATGGCTGTTGGTAATTCACATATCCCTCTCTTTAAGTATGAATAGAATATTTTTCTATTGGCTTGCTCCTGACATATACTCACCAGTGGAAAGAGATTGGTGTGTGTCAGGGTTTTCAAGAAGCACTTCCTAGGGTGGAGTTCAGTAGGCTGGCAGTTTTGTTCAGTAGGCTGGCAGTTTTGTGGAGAAACTTTATGCATTGGAGGTTCTGTGAAGCTATTTCCTCTGAATTGAAACATTTCATCTTAGAGCAAGTCATTTTAAGACTTCAGTAAGATACTTAATACTTAATGATACCTCATAAGCCTCAGGAAACTAAGGATTTAGTTTAAAATTTATGAAATTCATATGATTATAAAAGCAATAATGATTGCTGAGACTAGAAGGCTCTCTTATCACTGAAATGCCTGTAAGTGGAGGAGGCCCCTCAGGGGTGTGGCTCCATGAGTTGTCACCCAGGCTTTACTGGGCTTTTCATTGATGCATTGGGCTTTCTGTTACTATGGTCTTGTAGATAAACCCAGTAAACTCACTGGTTTACTTAACTAGAATACTTTTTTTGTGAGGTTATTCTGTCTGTGTTGCTCTTTCTGAGTGAAAATACATTTGTTTGTGTCTCCCCAATAGAACAGTTAGAGAACATCAGTAAAGGTAGGGAGAGCTGATCTTCTAGAATGTAAGACGTCAAGGTAACACAGCCACAGGTAAATGTTGGGCTGCAGTGGACCCCCTGGTGTGTTCCGTTTTTGGGGAGACTGAATTCAGATCAGGTATTGGATCAGGTGCTAGGTGAGGGAGAGTCTGAGAATGCTGTTCCCTTAGGTCAAGGGTTTCAGCTTCTGAGGAGAGCTCCTGAGGGCAGAGGAATGGTTGTTCTTTAGTGTCCTACAACTTGATTCACAAGTATTGACTGAAGAGTGTGTCTAAGAACTAATCCACCATTTACCTAAGACCTACTATGGCTTTAATGTGGTTTCTCCTTCCCAAACACATCTTCAAGTTTAATCCATGTAATGAGCTATTAAAAACTTTATATTTTGATTAGGGTTTCTTTATTCATTCAATTAATAGATTAATGAGTTTACTTGAATATAGGTCTGCTGAAAAGCAAGTCTTGGAGTCTCAACGATATCCCAGAGCATAAAGGTTTGCTTGCCAAACCTGAAAACCCCAGTTTTATCCCTGGGACTTATTTGGTAGGATAGAAGCAACTGTGGCCACCTTTCATTGTCCTCTGCCCTCCACGTGTAACTTTGTAAAAAGCTAGCTAGTATGAAAATTTGAGGAGATAGTTTGATTTGTAAAGTGCTTGCCTTCTAAGAAGGAAGACCTCAATTTGTTCTTCTGAGCTCACATTATCAAATTAAAGCTGCATGTAATATTGCCCTAAATGTTGCACTTAGATTTTAACATTAAATTAAGCCATGAAGATTCAAGCTAACTTAGGAAACTGTGTCAGTATTTTCCCATGAAGACATTTAAATTATAAGCACTGCAGAGGCATTCAGAGTTGAAGATTTGCTGAATTGCTCCTGTGAACTTTTTCAGTAGCAGAACTTGGCCAGCTACCAGAGTTAACCATATGCTTAATACAAGGTCTTGACACACTGGCAAATGCATGTCTCTGTGAGGCTTTACATAGTCCTTAACTGTATCTCACAGCCAACAAGGCTGAGCAGCTGAAACATGAAAATGTTTAGTTACAGAGCAACTAGCAGGAACTAGGAAGACTCAGCTCATAAACTTTTATTTAAGAGTGATAGATGACTGATTGCTAAGCTACGTGTTTTAAAGTCCAGAAGCCTATGTGTACCTGTTGGAGTGGGGATGGAAGGCAAGCTCCTACAAGCAGCTCCCTTTCAAATGTATGCATGGTTCTATGCATTACCCTAGGGTCTTTGGAGATATTATCTATGTAAATTATTTTTCCAATCAGTTTACATTGGAGGACATTGAATCACAGAGAGGTCATGGGACTTTGATAAGATCCTAAATATGACCTGATCATGTCATTCTCTGACTTCTATCTGTTCAGAGTCTTAGAATCTCTCTTATTACTGATGCTTTTTTGTTTGTTTGTTTGTTTGTTTGTTTTGGGTTTTGTTTGGTTTTTTGAGCCAGCATCTATTGCACCCCAGGATGGCTATAACTTGCTACATAGCTGAGGACAATCTTGAAGTCCTGGTCCTCCTGCTTCTACCTGCCAAGCACTGGAATCATAATATAACTGGTTTTTTGTGTAATCTGTGGCTGAAACCTGGGGCCTCAGTCATTGTATGTAAGCACTCTATAAACTGAGCCACACCTCCAGTCCCATCTGTATCCTATTGATCAAACTCAGTTCAAGTGGGACTCAGTGGTCCTCTATAGAAAGATTTAAGTAGAAAGAGGGTTAGATGTCAGAGCAGCCTTGATGGGGATTTTTCAAGGGAACGACAGTAATGTGAAAACAGCATGTGACACTCAGAAATGAAAAAGAACAGATTGCCTGACAAAAGCTCCCAGAAGACAAGAATGAAGTATATAACTTCTTGTTAGAGAAAAGATAATACAGTTAACTCAACCCACCACATTCTCCTTGAGGCAAGAGGAAAGAGGACTGTATATTCCCTAATTTTTTTTCTCATTGTGCATCTGGATGTTATGAAGGGAAAATGGGGCAGAGCAGAAGCCTTTTTGCAGCTGAAGAGTTCCTGATTAGGCAAAATGTACATCCTCACTCCATCTTGCCACTAGGGTGTGTGAACTTCTCTCAGGCAGACGAAATCTAAAATGCTAGACTGCATTTTATCCTGTTGCATCATCAAGTCTTGGCTTTGCAGAAACTGCTGATATACTGCTCCAGATGTATATGAAAAGCTTATGAAAAGGACCCTAGTTAAGATGAGAAATGAGGCAGGCTGGGCTGAGAAGAGAGGGGTTCCAAAATTCCTTGGTGTCCAGTTTCACTGGAAGCATCATGGAGTCAGGAAATGAATGGGGTCCATACAGGCCTGCAATGAGGTGATTGGGTTGGGGTGGTGGGTTGTTCAGGGTTAGCTCGGTGGGTGAGTGTCTGGGATAGGAGCACAGAGGGGTATTCTATTTAAGACTTAGGCGGCTTTCCCTTATTTTGTTTTTTGATGAGAAGATAGTCCTTAGTCCTAAACTGTTTATTGATTATTCATTACAGAGAATAGATGCATAAAAGTTGCCCAGGGTGGACCAGAGATTCTTTTTGCAGAAAGGAATGTCCAGGAAAAGAACCTTATTGGATAAACTTTCAGGACCCATCCAGATACCTCATTATCATGGAGAATTGTGTGTTCTGTGCTACATTACCAGTGGTCATGTTCTTTATGCGGAGAATTGTGGCCACATGTTCCGTTCCAGTAATCTAGTCAGGAGTAGGTGAAATACCTACCATCATCAGGTGGGTGCCTGCATGCTGGGATTTCTGAACCCACTCGACTTTATCAAGTTTCCTAGCACCGTCCACTGCTGCACAGCAACACTGTGCTTAACAGGGAGTTTTGATGGGTCATTTAAGGCATAGGCCTAGGTACTAAAATCAATGGCTGGTAGACTGCCTTCCACAGGGTAGGTTCTGTTTGAAGGATTTCAGTGGACAAATGTGAGACAAGAGTGAGGAAGGGAATAATTTATTTGAACAATATAGAAGAGAGGAGCTTGAAAATTGAGGAATAGCCAAGGAATCTGGGTTTTCCAGAGCAGTACCCAAGAAAATCTTGCAGAAAAGACTAACCAAGAGACAATTTGTTTGTAGGGTATGTGTACCTATGTGTTTACATGCATGTGGAGGCAGAGGGCATCTATAGGTGATGTTCCTCAAGTGTTGGTTCACCTGTTATTTTTTGTTTTTGTTCTTGTATTTTATCAGATAGGAATTTTCAATAGCTAGCCTGGAACTCACTAAAGAGGCTACATTGATGGCATAGTGAGCCTTGGTGTTTCTACTTCTGTCTTTACAGTACAAGGCTTACAAATGTGTAAGTAGATTTTTAAAATGTTCATTCCGGAAAGTAAATTCCTTTATGAATTGGTACTTTCCTAAAGGAACTGTCGTTTCACCCAAGAGTGACTTTGAGAATCAAGAACAAGTTTGTTTAAACTCAGTCCCAAAATCCTGAGAAACAACTTTTTTGAGTTTCCTTTGTTCTCACTGTGCTTCCCACCCTAACCCAAGAAGAAAAGGTCTGCAGGGCACTGATCATAAAAGTCTTTATTCTGCACCTTGGTAATGAGGTTCCCTTACAGCAGAGAGCCAGCTCCAGCTCTCTTGGGAGCCTACTGAGACTTTAAGTATTTCCCAGACACTTCCAACCTTGTCCTTTTTGAAGCTGCAGTTGCTCCAGAATCCCAGAATTCTTGCCTGGCGTAGCACTCTTTATTTTCGTTAATTCTTCTGAAGTCATCTATGTAATGTATGAAGATTCCTTGAACAGAAGCTTGTCCCATACTTTGTATTCATAGAAATTACAGAGATAATGCTTTAAAAAGAAGACATCTTGGAGATATTGTCATTTATATACTCTTTTCAAAAATATTTCTGCCTTAAAAAGTACCAGTTTATGGTCTTGAAGCAAAGCAATTTTCTTTTTGTTTTAAATTAAATATTTTATTTATTTACATTTCAAATGTTATCCCTTTTTCCAGTTTCCCTTCTGTAAAGCCCCTATCCCATCCTCACCCTGCTTTTTGAGGGTACTTTCCCACCCATGCACCCACTCCTGCCTCACCACCATAGCATTCCTCTAAACTAGGCATCAAACCTTCACAGGACCAAGGGCCTCCCCTCCCATTGATGCCAGATAAGGCCCCTTAAGCTTCTTCAGTTCTTCCCCTAACTCATCTATTGGCGTTCCTGTGCTCAGGTCCGGGGCTGTAAGTATCCATATTTGTATTGGTCCTGATCTCACATAGCCTCTCAGGAGACAGCTGTATCAGGCTCCTGTCAGCAAGCGCTTTTTGCCACCAGCAATAGTGTCTGAATTTGGTGTCTGCATGTGGGATTGTGTCCACAGGTGAGGCAGTCTCTAGATGGTCTTTCCTTCAGTCTCTGCCCCACTCTTTGTTCCTGTATTTGCTTAAGCAGAAACAATTCTTGGTTAAAATTTTGGCAATGGTTGAGTGACTCTATCCCTCAATTGCGGGGTATGACTAACATCTGGATATGGTCTCTACAGATTCTCCCTCCCCTTTGTGGGGTATTTCAGCAAAAAGTCATCCGCAGGGGATTGGGGAGGCTCTTGCTTTCCTGGCATTCTGGTTGCTATCCCCAGTTCCCCATCACCCAGTGCTACAAACCTTGTTCAATTCCCTGACCCTATGTACCTCTCCTCCATCTCCTCCCATACCTGATTCTATGAATCATTTTCCCCTTCTCTTCTTTTCCTCCTGAATCCCTCCCAACTTCAATTTCCCTTGATTATTTTGTTCCCCATTCTAAGAAGGAGTGAAGTATCAATTCATTAGTCTTCCTCTTGAGCATCAAGTGATCCATGAATACCCATGTATCTTGGGTATTCCAAACATTTTGCCTAATAGCCACTTATCAGTGAATACATACCATGTGTGTTCTTTTGTCACTGGGTTACCTCACTCAGGATGATATTTTTTAGTTCCCCTCATTTTCTTAAGAATTTTGTGAAGTCGTTGCATTTAATATCTGAATTAAGTATTCCATTGTGTAAATCTACCACATTTTCTGTATCCATTCTTCTGTTGAAGGACATCTGGGTTCTTTCCAGCTTCTGGCTATTAAAAATGGCTGCTATGAACATAGACAAGTATGTGTGCTTATTACATGTTGGAACATTATTTGGGTATATGCCCAGGAGTGGTATAGATGGTAGTACTATATGCAATTTTCTGAGAAACATCTTGACTGATTCCCAGAGTGGTTGTACCATGTTGCAATCACACTAACAATGGAATAGTATTTCTCTTTCTCCACATACTTTCCAGAATTTGTTGTCACCTGAGTTTTTGATCTTAGCTATTCTGACTGGTATGAGGTAGAATCTAGGGGTTGTTTTGATTTGCATTTCCCTGATGACTAAGGATGTTGAACATTTCTTTAGGTGTTTCCTGGCCATTCAAATTTCCTCAGTTGTGAATCTTCTGTTTAGCTCTGTTTCCCATTTTTAATAGGTTAATTTGGTTCTCTAGAGTCTAAATTCTTGAGTTCTTTGTATATATTGGATATTAGCCCTCTATGGAATGTAGGATTGGTAAAGATCTTTCCCCAATCTGTTGGTTGCTGTTTTGCACTATTGACAGTGTCTTTTGCCTTACAGTATCTTTGCAATCTTATTAGGTCCCATTTGTTGATTGTTAGAGAGAACATATTGACTGCCAGTTGAACCAGCACCATTTGTTGAAAATGCTGTCCTTTTTCCACTGGACAGTTTTAGCTCTTTGTCAAAGATCAAGTGACCACATTGTGTGGATTCATTTCTGGGTCTTCAATTATATTCCATTTATCTACCTGCCTGTCACTATAACAATACTATGCAGGATTTGTCACTATTGGTCTTTATTAAAGATTGAGATCAGGTATGGTGATTATCTCAGATATTTTTTATTGTAGAGAATAGTTTTTGCTATCCTGTTTTTTTTATTATTATTATTTGAAATGAATTTGTAGATTTCTCTTTCTAACTCTATGAATAATTGAGTTGGAATTTTGATGGAGATTGCATTGAATCTATAGATTGCTTTCAGCAAGGTGAGCATTATTACTACATTAATCCTGCCAATGCATGAGCATGGGAGTTTTTTCCATCTTCTGAGATCTTCTTCAATTTCTTTCTTCACAAACTTGAAGTTCTTGTCATACAAATCTTTCAGTTGTCTGGTTAGAATCACACCAAGATATTTTATATTGTTTGTGACTATTGTGAAGTGTGCCATTTCCCTAATTTCTTTCTCAGCCCTTTTATCCTTGGATTATGGGAAGGCTAATAATTTGTTTGAGTTAATTTTATATACAGCCACTTTTTTGAAGTTGTTCATCAGCTGTAAGAGTTCTCTGGTGAAATTTTGGGGGTCATGTAAGTATACTATCATATGATCTGCAAATAGTATTATTTTGATTTCTTCCTTTCCAATATGTATCCTATTGACATTCTTTTGTTGTTTCATTGCTCTAGTTAGAACTTCAAGTACTATATTGAAAAGATAGGGAGAAAGTGAACCACCTTACCACACAAACATAATTTCACTTCTAACTACAAAAATAACAAAAAAACAACAATCACTATTTCTTAATATCTCTTAGCAGTGGGAGGTATTTGAAAATTAAAAAAAAAAAAAAAAAAAAAAAAAAAAAAGAACACCCAGCTAGTTTACAGCCTGGCTGCCATGTTCCTGCTTTAAGCCCACTTATCTCAGCAATTTCTGAAGGAGGACAAAAGCTCCTGAGCTAGTTTCACCAAGCTGCTCTGTCTAAGTAGTCCCCATAGTGACCAGTCACTGTGCTTCCAGCTCCAGTTAACTCATCCTTAAATCTGATAGTTTTTTCACAGTTATAACCACCCAGTTGTTGTCAGAGCCACTTCTCAGTAAGACCAGTAAAGTAAAACTCTAAAGGTTAAAGATTAACCAAATAGATTTATGTATGGCTATGTAATCAATCTTAGTTATTTCTCCCAGTTTCAATAAAGACCATTTTTAAATTCCCTAAAAAGACAACCTAATAATAACCACCTCAAACCCCCCAAACCCAGGAAATTGGGATGCTGACTCCTCATACCTTACTTAATATGAACACAGGTGTTGAGATATTTTGAAGAAGGGCAGGGGGAAGGATAAAAAGGGAAGTTAGTTGCTCTTAAGAAGGCCAAACCAAGGATTGATTTAGTCTCTGATGTTTGTGTCTTAACGAGATCTAGCTGGAAGTCCAGGACATCAGTAGTTCAAGCACATCAGTTTAGCGTGCTTGATGAGAGTAGATTCATTCATCAAGGCTATATATTCTGTAATATACAAATCTCAAAACAAATTTTAGTTTCATTAAGAAAATTTTTTGTTTGATTCTCTGAAATTTAGTCCTCTGGAGGTCTCCTTTCGTCATGTCTGATTCTTATAACTCTGAGGGTTGTATATACCTTAGTCACCTTAACATCATTTTAACATCAATGGACTCAATTCCTCAATGAAAAGACAGAGTAACAGACTAGATATTTTTACAGGACTCAGCATTTTGCTGCATACAGGAAACACACCTCAGTGACAAAGACAGACACTATTTTAGAGTTTTTTACTCCAGCTTTCTGCTAGAAAAAAATTTCCAAGGAAATGATCTCAAGAAACAAGCTTGAGTAACCACTCTAATATCAAATAAAATCGACTTTCAATTAAATTTATCAAAAAAGATAAGGAAGGACACTTCATACTCATCAAAGAAAAAAACCTACCAAGATGAACTCTCAATTCTGAACAAATGCAAGGGCACCCACATTTATAAAAGATACTTTACTAAAACTCAAAGCACCTTTTACAATTCATAGAATAATAGTAGGGGACTTCACACTCCACACTCAGCCATGAACAGATCATGGGAAAAAAATGAAACTGAGACAAAGTGAAACTAACACAAGTTATGACAAAAAACAAAACAAAAAAAAAAACAACAAAAAAAAACTTTGCAGGTAACCAAATCCCACAGCATCACAAAAGCTGAGCCAGCACAAACCAAGAGCAAATACTGTGCTGGCAATGCCAAACCAGTGACTATAAAACTGCTTTGCTTCAAGTTTCTCTCCATTCTCTCCATTTAGGTTGATGTTAGCTACTTGTTTGCTATATATTGCTTTTACGAAGATTAGGTAGAGACCTTCAATTCCTGATCCTTCCAAGACTTTTAATATGAAGGGATGTTGAATTGTGTCAAACGGTTTTTCAGCATCTAATGAAAGGATCATGTTTTTTTTCCTTTAAGTTTGCTTACATTGATACAATGATTACATTGATAGATTTCCATATATTATATTGATTACATTGATAAATTTCCATATATTGAACAATCCCTGCATCCCTGGGATAAAGTCTATTTGATCATGGTGAATAATACTTTTGATGTGTTTTTAGATTCCATTTGCAAAATTTTTTTGAGTGTTTTTACATCGATATTCATAAGAGAAATTGGTCTGAAGTTTGTTTTTGGGTCTTTGTGTGGTTTAGATATGAATGTAGCTGGCTACATAGAAAGAATTGAGTAGTGTTCCTCCTGTTTCTATTTTGTGGAATAGTTCAAAGAGTATTGGTATTACATCTTCTTTGAATGTCTGATATGATTCTGCACTAAACCCATCTGGTCCTTAGTTTTGTTTGGTTGGGAGACTTTTAATAACTGCTTCTAATTTTTTAGGGTTTATGCGACCCCTAGATGGTTTATCTGATTCTAATTTAAATTTGATACCAGGTATCTGTCTAGAAAATTGTCCATTTCATCCAGATTTTCCAGTTTTGTTGAGTATATGCTTTTATAGTAGTATCTGATGAGTTTTTTAATTTCCTCAGTTTCTATTGTTATATCTCCCATTTCATTTCTGATTTTTGTTAATTTGGATATTGTCATTGTGCCCCCTGTGTATTTTGAATAAAGGTTTATCAATCTTGTTGATTTTCTTAAAGAACCAGTTCCTGGTTTTGTTGGTTCTTTGTATAGTTCTTTTGTTTTACTTGGTTGATTTCAGTGCTGAGTTTGATTACTTCCAACTGTCTAGTTCTATTGGGTGTTTTTGCTACTTTTTGTTCTAGAGGTTTTAGGTGTACTGTTCAGCTGCTAATGTATACTCCCAAATTCTCAGAGAAAAATAAGACAAAATTAGCTGTGAAGCTAAATTCAGAACATTTGGTTGCCACAATGGTACTGGCATAACACAATGTAGATAACGGAGACACAATATACCTTTTACTATCAAAGTACTGTCACTCCATACCCTATTAAACATAGTTATTTATATACTTATTCATTGATTGATATTTATGAGAGAGTATCTCTCTATATAACCTAGCTTTCCTGAAACTCACTGTGTAGACCACACTTACCTGGAAACCACACCTGAAAAAGGACAAAGGCTCCATGGAAAAGAACTTCATCTGGTCTGGAAGGATCAAAGTGCTTAGCCAAGCAGAGGTCACTCTAGAAGGTGACATATGTAAACTCTGCTTTTCCTGCATATCTACCCATCTACCTGCCCAGTGCATGGCAAGATACATCTATTTTAGAAACTAGGGTTTTTTTTATGGGTATGAGCATGTCTGTATGCATGCCTGTACACAATATTCATGCATTGCATGTGAAAGCCATTAAAGAGGGCCAGATCTTGTCAATAGGTGGTCATGAGGTGGGAATTAACCATGGTCCTCTGGAAGAGCATCTAGTGCTATTAACACCTAAACCATTTCTCCAGCCTTAAGGTCTAGCTCTTAAGCTGGCTAATGCTTCTCATCAAAGTAAAGAATGCTGTGTGGCCAGAGACATGCTATGGATTTGCTAGAACGTTGAGGACACACAAGAATACCAAGATGCACATTTGCTCCATATGTTCATGGAAGCCTAAGGGCAGCCCATGTATGTTTGAAAAAAATAATTTTAATAATAAAAAATAATGTAGGTGTCACCTTTGGAATGACACCTGAGTGATTCGCTGGCCTCTACATGCATAATACTCATGAGCATACACACCTGCATAAGCAGACAGACAGACAGACAGCCAGCCAGCCAGCCAGACACATACACACAAATACACACATACACACATACAGAGAGAGAGAGACAGAGAGAGAGACCCAGAGAGAGAGAGAGAGAGAGAGAGAGAGACAGACAGAGAGCCAGAGAGGAGGTTACTACAGTACAGGAAAACTCAGCTTAACTCTAAGTACAAACAGTGAGAAATGAGTTCTGAGTAGGAAACTGAGTGAGTAAGATCTGAGTAAGTGAGTGACTGAGTGAGTGAGTGAGTACATGTGTAGTACCTAAGACAACAGAGAGGTAGAGTATATTCTGGGTAATAGTGTTCTTGCCATGTATAGGCCAGGGGATCAGACATCTCTGGGAGGCTGCTGAAGGATAGGGAACCTCATTATATATGCAGTATGAATAGTTACTGGTCAGTAATCATAGACCCTCCAGGTGGATGTCTAGTGAATTGGCCTAGACACACAAAGATGAACATGCTTCCCCTTGGGGTATATATTTTACAGATCACCAGAGATAAAGTGCCATTTGCTGAAGAAAGATCTGAGCAGATAAGCTGCTATCCTTATGGATAATATTACTTGAGAGCCTTAATAGAGGAGATTAGGCATCAGAAATCCACTTCAGATGCAGCAAAAACCCTTAGTCTAGATGAACACATAGATTTAGCTACCTGATCACTGTACTCTGCAAAGGAAGACTTCTTAACCTCTCCAGGGACCTTAGTGATAATCATTCAGCATCCTCTACAATTGTGGTGAAATTAACCTCTAGCATAGAATTGATATTTAGCCTACTTGTCATTCTAGGTGGTATATTCAGTCATTTCTGATAAATTCTCTTCTCTCTCTCTCTCTCTCTCTTTCTCTCTCTCTCTCTCTCTCTCTCTCTCTCTCTCTCTCTCTCTCTCTCTCTCTCTCTCTCTCTCTGTGTGTGTGTGTGTGTGTGTGTGTGTGTGTGTGTGTCCATGAAAGGAAGGCTTTGTTTCTGATAGAGCACTGGTTAGAGATAGCCAGAGACCCAACAGGTGTCCATGCCTATGAGGGATGGCATATATTTCACCATGCTCCCAGACTCCAGGCTCCTACATGCAGCAAAGACCTCAATTGATCCACACCTTTCCTGTATCTCCATAAAAAAAAAGTCTCTTATAGTTATTGTCTTGATGGTTTGACTTGTATGCTTGGAAAGCACAATTTGAAAGTTAAGATGTAAATACTTGTCATCTATTGTTCTCCAATAGGTAAATGGCTGTTGCCCATGATTCTCTCCTTGTCAAGCTCAAGTGATTTGGAGGAAAGCACTCAGGTTTCCTTGACTTGACATGGGGGTTGTATTCAGTTAGACATGTTATAGGCTAGAGACTGAAATGTAGGATATAGCTTTTTTCTTTTTTTATTGGATATTTTATTTACACTTCAGATGCCTTTCCCCATTCCCCCACACACACATTAGAAAACCCCTATCCCATGCCCCCTTTTCCTTTTTGCACTTATACATTTTTTAACAGTGTTAATCAAAGGCTTTATAAGTTTGTTATTACTCAATCAGAGGTGTAACCCACTACCCAACCTAGATATATCAACTATATTTGACTGGTGGAGATACATGAACATCTGCCTCCCTGTCTCCCCCTTCTTTCTCTCTTTTATCACCTAGCTTCTCCTCTCCTTCTTCTCCTCCTCTTCTTACTCCTTCTCTTCCTCTCAGTACTCCTCCTACCTTAGCTCCCCCTGCATATCACCCTTCCTGTTAAAATGACACTTTTTTCTCAAAATACAATTAGAGCATAATTATGCCAATTTGTACCAGTGAGGTACAAGATACTCCTAATACCCGGTCCATCATTTTGTTGACTAACCAGAACTACTATCATCTATCCTAACTAAAACACTTAGTTCTGAACCTGGCTTTTTCCTTGGTTTTAGGATGAATGTCAGCTGACAACCATCCACTCAAATCTTTTCTCTCAAGATAAATAGCCAGGATTGGCTATGAGACTATAAGTTTTCAACCCCATCAGAAATCCAGAAAGACTGAGTTAACTATAATTGTGGGAAGCACAAATCATAGCTTCTAAAACTTAGACAATTTATAGAGACCTCTGAACACCTGGACACTCCCTCTACTACAAAACGTTGGAGCATCTGTTCTTCCGTCTTCTGGCCCAGGATCATCTGACAAAACTTAGTGCTGCAGAGTTATTAAGGGCTGATTACTCTGTCTAGGCAGATATAATCACTCGACTATTCTGCAAGTGTGTCCTTTTCTGGACAGTAATTTGTCTGTAGATGGAAAGAGGCAATTCTTGTCTAGTGGCTGTCTCACCACAACTGGAGTAACTCCAAGGATGCTCAATTTCTTCTTAGAATTCAATATAGGAAGCTGTCAGGAGCAGACAGGTCTCTAATGAAAATGAACATTAATACAGAAATGTTTGTCATGTCAATTCTGTGGATTTCTGATGTTTTGAAAACCAACTGTCCATGTAAGGCAATCTGGACTGTTGCCTGTTAACTCCACTCAGCTATTTCTAAATAAAACATAGAGAACACCCTTATTATAAACTCCAAGCCATGAATTTGCTATAGTCCCTTAACTCACAGGCTGACCTTCTCAAATCAGTTAAAAAAAAGTTAAAGAAGGACTGGGTCTAAGCTTTGTATTCCTAAATGTGTTATACTGGTACAATGCGTATGAGAGTAGCAATATTCATCTCACTCTTATATCACTAAGAAGCTCATGCCAATGAAAACCTTAAAATTTGTAATCAAAGTAAATTGGTGCCATTTAAGAATTTATATCTTCGTCTTGATACTAGTTATACAGATTTCTACTAATAGGTATGGCTATGCAATTAACCCCTAGCTAATCCTCTCTATTCCCACAAAACCACTACTTTTCCCTAGAAAGACAGTCCAACATTTACCATCTTAGTCCTCAAGCCCAGGGAATAGGGGCGCTGACTCTTCATTAGCTTCTTCAAGCTGATTATGGGTGTTGAGATATTAGAAGAGGAGTGGGGGGAAGAGCAAATTGACAATCCTCTGATGCTGTGTCTTCACTGCCTCCAGATGGAATTCCCGGACCTCAGAGGTTTGAGCAGGTCTGCCCAGCTTGCTTGTTGAGTAGATACACCAAGGCTGATCATTCTGCAATATACAATTCTCAAAACAAATTTTAGTATCAAGATAGTTTTTTTTTTAAGAGGGCTGACATTTTATTAAGAATGTTGGTTCTAACTGCTTTTCTTTCCCCCCCCTCTTTTATTGGATATAATATTTACATTTCAAATTTTATCCCCTTACCGCATTTCCCCCACCACCCAGGAACACCTTATCCCATCCCCCCTTCTCCTGCTTCTAGAAGGGTGTTTACCCACCTACCCCAGTCCCCCTCCCCACCGTCAGATTCCCCCCCTCAGTGCTCAGCCTTCAAGGTACCAATGACCTTGTCTCCCTCCTATGCCCAACAAGGCCATCCTCCCCTACATATACAGCTGGAGTCATGTGTCTCTCCATGGCTTCTAATTTCTTGAGTTCTTTGTATATATTCAATATTAGCCTTCTATCAGATGTAGGATTGGTAATGATCTTTTCCCAATCTGTTGGTTGCCGTTTTGTCTTGTTGACAGTGTCCTTTGCCTTACAGAAGCTTTGCAATTTGATGAGGTCCCATTTGTCGATTCTTGATCTTAGAGCATAAGCCCTTGGTGTTCTGTTCAGGAACTTTTTCCCTGTGCCTAGGTATTCAAGGGTTTTCCCCAACTTCTCATCTATTAGTTTCAGTGTATCTGGCTTTATGTGAAGGTCCTTTATCCACTTGGAGTTGAGCTTTGTGCAAGGGGATAAGAATGGATTAATTTGCATTCTTCTACATATTGAACTCCAGTTGAGCCAGCACCACTTGTTGAAAATGCTAACCTATTTCCACTGGATGGTTATAGCTCCCTTGTCAAAGACCAAGTGACCATAGGTGTGCAGGTTCATTTCTGGGTCTTTAATTCAACTCCATTGATCTTCCTGTTTGTCTCTGTACCAATACCATGCAGTTTTTATCACTAATGCTCTGTAGTACAGTTTGAGGTCAGGGATGGTGATTCTTCCAGAAGTTCTTTTATTGTTGAGAATAGTTCTTGCTATCCTAGGTTTTTTGTTATTCCAAATAAATTTGTAAATTGTTCTTTCTATCTCTATGAAGAATTGATTTGGAATTTTGATGGGTATTGCATTGAATCTGTAGATTGCTTTTGGCAGGATGGCCATTTTTACTAAGTTAATCCTACCAATCCAGGAGCATGGGAGATCTTTCCATCTTCTGAGATCTTCTTCGATTTCTTTCTTCAGAGACTTGAAGTTCTTGTCATACAGATCTTTCACTAGCTTGGTTAGATTCACTCCAAGATATTTTATTTTATTTGTGGCTATTGTGAAGGGTGTCATTTCCCTAGTTTCTTTCTCAGCCTGTTTATCCTTTGAATAGAGGAAGGCTACTGATTATTTGAGTTGATTTTATATCCAGCCACATTGTTAAAGTTGTTTATCAGGTTTAGGAGTTCTCTGGTGGAAGTTTAAGGGTCACTTAAGTATACTATCATATCATCTTCAAATAGTGAAATTTTGGCTTCTTCCTTTCCTATCTGTATACATTTGACTTCCTTTTGTTGTCTAACTGCTCTAGCTAGGACTTTCAGTACTAGATTGAATAGGTAATGTGAAAGTGGGCAGCCTTGTCTAGTCCCTGATCTTAGTGGGATTGCTTCAAGTTTCTCTCCATTTAGTTAGATGTTGGCTACTGGCTTGCTGTATATTGCTTTTACTAGGTTTAGTTATGGGCCTTGAATTCCTGATCTTTCCAAGACTTTTATCATGAAGGGATGTTGAATTTTGTCAAATGCTTTCTCAGTGTATAGTGAGATGACCATGTGGTTTTTTTCTTTGAGTTTATTTATGTAGTGGATTACATTGATGGATTTCCGAATATTGAACCATCCCTGCATTCCTGGGATAAAGCCTACTTTATCTTGATGGATACTTGTTTTGATGTCTTGTTGGATACGGTTTGTGAGAATTTTATTGAGTATTTTTGCATCAATATTCATAAGAGAGATTGGTCTGTAGTTCTCTTTCTTTGTTGGGTCTTTCTGTGGTTTAGGGATAAGCCTAATGGTAGCTTCATAGAATGAATTGGGAAGTGTTCTTTCTGTTTCTATTCGATGGAATAGCTTGAAGAGGATTGGTATTAGGTCTTCCTTGAAGGTCTGAAAGAATTCTGCACTGAAACCATCTGGCCCTGACATTTTTTTGGTGGGAAGATTTTTAATGACTGTCTATTTCTTTAGGAGTTCTGCAACTGTTTGGATAGTTTATCTGCTCCTCATTTAACTTTGGTACCTGGTATCTATCTAGAAAATTGTCCGTTTCCTCCAGATGTTCCAATTTTGTTGAGTATAGGCCTTTGTAGTAGGATCTGATGATTTTTTTTAGTTTCCTCTGTTTCTGTTGTTATGTCTCGATTTTCAGTTCTGATTTTATTAATTTGAGTACTCTCTCTGCACCCTTTGGTTAGTCTGGCTAAGGGTTTGTCTATCTTGTTGATTTTCTCAAAAGAACCAGTTCCTGGTTTTGTAGATATTTTATATAGTTCTTTTTGTTTCAACTTTGTTGATTTCAGTCCTGAGTTTGATTATTTCCTGCCATTTACTCCTTTTAGGTATATTAGCTTCTTTTTGTTCTAACGCTTTCAGGTTTGCTGTCAAGTTGTTAATGTATGCTCTTTCCATTTTCTTTTTGTGAGCACTTAGAGCTATGATTTTTTCCTCTTAGTACTGCTTTCAGTGAGTCCCACAAGTTTTGATATGATGTGTCCTCATTTTCATTTAATTGTAAAAAGTCTTTAATTTCTTTCTTTATTTCTTCCTTGACCAAATTATCATTGAGTAGAGCATTGTTCAGTTTCCAAGTGTATGTGGGCTGTCCACTGTTTTTGTCCATGTCAAAGATGAGTCTTAGTCCATGGTGGTCTGATAAGGTACTAGGGTTATTTCAATCTTTTTGTATTTGTTGAGGCCTGTTTTGTAACCAATTATATGGTCTATTTTGGAGAAGGTACCATGAGGTGCTGAGAAGAAAGTATATTCTTTTGTTTTAGGATGAAATGTTCTATAGATGTCAGTTAAGCCCAATTGGTTCATAACTTCTGTTAGTTTCAATGTCTTGGTTTAGTTTCTGTTTCCATGACCCTTCCATAGCTGAGAGGGGGGTGTTGAAATCTCTCACTATTATTGTGTAGCGTACAATGTATGCTTTAAGCTTTAGTAAAGTTTCTTTTATGTATGTGGGTGCCCTTTCATTTGGGGCAGAGATGTTGAGTATTGCGAGTTCCTCTTGGTACATTTTTCCTTTGATGAATATAAAGTGTTCTTCTTTATCTTTTTTGATTACGTCTGCTTGAAAAACAATTTTATTTGATATTAGAATTGCTACTCCAGCTTGTTTCTTGGGACCATTTTCTTGAAATATTATTTTCCAACTTTTAATCTGAGGTAGTGTCTGTCTTTTTCACAAAGGTGTGTTTCCTGAATGCAGTAAAATGTTGGGTCCTGCTTATGTATCCTGTCTGATAGTCTATGTCTTTTTACTGGAGAATTGAGTCCATTGATATTAAGAGATATGAAGGAAAGATGGGTGTTGTTTCCTGTTATTTTTGTTATTGGCAGTGGAGATATGTTTGTGTAGCTACCTTCCTTTACGGTTTTTGGAAGTTTATTTTCTTGCTTTTTCTAGGTTGTAGTTTCCTTCTTTGTGTTGGAGTTTTCCACCAATTATCCTTTGAAGTACTGGATTTGTGTTGAGATACTGTGTAAATTTGGATTTGTCATGGAATATTTTGGTTTCTCCATCAATAAAGATTGAGAGTTTTGCTGGGTATAGTAGTCTGGGCTGGCATTTGTGTTCTCTTAGGGTCTGTATGATATTGGTCCAGGATCTTCTGGCTTTTATGATCTCTGCTGAGAAGTCTGGTGTAATTCTTATAGGTCTGCCTTTATATGTTACTTTGCCTTTTTCCTTTTCTGCTTTTAGTATTTTTTTTCTTTGTTTTGTACATCTGATGTTTTGACTATTATGTGGCAGGAAGTATTTCTTTTCTGGTCTAAGCTATTTGGAGTTCTGTAGGCTTCTTGTATACTTATGGACATCTCTTTCTTTAGGTTAGGGAAGTTTTCCTCTATAATTTTGTTGAGGATATTTACTGGTCCCTTAAGTTGGGAGTCTTCCCCCTCATCTATACCTATTATCCTTAGGTTTGGCCTTCTCATTATGTCTTGGATTTCTTGTATATTTTGGGTTAGTAGCTTTTTGTATTTTTCATTTTCTTTGACAGTTGTGTCAATGTTTTCCATGGTATCTTCTGCACATGAGATTCTCTCTTCCATCTCTTTTATTCTGTTGGTGATACCTGTGTCTATGACTCCTGATCTTTTTTTAGGTTTTCTATCTCCAGGGTGGTCTCCCTTTGTGATTTCTTTATTGTTTCTACTTCCATTTTTAGATCCTGGATGGTTTTGTTTAATTTCTTCTCCTGTTTGTGTTTTCTTACAATTCCTTAAAGGATTTTTGTGTTTCCTCTTTAAGGGTTTCTATCTGTCTACCAGTGTTCTCCTTAAGTTCTTTGAGATTGTTATTTATGTCTTTCTTAAAGTCCTCTATTATAGTCATGAGAAGTGATTTTAATTCTGAATCCTGCTTTTCTGGTGTGATGGGGTATTCAGGGCTTGCTATGATGGGAGAACTGGGTTCTGATGATGCCATGTAACTTTGGTTTCTGTTGCCTATGTTCTTGTGCTTGCCTTTCACCATCTGGTTAACTCTAGTGCTGCCTGTATTTGCTGTCTCTGACTGAAGCCTGCCTTTCCAAGTTATCTAGCTTGTGTCTGATCTCCTAGGGGTCCAGATGTCTCTGTGATCTTTTCCAGCTGCACTGATTATAGTGGTACCTCTAGGATGCCTCAGGATATGGTGCCTCCAAGGTAGCAGTCCACCTAGGTGTCTGCTGTTCTGGGTGCAGTGTCTCCTCTAGGATATCTCAGGATATGTTGTCTGAAGCTCTGAGTTCAGTTGTTCCTCTGTGGCTCTGGGTTGAGTGGACCTTCCAGAATGTCTCAGGCAGAATCCGTGGTCCACACAACAGCAGACTGGGAGAGGTCTGGTCCAGGCCTCAGATCTGGGAGAGGGGCAGAAGAGGAGTGCTATGCTGGCTGTGGGATCCCTGGAGCCTCCAGGATGTCTCGGGCAGAATCTGGGGTCCACACAATAGCAGATCAGGCCAAGATCTGGTCCAGGCCTCAGATCCAGGAGAAGGGCAGAAGGGGAGTGCTAGTCTGCAGGGGCGGGGGGGGGGTGTATCTGCTGGAATCTGAGTGCTCACAACACCCAGCTAAGAGCTCAAGGCAGTGTGTGGGTTTTCCTACCTAAGCTGGCTATGGGATCCGTGGAGACTCAGGATGTCTTGGGCGGAATCTGGCGTCCACACAACAGCAGCTAGGATATAGTTTTAACATTTTAAGTGATAATATTTGAAATTATGGCAGTAGAATGACTTTTATTAATTACACATGTTTCTTCCTGATCATTTGTCCTCTACCGCCGACCAGAAGTTAAACTGTTGAGAAGATAGTAAATGAACGTGATTACTTGTAATCATGAGTTTTTCTTTTTTAAAAGATTTAGGAAACCAAGATTTAGATTCCAAGAGACTTTTGAATTTAGGATATGTTTACTCAATGCTACATTATTACAAATGAACCATATGTTTTATTTAATGCCAGTGAGAATTCATTGTTGAATTACCTGGACTCAATAGTCAGTTGTCTGTATCAGAAAAAGTTCATAAGTCACTAGTGATCATATCTTCAAATTCATAGCCCTACAGTTTCAAACCTTAATTATTTGACATTTGTTATGCATGGGATCTGCATGTGTACATTTGGTCACGTCAGTATCAATCAATATGAATATGTATGGATGCCAGAGGTTGATCTACAATGTCCTTTGCAGTTCTGTCTTCCTTGTATACTGTATTTAGAGCATGACAATTTTACTAGACTGGCTAGCATGTTGCTTGAGGGATTCCCTCAAGTGTGGTTAGGATTAGAAATAGGCTACCATATCCATCTAAAATTTATTTAAGGTCTGGGGATCTTCACTGATCCAAACTCTCAGTCTTATAATTGTTTCAGGTTCTGTGTTGTACTTTTAAAATACAGAGATGAAAATGGTTTGGATTATGATCTAATTGAATGAATTGTGGATGCACTGAGGCAGATTGGGTGGCTTTTGGTTAATTCAATTATACTTTCAATTTATTATGTTTCCTCTCTCATAAAAATACTTGGGCATATTTGTTAACCACAAGAAATAAAACATTATGGTTTCTATTCAGTATGAGGTACATTATTAAGACTTAGAGATCACCAAGGAATCCCAGCCAAGCATGAAGCACTAGGCCTCATATTCGTTATCAGGCAGATGCTGTCTTCTCATCCAGACATGTTAGTTTATCTTGGAGTTAAAAGTTACTGTCTGAGTAAATATTTCAGGAGATGAGGAGAATCTCAAGCCCCAGGACACAAGTTAAATAAGGCTTTCTATCCTGAATCATCAGGATCAAGAATGTGAAGGAAAGGTCAAGTTGCTATAGTACTTCCTGAGGAGAGTGCATTTTTCTAAAGTACTCCATCAATGTGGAGCAAAGAAGAGAGGGAATTTTAACCAGAGATATAAAATTCAGTACTTTCTGCCAGATAGACATGTCATTTATTTTCCCAATTCTGAAGGATTGTATGTGGCAGACCCAGTCCAATTTCTTGAACTGAAGCCTGTAACTAAATATTTTACAATAAACTTGCTACAGTGTGAGAGGTTGGGAGGAACAAAGAAAGGAAGCAGAATGAGGAGAAAGAGCTAAGAGGCAGAGATGTAGGAGCCACTGAAGACTATGAATGTATTGAGAGCAGTCCTAGGTAACAACTTATATCATAAGGTTATATATTTAACACACCTCTAATTGTGTGGGCATCTGGTTAATTGAGCATTACCAAACATATAAAGCCTTTGGATAATTTTTAAGCATTAGAGTCTCATTTCTACCAGGTACCACATGGATGGTGAGATGGTCTGGGCTCAGCCCAGCCTTGTGGAGACAGCACTGTAGATTGACAGAGCCATCTCCCACACTGGCATCTTGTGGGTGCCAGGTCTGGTGTTTCTGGCTGGCCATTTTTAGCTGTCGTGTATGTGTGGTCTCTGGCCATTTCTGGCTGAGGCACATATATGGTTTCTGGCAGCAGAACATGGTGGCAAAGCTCAGCAGAGCCACCACCACTTAGATAGTCAGACTAAGAAAACAGTGTTTTAAAATTTAACCATTACAAAGCCAGGCAACATCTCTGCTCAGAGTCACTTAATTCATGTTGTACTTCTCATTTGAACCTGTGTGGATTCTAAGAGAGGGGATCTTTTCTTTAAGGGTAAATTTCTTAAGTGAACCTGCACCAAAGAATATGTGCATAGCACAAATTAGAAAGAGCAATTTTTTAAAAAGGACATAAAGTTGAGAAGGGATGAGTCAGAATGGGGAGTGTGTGTCTAGAGTAGTTAGGGAGGAAGTAAAGATAAATATAAAAATTATTTTATGCATTATAAAATTCTCAAAAATTAATAAAAATATTGTTCTTAAGTAATATATACATAAATAAGAAATAAAATAGGTAGATGAAGTAAGCAGTGTGTGTATTTTCATGTTTATACTAAAAATATTTGAGGTATTAAATTTAAAGAGGAAATAGTGTGTTTTTGTCTCATGATTTTATTTTAGTCCATCCATGTTCACAAGCCCTATGCCTTTTGGCTTATAGTAGTATTGTCAAAGGGTCATGTGGGAAAGGAAATAAATTCATTTCATGATGGCTGCTCAGAAAACAAAGAAAGATTAGGAAGGGAGAAGTCTGGAAATATTTTTTACACAACAGATCAGCTGCCATGTGTCTGGGTTCTTTGCAGAATTGAAGAATGAACTGACCATGAAGCTCGATGGAAAATTAAGATATAAAGAAAATAGAAGCATGCATTTACTGAAAATGAAAGCACACTGTTTGGAAGCCCAGGGTCACCAGATCTGTAAGTTTGTTGACTCTGTGCTTTATTTTATTTGTCCCCTGGGTTTTCATCTCTTTTAATCCCTTATTTTTTCTTTCTAAATTCACTCCTTTCCTAGACCCATTACTTAATCTCCTTAGCTGATATTTTCCTTAGTCCAGGGAACAAAATCAAGGCTGGTGAGGTAATATCCCTATGAAAAAGTGGATGTACTGTCTCTTTTTAAAATCCATCACTGTGTAGAGCTATTGTCTCTTTCCCTCCTACCTCTTTACACTCTGATTGTTGTCTACTAACTCCTCACAGTTCTACCTCCTCTCAATAGTACCATTAAGTACACATGCAAAAATCTCAGAAGTAAAACATCCTTCCATTAATTTGAATAGAATAAAGAAAATCAATCTGATGTTCCAAATGCCTATCTAAATCCTCTTGTATACTCAACACATTAGTAACATTATTTTTTTTTTTTTTTTGCTAAATGATTAAAAAAAAGTTGCTGTTTTAACTTCCTGTAACAAAGCAATTGCAGAAGCAGTGGTGCTAGCAATTAATGTAATTAAAGCTGTTATACCAGGTTCAGAGTTTAAAAGTAAGGAGACATCTAGAGTGTCATTCCAAATACCAAATGGAGTTGTGTTACTTCTAAAATCTACAATGATAATCAACATAATTTTAAAAAAGTTAAAGACACTTGAAAGGTATTTGGCATAATTCTAACATGTCTCTGGATGTTTTAATTTTGCATAGTGAGTTTATGAATTTAAAGAATGCTGCTCTGCTGAGCGTTGATGTGTCAGATACTACTGATAAAATTAGCCGTGACCTGAGGTCAGTGTTTCCATTTTGGTCAAGCTTCAAGAATGGCATTTATAGCTTGATTACACTTGCTCTTTTTGTCCTGGAAATACTTTTATGCCTACCCATCATGTTAAAGCTTGTCTTAACAACATCAACATGTTGGCAGCCAATGTACATGACTTGAAACTGAAAAATAGACCCCCAGAAAGAGTTATTAATTTAACAGGCTGGAAAGCCAAGGATAGGTAAGATTCTACACAGAGCCTTACCAACCTAAAGCAGAAGTGCATTGCTTTTGATATTTCATATTCCACAATGGGAAAGGAAGACATTCTTGTCAGATTGACCTAAGACAAGCTCAATCTTCTTTATGAAATATAAAAGGGGGAGCTGTGCAGAGCTTTTTGGGGCTGCTTGCCTTTAATCTGGCATTGACCAAAGACAATGAAATGCACTGCTTGGCAGGAATCAGACATTGGCAAAGGACAAGGAAGTGAGCTTCAGGCAGAAATCTGATATTAGAATAGAACAAAGAAGTAATTTGAGGCAAAAAATCTAAATCTTAGACTAGACCAAAGAAGTAATTTCAGGTAAGAATCTAAATCTTAGGCTAGAAGAAAGAAATAAATTTAGGCAAGAATATAAATCTTAGGCTAAAGCAAAGTAGGCTTCAGGCATGAAAATGACTTAGGGCTAAGACAGGAAAGTAGTCTCAGATATTTTGGTCATCCTGATAAGCCCTTAGAAATAGTGATCATGAGAGTAATAACTAAGTTTGTTTATTGCCTTGCTTATTCATTGACTATTTGTATTTATTTTTTGACTGTTTTCATCTACTGTTAGTCCCTCAAGCAAGAACTGACCTTAATACTTGCATGTAATTAAAATGGTATAAGAGCAAGAAAGAGGAGAAGGGATGGGATAGGGTGTTTGGGGGGGGAGATGGAAAAAGGGGATAACATCTGAAATGTAAATAGATAGAATATCCAAAAAACTCAGAAGTGATTATTTTCTAAAGCTCAATTGAGTTGGAGAGCTCTTTTGTAGAGTAGAGGCAGAAACTTTTGAGATAAATGTAAGTACTGTGTTTCTGCAAACACTATGGTAATTGTTAACCAGGATCTCATTCATAAATTGCCCTTTAGCTCCACTATCATTGCCCATCTTCATTTAACAAAGGATCATCAAGAATAGGTCAACCAGGGAAATTGATTCAGGACTGAGCAATATAAATAAGATATTTGCTGTGTGACTCAGTTGCATTTCTTGTTGTGATAAATTACCTTGACAAAAGTCAATCAAGATAGAAAGGGTTTATTTGACTTCCATTCCTTGCTTATTGCCCATTGTTGTGGGGAAATTAAGGTAACAGAACTTTAAAACAACTGGCCACACTACATCCATAGTCAATACCAGATAATAATGCATCAATGCATGCAGCTCATGTTCTCTTCTTTCATTCAGTCCACTGCCCAGATAAAATGGGACCACAAATATCTACTGTGAGTCTTGTCACCTCAATTTACCCAATAAGAAGATCTCTACACAGGCCAACCCAATCTAGCCTATTCCTTAATGAGACTCCAATCCCAGGTGAGTCTAGATTGTCAAGTTGATAATGAAAATTAACCACTACATTGTTCAACTTTGGATCAGAATCACAGCCCCCAGTTGATAGCTCCAACAATCACCATGTGGAATCAACTGACACTTCACAGCTGGCACCAGGTTACTGTCCATTTTTATACAGAGAGTTCTGCTTCCAGTCTGGCAGATGTTTAATGGCTTGAAATAAGCCTTAATAAAGTGTGGAGTAGGTATAACTAATGGTTTTGTCCCTAAGAAAGACACATACTATTTGGATATTAGAGATTTAAAAGCAATAATGAAAAGGCAGACATTTTTAGATATTTCTTCTGAAGCTTATTTCACAGTAGCCTATGGGTTTTATGAGCCAGTGAGATGGGTGGACAGGGATAGTAGTAGAGCAACAACAGACTATAATGGCAGATTCAGGGGGGCTCTGTTGACTGACTATAGACTTTTGGCTGATGTCCATCTGGTTGGTGCCTGGAAAGGTAATGCCATTTTTACAAATGGGGTAGACATATGTGGTGGTAACATTTTGTTTAATCTCTAATATCCAAATATTTAATCTCTAATATCCAAATAGTATGTGTTTAGCATACTATTTGCTTTTAAATCTCTAGTATCCAAATAGTATGTGTTTAGCATGTATGTGGGAAGGTAGTAGGATGTTGTTTGAATTCTCTTAATAAACATTTTTAAACATTTTATGCAAAAGTAGCATTAAATTTTGGCAAATGAGCTAGTTCCTGTTCCATGTTAAATGAGAACTGCTTTTAAAATCTAGGTGCTTAATAGCAGTTCTATAAAGGCCATTATGCTAGAATTTAGTTGTCAAAGTAATGGCTTTATATGTAATTAATGGCAAGCAGGGCAGCTTCTTGACTCCCTTCACTGTGTCAAAGAAGCCAAAACTCTTTGATGTATGTGTATGTGTGTGTGTGTGTGTGTGTGTGTGTGTGTGTGTGTGTTTGTGCATGTGTGTGTATGTGTGTGTGTGCTTGTTTGTGTGTGCATGTGTTTGTATGTATACATTGCTGGCCAACAGGTTGATGTCAGATGTTTTTCTTAATTGAACTTTATTCTAGTTTATTTTTTAAGATTATAATTACATTATCTCCCCCTTTCTTTTCATTGCTTGAAACTCTACCATGTAACACTCCCATCATATTATTTCAAATAATTTCTTATTATTCCTTAATTATCTACATAAACATATATGTATATATCATGTAATATATAGGTAGATATAGATATATACATAAGTATAGGTATAAATATAGATTTACATATAGATATAGTCAGGGTATATTCCAAAATACATACAATCAAACTGCTTCATCCATAAAATGTTAGATATATATATAGAAATTTAGAGCATGACCATTTGGTATTGAATAACAAATTCATTTCCTCTTCCCCAAGGAAGATTGTTTCTTTTACTCTCAGCATTTCTTAGTGTTTCGTAGTTTTTTCCTAGAGCTGAGGCCTTATGAACTTTCTTCTTTCCTCATTTGCATGTCTATTGGTGTCATCTTTGTTTATGTCATGTTTAGGTAATAGGTTGGTGAGATTTCTTGGCTGCAGTTTCTGACATTTCCACCTAAGTGGAGAGTTGTAGGCTTCAGTCCCATTTGATATACCTATAGTATAACAACTGCACAAAGGGCTCAAGAATCATTGTTGGATACCTACAAGAATGATTGTGAAATCAAGAGAAATAGAGAGTTTTCTGTGAAATTATGTTGTCACCCTAGCTTTTGGAAAGGGGATTCTTAATGAAACTAGTTTCACTGCTATGGTCAGGTTGGTTCCCCATCAAGCTCCAAGAATCCTCATGTCTTTGCTTCCACAGTACTGAGATCAAAGGAAAGTTCTGTGAGCTCAGCTTTTTACTTGAGTGTTGGAAATCAGAATTTGGTTCTCATCCTTGCAGGCACTTCACTATCTTAACAGTACTGAAGAGCAGACTTATCATGGTCCCAAACAGATGCTGTCAGAGCAGAAGCACAGACTTTGTCTTCACTTTGATTTGCCTAGAAATAAGTCTTCTTCAATTTACATTATAACTCCTAGCCCCAAGTAAAAATTTTTTTATCTCTATAATGGAAACCATACCATACTAGGATATTACAAGGATTACAGATAATAGTTATAAAACATCTGAAGTACTGAATAGCATTCAAAGATATAGCACATGATGGTTCAATAGAACCAGCCCCTGTGGATTGTAATATAAGTCGTAGAAAAAGAACATGTCACGGACACATCAGGAGCAATTCCTAGTGGTGTTCCCAGGCTTTTCAGATCCTCTGTTAAACAACTTTGAAAAGCAAACAGCCTTGTAAAACAGAAAGATGAACTTAAGATGTTTGCCTCTATGAAGACATTAAGCCTAAACGAGCCCTATATTTCATCCTAGATATATCTGTTTAGATTCTAAATTTAAGAAAGCACAGACATTCACATGCACAACACATGCACAGGCATAAGTACAGTAGCTGATAATCTGAAGCTATATTTAAGGTGACAGTTTCATCATTTGTAGGTTCTCTCCAGCAATACCTAGACATTATGCTGTGATGAACAGGTATCATCAACTCTCTGTCCCTGTGGATACTGGAGCTTAAGAAATCATGCAAAATAACTCTCTAGTGTTATTTTCACTGATATTAAAAGATGACACCCTGTCTCTTTTGTTACTATGTGGCTCTAAATAATGTCAGAAAAGTTTCCCAGTTAACCAGAAAAGTAAATCATAGATTTTTTTTTTTACAGCATTTGGCTTAATTCACTATGTCTGGCTCTTGAAAACCAGATAATTGTAGTCATTAGGTGTTGTTGCTAGAAGGAGAATGATAAGAGTATACATAAAATATAACTAGAATGCATATAATAGTTAGACAGATAGATTTCCATCACACAGTAATACTAAGCATTCACTTGCCTTTCAAAAGTGGTTGTGATAGGGATAGAAAAACAGCCCAGGTCCAGAGTGCTTACTGATCTTGTAGGGTATTATTTCTAGCACCTATTTCAGGCAATTCACATTGCTTGCATCTCCAAGACTAGTAGATCACACACCATGCTTTGACTTGTGTGGCCACTTGTAGTTGAATGCACATACCCTTAAACAATTATTATTATAATAAAAAATAAAATCTTTCAAAAATTCTTGTTTTATCAGCAGTCTTGTTACTGCCAACTTGTACATGTAGTTGAAAATAGGCATGAGGAGACACTGAAAAAATAAAATAATCTTTAGAAGCATTGTCAGGTAGGAAACAAGTCTGAGAATCCATCTAGGACAAAGCCACAGTAAATTGGAAGAAAGTGAAATTTGTCCGTTTGGTTTGAAGATAAGAGGTCATCAGATTGTGTAGTGGAGAAAGGAAAGACTGATATCATAGGGGTTGTCAAGGGAAGGTTCCAGAGAAGCTGCTGAAGCTTCAGCCATCCCAGAGATGCTGCTGAAGCGGGCATTTTATTCTAGAAGCCCCTGGACAATGATGCAAAGGAAGTAATGGGCCTTAGTTCATTACCATTCCTCTTCCATTGATCTTTGGCCAAGCATCACATCATCAGGGGCAGCTCAGGTACTACCCTCTTCATAGTGCTGGCCTCCCAGCCTTCCTTCTGGTCTCATCATCTTCATGATCACTATCAATGACACAGCTACTTCATTATCTCCATCACCACCATCATTGTGGCTGTTCTAGGACTGTCCTGTATGTTGTATTCTGCTCTGTGGCTTCCCCATTGCTGCTAAAATATTCTATGAAATGCATGTCTCTGTGTTAAAATCCATTTCTGAAATTTGATTAACTTTATAATGAACATAGGCCATTTTCTTTGCTCAACTAATGCATCACGTTATAATCCTGTTTCTCTTCCCCTTTGCCTGGACGCTTTCTCAGAACTGGTGCTCCCTCTATATTATACATGGTATACTCTTGGAATGTGCCCTACTTTTGTGTTATTTTTCCCAGGGATTCATGAACAAATATCTATTCATATCATACCAAAGAAATAACTTCTTTCAGTCTTGCCTTAAAGAACCAATGAGTTTTCTGAGTTAATTACAGAAGCATAGTTGATGGGTTATGAATAGGTGCATGGATGACTCAGAGGCAGACAAATTGACCAAAAGTCCACAGAGCATGAAAGATGACTCACATATCTTCATCACTATAGTTCTCTGCTCAAACTGCAGGCAGCTTCACAAAGATAGTCTCCTTAATTCATTAATTGCTTCCTGTATTTATAAACTTGAAGATATTCCTGGAAAACCTCATAGGTTCCAGGAGCTTGGGAAACATGATTTTCTCTCTTTCTTTCTCTCTCTCTCTCTCTCTCTCTCTCTCTCTCTCTCTCTCTCTCTCTCTCGTCTCTTCCTTCCTTCCTTTCTTTCTTTTACTTCTAGGGCCTTATGTGTTTACTTTCTGACTCTTATATGTTTCCTTCTTTCATTCAGGAAGGATAGCTTCAATATGGAGAAAATAGCTATGAAGCTACATGAGTTATTTTCAGGTCAAATTTGTCCTGATTATGGTGTATAGAGCCTGTGTTTTGTGTTTCTCATGTGTTCCATAATCTCTGTTTTCTTATACCTTTCCCTCCTTGGTGAGTTCTCTGAAGGTATGGGTCAGGCCAGTTTCCCTTTACTGTATCTCCTCTCTGTTGAGGCCTTCATCTCAGGCATTGATAAACACTTGTTTCTTGGATTGTCCTAGTGAAGGGATAGGTATGGAACAGATTTTTACAGGGAAAAGAATCAGAGGCTTAGAAAATGAGACAGAATTCTAAAATGAATCCAATTGAGTGAGACTAAGAAATCTTCATTTCCTATATTTAAAGATGTTAAAATAAGGTTTAGATATTACTTAGTTAGTACTTTACAAGCATTAGGACTTTATTTAAGTTCCCAGAACCCACATTAATTATTTCTAAATATGGTGGTTATAAGGTGAAAACACCATGACCCTGACTTGACCCAAAGCTTGAGACTTAAGCCAAAGGAAAAATGAACACTTTTTTCATAGCTTGAACCTGAGCTCTGAGACTTGGATATTTCTTCCCTTGTGATTCTGCCTTATTGATCCAACAATGTTGCTTATCAAGCAATGTGTTTTCCTACTAAAATCTTTGTCAGTGCTCAAAAAAAAATCTTATAAAAATCTATCCTTCAATCCATTCCTTCAATCCATTCTTCCTTTTCAGAGGCAGCCATCATTCTGTTCTCTCCATTAAATGTCTTGTTTGAATTTGATGCCATGTGTTACCTCTTGTTACTCTACTTCTTTACTGCCAACATGTCTTGGTGCCAGAAATTATTAAATTAATTTTATAATAATATGATATGCAGACGGTAAGATCAAGAGTTGTAGAAGGCACAATTAGTAGGATGCCTAAGTCACTAAAATATCCCATAGTTAATTGACCACTGCCATTATCTTTGTAAATAAATAATGGAACTCTGAGATATCTTTAGAGCCATGCTGTAAGGGGAGGTGCTGATACTAGGACTAGTTCTACAATTGGTTCTAGATTTTGTCAATAAAAAAGGCTAGTTGCCAATTGCTGGCTGGAAGGTACAGGTGGGACTTACAGGTCCCAGAAGGAAAAAGGAGATGCAGGGAAAGAGGTAGAGCTTTTCTGCTATGCTTTGGAATGTGTAAACACAGCAATCATGTAAGATTTCAGGGAAACGAGGGCCTGTTGTCTCCACTATGAGTGGATGGCCAAGAAGGTTGGTGGGTGCTTGCTGATAGAAACCACTAAGTTAAGATAGGAGGAGAAACAAAGATAATACTTGATGAGGGCATACCTTTCTAGGCAGAAGAGTCTATGCCCAGTATTGTGCCTAACCAGCAAGTTCTAAATAATAAAGCTGTTTGTGTGTTCTTCATCCAAGATTCTAGGTTTTTGGTAATGGGCTGTTAAAGCAACCTCTCCAGGAATAAAGACAGGTAGGAAAGAGAATATAGGTCAGTGCTGGCAGCGCCCATCATGGAGATAAGTTGGGAGAAACAACAGGAAACCAGAAGTGGGCTGGTAGAGCAGTCACAGCTCCAAGGCTAAGGTTGAATCATCATGCTTATAAAACTACATGCAACAGATGGTGTCCATGTGGTAGTAGAGAATCCAGTATTAATTTAGGAATTCTAGGATTGATCAAACACAGGTAAGTAGGTCTAGAAAAAGGTAAAATTGGTTTCTCAGCATGAGGAGGAGCCATGTGATAACTCCAGATCAAGAACTTTAAACAAAGGAAATCTGAGGAGCTTCAGCTTTCACATGCAGGCATCCCCTACTCTAAACTGGAGGAAGGCAGGGAGAAAGGCTCTTGACTCCATCAGCAGATGCAGGAGAGACTAAATGAAGAAATGCTTTAGAAAAGATTTATACAAATCTTGCAGTTTTGTGCAATTTTTTTTATGTAGAATCCATCAGGATTGTGGGTTCAGTATTTCTGGCACCACATATTAGAAGTCTAAAAATAGGCTTAGACAGAAATCTGGGTGTAGGGTGCCTAGCTTATCTCATAGACAGTAGGAATTTAGACGTGGAGGTGGAGGTAGGAATTTAGGCATTGAGAATTGGAAAGAGGCTCATGCAGTATTTGTTTAGTTAGCTTTATTGCTTTGAATTGTTTTAATTATCAAAATGTGTGTGATTTTGAGTTTTGCAGTTATATTATTCTTCCTCTGGGAGAGAGGTCAAGCTAAAGGTTTCTTGGTTACTGGCTCAAGGACATGCTATTTTGAAAGAAAGGCTCTGAATTTGTGTTGACAGAAAAAGAAAATAATCTGTGGACCTTTCCAGAGTTATATGGATCAAATATGACAGAGGGAGACCTCCTGGAGGACTAGAAAATTCAAGAGAATCAAACAGGACAGATTAAAATTTCTTGTGCCATTCTTCACATGGCATGAATGAAGACTTATTGGTTTTTATTAAAATTAACTCTTTTAAATGCATCTGTCTTTCACATGCTCTAACTAGGAGCAGAATTTCATCCTTAACTAGTCTGTACACATTGCTCAATCCATAGAAATATAATGATGGCACTTTAAATCTGTTTTGAGATTTGTATATTGCAGAGTGAATGGCTTTGGTGAGATTCATGTTCAGAAATGCTGAACTGACCTGCTTCTATTCCCTGTATCACGGATTCCAGATTCCAGATTTCTCATTCAACTTTTCAGATGGATCCAATCAGAATTTCAGTCAAGCCCTGTGCCTTCCTGAGCCTTCTAAGCATATGGGCATTTGATAACAGTTGCTGAAATCAGCTTTCAAAGTCTAACCAAATTTTATAATATTCCTGCCCTTCCCCATTAGGGAATTTTTCATCCCCCAGTTCAGCCACTAGAAATTATGAAGAGTTCTCAAGCCAAATTCCTGGATTAGGGGATCTGGTAATGGTTGTTTTTCAAATTATAGAAAAGTTTTCATTTGGGGAAATTTGAGAAGGTCATAATTTTGAACAGAAAGGAAATAGATGGAATTGATTGTATAGCCATAATCTTAATTGGTAGAAATCTTTATAATTGATGCAAAGTTGAAGTTATAATTTTTTACCTTAATACAAAATTTATTTTCATATAGATTTAAAGTTTTTATTGGTACATTAATGTTATTTTTATCATTTGACAGTGAGACTTACCTGCTACTGACAGTACCCCCTTCTTGGTTCAAACAAAGATATTGAGCATTTTCCCCTCCATGCAAGGTTGTTTATTGTGGCAAGGTAGCCACTGGGCAGAAATTGCCCATTTAATCTGCAGACAATAGTCAGCTGTTGGCTTTCCTAAGACAGGGTCAGCAATCCTTCAAATAACTGCTTTAAGTCTATTAAATAGATGTCTCTTGACCAGAAGGTTGAACACGGATGCTTCAAGGTTTTGAAAAATGAGGGACTTTCCAGTAGTCAACTGTCTCTACAAATTGGTTAAGTTTCGGAAGCTATGTTTTGTGCTTCCTATATTTTCAGGTAATATTTAAGTTTTTCTCAGATTTTTGATAGGGTGCAAGACTAATTTTTGTCTTATAATCAAAATCAAATTGTTTTAACATTGAGAGAGAGAAAATTTATAGAGTGAATAACAGGGTTCTCAGGTGGCCTTACAGCTAAAATCTAAACATAATCTAGGAATAAAATCATATTTCTTTCAGTTACGAAATATGGTAGAGTACTTTGTCTCATTGACAAATTGACGGACTGGATGCCATTTGTACTTCATACTGTGTAATTTACTTATTTGTTATGGTTTCATTCAATTTATATTTGGGAGAAGAGCTTTTTCTTTTATTTTTATCTGACAGAAAATGTAAAGTGTAAGGGGAGGTGCTGATACTAGATCTAGTTCCCTAATTGGTTCTTGATTTTGTCAATAAAAAAGCATAGGGTCCAATTGCTGGGTGGAACATACAGAAGGGGGGGCGGGTCTTCCAGGTCCCAAGATGAAAAAGGCAGATGCAGGGAAGAAATGGGGCTTTTCTCTCATGCTTTGGAAGAGGAAGCATACAGCAATCATGTAAAATATCAGGGCAGTTAGGGCCTGTGGCCTCACTGCAGGAGGAAGTAGAGACAGAGACAGTAAATTTTTAAGGGCACACATTTCCAGGCAGGAGGTATTAGGGTCCAGAAATTGTGCTAGCAGGCAAATTCTAAAGTAATAAAGTTATCTGAGTATATTTTATCCACGGAGCAAAGGCACGTAGAAAAGAGAAGGCAGGTCAGTGCTGGGGGCACCAATCCAGCTAAGGTGGGTGGAACAAAAGGGAACACGGAGTGTGCTAATTGCATGGTTGCAGCTCCCGGGCAAAGGCAGAAGCGTGATTTTAAAACTACAAGAAACAAGAAACGCCATTCAATCCTTTATGTAGCATCATTTCATAGGAATTGTGTGATTTGATCTCCAAACTGTCATAGTCTTTCTCTGCTTGAAGTCAGGACTTAAATTCAAAAAGAGGAACACAAAGTAGACCTTGGCCTTGCAACTGTGATCCATATTGCATGCAGCCTCTGACAACTGATTTTCTCCCTGAGTGTCCTTTGGGGTAACTCGGAGCTGTGGGTGCTCATATTGATCTTGACTTGAAAGAGGTACATGGTAATCACTGTCATTGACAAAGGTTTTTACTCATTACTAACCATTAGATTATGTGTTCTACACATAATACAGTAGTTCATTAAAATTCTGTCTCATCCCTGTATTTCTACATAGGCTTGGGGGCATTTATCACTTTGAGACTTTGGTAGAGAGTTTTCTCCAATGTTTACAGTTTTTCTTTTCCTGTTATCTTGGTAGAAAAACAGGAAGCAATTTGCCCCAAGTGCATAATCAGTTAAATGCAAAAAGGAAATTAAATACCTGCTATGAATCCCAGATTTGGAGATATCCCCTATCTCCAGTGCCCTCTCCTCCCACATTCCTATTTGTGACTGGCTAGGTAGCTGCTTTCATAAACACATTCCCTCAGAGCTTCTGTTTCATTAATTGTGTATAAGTTATCAGGCTTCTTAGTAGGCTTCTATCCTACAGTTGCTTGCATTAAATACAGACAGAAGAGGAGAAATTACATCCACTTTGAAGACATTTTTCCCTCTTTTAACTTTTTGTGTAAAGGTTTATTTCCTTTTAAATTTGTATTTATGTTTATGCGTGTATGTAGGCTAGAGTGGAATGCACATTGTTGCCTGTGGAGGACAGAGAGCTTTGGAACCTCTGGAACTGAAGTGACAGGCAAGTGTAAGCTGCTTGATGTCTGTTCTGGGAACTAAACCTGGGTCTTCTGCAAAAAGAGTT
Organism: Arvicanthis niloticus; assembly: GCF_011762505.2. Lineage (NCBI taxonomy): Eukaryota > Metazoa > Chordata > Mammalia > Rodentia > Muridae > Arvicanthis > Arvicanthis niloticus. The sequence goes on along the minus strand of NC_047667.1, from coordinate 78,313,452 downwards.
ATTCTGTCATTCTTCAGACACTACCTGCTTCTTACTTTGAGACAAGATCTTTCACTGACTGGGAACTCAAGAAGTAGGCCAAACTGGTTGGCTAGCAAGCTCAAGGGAATCCTGTTGCCTTGTCTCTCACCTCAATATATAATTGGCTGCTTTTATAAATGCATTTGTGCTGAGATTATGTTATATTAACTTCATGTAAATTTTCAGATTTCTCAGCTCAATTCTGTCCTGAAATTTCTTTCATTTCAATATAAACAGTAAGGGGAAATTATTGGCAATTTAAAAAGGAAATCTTTTCCCTTTAATATCTCTGGGATTACAAGCATGTGCCACTATGCCAGCATTTTTGTTTGAACTCTGAGGATAAACTCAAGTTTTCATGCTTACAGGGAACATGCTTACTTTGCTGACAGAGTTACCTCTCCAGCCTCCACTTAACTGCCTCAACTTTTAAAATCTTGTACTTATTTCTAGGGATCCTTGGACATAGCCTCACTGAAGAGACTCAATCTTATCATTATGTTAATGGGTTGACTTCTGTCTTCTGTGACATCTTAGATCATGGAAACCTCTATTTTACTTATTTGTCACTGTGAGTGCTTCTCTTCTTGTTTTTTGTTTGTTTTTGTTTTTTGTTTTTTGTTTTTTTTTTTAACAAAATGGAAAACTCCTCTTGGAAAATGTATGTTCAAAAGAGTAAGCCAATAACACCTAGAAGCATAACATTCAGGGAGGGCAAGATGTAACTTTTTAAAATATAAGCTCTCAGGAGCTTCTGAGGTCCTTGTTATCCTAAGTCCCCACACCCAAATAGCATAGGTGCCTGTATGGTTTCCCAAATCATTCAAGATCCCATTTGACTCTGTTGAGGTGGATATATGGTTTCCATATGTTGCTCAAATGTTTGTGCCTTCGAATCTTGTTCTTATGTAGATCCTTGAGACAAAAGCCCGAATTCACTAGTATTATAAAGAGAATTTTTTAAAAATCATCTTCTTAGAGGTCGAAGTAGCATACAGCTAAGGGATAGAGATTTTCTGCTAATTAACTTAGTTGAATGGCAAGCAGGCAGTTGTAGGAGGAACTAAGGTGGGAGGAGTAAGGAGAAGAAGAGGAAAAGGAAGTCTATTTCACCTGAGAGGAAAAGTTGTATTGTTAAAAAAAAAAAAAAAAAAAAAAAAAAAAAAAGTGAGTGAGTAAGCACTGAGATAAGTCACATGACTCCTTGTGCAAGAACCTTGAAAAAAAAACTACAGCTGAACTCCTGTGCTATGGGGAAACTCAGGTTGCTTTTAGTTAGTAAAAAGAAGAATGTAGCTGACTCTAGAGTAGAGAGTACAGTGTCTGGGAATTAAAATGGATATTATTTGTTTTTAAGATAGTAGATTTAGAAACAGTTTTGTCACATTCACCTGGGGAATCTCACCTGCAATTCACAAAAATAGAGTAAATCAGATGTATTTAGATGATAAAAAGTTATATTGCCTCACAGGAGACTCGAGTTCTGTCTAAAGTGGGCCCCACGGGAATTCTGGGTTCATTTTCTGCTTGGCAAAATAGGAAAATGTAGGCATGGATTAGACATGACAGAGGCAGGCCACCAGAATACTAAATTCCAAAATTCAAACAAAAAATATCTTGATACAAAAATTTGTTTTGAAAATTATATATTTCCAAATACACAGCTTGGTGTATCTACTCATCAAGCAAGTCAAAAGTCCACAAAAATGACGTTACTAACATTTCTGTATTAATGTTCATTTTGATTAGAGACCTGTCTGCTCCTGACAGCTTCCTTTTATTGGATTCTAAGAAGAAATTGAGCATCATTGGAGTTACTCCAGTGTGGTGAGACAGCTAGTAGGCAAAAATTGCCACTTTTCATCTACAAAAAAGTTACTGTCTAGAAAAAGACACACTGTGGAATAGTTGGGTGATTATGTCTGACAAGACATAGTAATCAGTCCTTAATAATTCTACATTACTAGGTCTGTCAGATGATCCTAAGCCAGAAGGCTAAAGATCAGATGCTCCAAAGTTTTGACGTTTAGAGACTGTCTAAGTGTTCAGTGGTCTCTATGAATTGGCTAAGTTTTAGAAGCTATGCTTTGTGCTTCCCATAATTTCAGTCAATTCAGTCATTCTGGATTTCAGACAGGGTTGAAGACTTACAGTCTCATAGCCAACCCAGACTATTTACTTTCAGAGAACAGATTTGAAAGGATGGTTTTCAGCTGACATTCCTTCTAAAACCTGGACATAAGCCAGGCTTAGAACTAAGTCTTTTAGTTAAGAGAGATGACAGAGGTTCTGTTTAGTCATCAAAATGATGGACTGGGAATTAGGTCTATCTTGTACCTTTTGATAGAAATTGGTATAGTTATGTTATAGTTGTATTTTGAAAGAAACTTTTGTTTTTATTTTAACAGAAAGGGTGATATGTAGGAGGAGCTAAGGTGGGAGGAGGAGGGAGAGGAAGAGAAAAAGAAAGAGGAGGAGCTAGGGAGAGCAGAGATTTGAGAGTGATGGAGAGCCACAATGGAGCAGTTGCAGGTAACAAATTTCATTTAGGTTACCTAATTGGGAAAAAACTCTCTTTGTATGGGCATATTGTTATCGAACATTACCAAACATATAAAGCCTTTGATTAATCTTTAACCATTAGAGTCTCATTTTATTACTGGGTCCACATGGGTGGTGGGATGGTCTGGGCAATGTCCAACCTTGTGGAGACAGCATCAAGATTGGCAGAGCCGTCTCCCATGCTGGCATCTAGTGGGTGGCAGGGCTCATGTTTCTGGCTGGCTGTTTCAAGCTGTGGCACACACATGGCCTCTGGCCATGTAACATGGCAGCTGAGGTAGGCAGACCTACTGCAGCTTAGATAGTCGGCTTGGAAGGTAGCTGTTTTAAATAATTACATCTACAGGCAGTTGTTAACAATGTGAAACATGTAAGTTACCAGAAGAAGCATAGCGCTACTTTCCAGGTATATTCCTGAATTATGGTCAGATTGAATTATACAATCAAATCGGCATATCACAGTCATGAGTAATTCCTCCTTCCTGGGAGTGCTGTGATTTACACGTGTAATATGTAAAGAGCATTATACAATCTTGCCATTCTTCCTTTCTTTTCCTTCCTCTGCTCCCAATGTGGTTTGAATGATCCAGTGTATTTTTGTAAAATACTAAATAAAATTATAGAAAAAATGCAAACACAGTAACTGTAGGTACTTTCTGCATTTTCTGGCATAATTGTTTTCAAAGGAATGATTAGAGACTTTAGAGAATCCTAAATCCTTTCTGGACTCTGAGCTTAAACACACATTCATAAAAACAGGAAGATGTTGATTGCATTTTTTATGGCATTGACATTTTCACTTTGATGAAAATTATGGGTACGACTGCTGATACTTTAAGCATAAATTAAGCACTAGTTAGAATAACTGAGAATACTGATCCCCTAGTGTCTGTGTCTTCTTAGGTTACCCAGAGGAAATCTTTTTCAAGGTGATACCACAGGCTTAAGTATGCCAGATTCAGTCCATAGACAATTTTACAGCCTGTTTACTTTCATACTTACTACCAAAACTAATTTTGTGTTCTTACATGGAAAAGGAGAAGAGCTCTGAAGTTATACAGCATGGATGGATATGAGGATGTGGGCCAGGAAATGACTTGGGCCATTAATAACTACAATACTTGGTTATTTAAAGTATTTATTTGTGTGTTTGTGGGTTTTTTTTGGGGGGGGGTATGCATGTGTGTATGTGTAACTACAATCCAAGATTAACCTTGTGTATATTCCTAAAGCACTTTCCATCTTAATTTTTAAGACAGGGTCACTTACCGAACCTGGAGGTTACTGGTTCAGCTAGACTAGCTGGCCAGTGAACCCCATGGATATGCCTGTGTCTACCTTTACAGAACCATGATTATAACCATGAGCCACCATAGCTGTCTCTTATTCTATGGGTTATGGATATCAAATTTAGGTCCCCATACTTATACATCACACACTTCATTGCTTGAGCTATCATCTCACTATTCCTAGCTATCATTCTTGTCAAGAATTTACAATTCTCCTGTTATTCTTAAGCCCCTTCTGAGCCAAAATTTCTATTTGCTAAAACCTTATATAATGGGAGGGAGACAATTGTTCCTTAGATATAAACTCTGTACTACACATTCTGTGATACTATCTCAGTTAACTCTCTAAATAATGCAACTATCCAGTAGGCACAGTTATCTATTATCTCTATTATCACAGATTGTATGTCTCCCAGTGGCTCACGTTACTGTTGTAGTCTCTATCAGGATGATGTCTTATTTAGGACTTCCAAATGTGATAAAATATCATGACCAAATGCAATGTGTAATGAAATGATTTATTTCTTCTTATAACTCTCACATCACAGTCCATCTCTGAGAGAAGACAGGGCATAGATTAAAGGCAAGAACTGAAGCCAAAGCCATGGAGGAACACTGATTTCTGGCTCATTCCTTCTGGCTTACTTAGCCTGCTCTCTTTTAGTGTACAGTACCACCAGCAAGGGATGACCATTGCCTGTAAACGTTACCGATCTGAGATGAAATGCTTCTCCAAAGCATTTCTGTCACAGTTTTGAGAAGAACTGTTCCCCTAATACGAGTGTTAAAGCTCTGAAGAGAAAAGTATCCTGGAAGCCAGGAGCCAAAGATTGCCACAAACTCATACCGTGCAACAAAGCCAACACAAGAGATTTCTGGAAAAGAAACAAGGAGGTTCTGCCTCTATTTGGGCAAGAATTACCAGAATACTTAACAGAAGAGTGGATTATAAAGGATTTACTGGGGAGAGGGTGTTATTGTAGGAAATTCCAGGATGGATATTGGTGAGATTTCAAGACACAGGCTTGGAGCTACAGGAGAGACTAGTTTGAACCCAGATTCATCTGAATGAGAAGAACTTTTCTTTCATGAACACATTTAAATTCTTTCCAATAAAAATTTCCTCATAATATAAGGGACAGAATGGATTCCTCATGCTAGGCATTGGTCAATATTTAGGCTCAGGGATTGATGAGTTTAGATAAGTTTTTTTTTAATTGTTGTTGCAGTTTTTAGGAGAATTGGACTCCGACCTTTTACTCTACACTGCCAACTATGCTCTTCCACATCAATAATCAAGAAACTGCACACAGGCCTCACAAGCCACTGTTGTGGGGACCTTTTCTCATTTGTGGCCCCCTATTCCCTAATGTTTCTAACTTGTGCATCAAATTAACATAATAATTTCATCTTCTGATGAGTTCTTACTAAATAGATTATTCAGAGGTGAGGCCTCTGAATTTTATTTCAACAAATAAATAACAAATAAATAAACAAATAAAAAACAAATTTATTTCAACAAATAAATCATGGAAACATTTCATTGGAGAAAGGTTTCTTTTGTATGTGTCTGCTTCCTGCTTCTTTGAGACAAGCAATTTGCTCTATCATACACTTCCAATTGCAAGATGTTCTGCCTTATATCAAACCCAACACAATGAGTCAGATAACCATTGACTTAAACTGTGAGGCAAATTAATATGATCTTGTCTATTTTGTAATGTATTTTTTCAGCTAAAGACAAAATTTACTAAAATTTATATTATAGACATAAAAACCATCAAAGAATGAATGAATTACAAAAATATAATTTACTAAATGCACATAGTCCGGATTCATATATTCTCTCTCTCTTTATATACATATATATGATGCTCTTTAACATCTTGAGCCTGTAGTAGTTAGATAATGGTGAAAAGAAGGCAATAAGTTTCCTATGTCTTTCAGAAATGAGATTATTGTTGTACACTGTGACTTAAAGGGTATATTTTAGCATTAAAATATCCTTCTGGACATTCATAATTGATAAAACACACCTTCAATGTCCAAGTTTGGTACTACCACCAGATTCTACCATGGCTGTGAAGTTTCTGCAGTTTGTGGAGTGTTTGAATTCCTTTTTTGGTATATGTATGTATTCAACTGTGTCTCTCCAACTTGACATTGGAACTTGGAGATCTTTTAATAGTAGAGCCTCAGAAACAGCTTCACCCAATGTATATAGAAGTGTCTAGAAAAAAAAAAAAAAAACAGATCTCACCTCAACGAAAATAAGAGATAATTTATTCTGGAGCCCAAAACGATTGATTATGGCCATCAAGCACATATTCAGGTTATTCCAAATAATATATTAAATAAGACCTTTCCTCTTGTAGTCAGTTTCTTCTTAAAAACATGTAAATATAAACTACACACACACACACACACACACACACACACACACTTACTCACTATCCCACATGTACCATAATTTTGCCAGTTCTCTGGTTAGCATAAGACAAGGAATTGGCTTCTGAAGCTGTATTTCTCTGTGTAAGTTACTTTTACATCATTGGCCTTGCTCTCTTGATCAGTTATTAGTGGATGATAGATTGCAAATGTCTCTTCTAGTTTTGAAAGTCTATAGTTCTATTTGAATACTTCTTCTCTCCTGGGAACACCTTTTTTCCTCATTCATTTTTAAGCCAAAGTTTTGACATTCCAAGTGGCTGTCTCTTATATTTCAGATGAGCCACTTTAAACACTTGGGATTCGTGAAATACTGAGAAGCATCATCTCTCCCTTTACGACCTTTTCTTCTGTGTGTAGAACATTCATCACTTGACCTTAGCCAAGTCAGATGTTCTTTTTAATCTGGGCTTTCACACTTCCTAAGTGTGTTCCACGGTGTTCCGTGTGCTGTTCCTGGCCAGAAAATTCCTAAAAACAAATTTTCTTTCTTTTTTCTACATATGTCTATGTGAATGTGCATGCATGTTCCTATGTATGAGTAGATATATATGCATGCACATGTATACATGTGTATATTCAGGCCAGAAGACAACTGGACTGTCATTGTTCAGATCTTATTCATTTTTTTTTTCAGAAGGAGTTTATTAGTATTCTGGACTTTCTGGGTAGTAAACACTTACAACTTCAGGAACCTACCTGTCTGTCTCCTCACTGCTAGGAGTATAAGAGGGCACTTTATTGACTGGACTAACTCCCTAGCTCTCCCGATAATCTTGATTTTAAAAGTTCTGATTGATATTTCCTTGTTTTTCCCAAGCTGAGAGTTGTTTGCCCATGAAGTCAGTGACCCTATGACAGAGCATTCTACCCTTATTGTTAGCACTGGATGTTTTCCAGTGGAGATATCTCTGAGTCATAAACAACTTTGTGTTTCTGCCTGCTGTGTACAAGCTCCCATAGTGTAGGAAAATCATGCAGTGATGTAATGGTCTCTCTTTAGCGATTATAATCTGGGCAAATGGAGAGGTTGTGAAGGCAAAGGGGAACAGAGTGACTTGTTTTAATTCTGATTGTTTCACAATAGCTTCTGAGTTTTAGGAACCTATCTTGATCTGAGTATTGACTCTTCCACGTACCCTGTTGTTTTTTCAATGTGAGATGTCTGCCACAGACTCAATTGTTTGTACATTTGGTCTCCAAGTGGTAGTGCTCATTGCAAATGCTGTAGAAATATTAAGCGGTGAGACCTTGTTGAGAAAGTACATTATGGTGGTGGCCCTTGAAGTTTTATAGATCAATTCCATCCCTGTTAACTATAAATTTCTTGATTGATGATGTAGTGTGATTGGCTTATTTCTTTCCCTACTACTTACCTTCTCTGCCATAATGAAATAATTCCTTCATACTATAATCAAAATAAATCTTCATCTTTTAAATTGGTTCTTGTGGAACATTTAGACACAGCAATGGGAACAGTGTAAAAATAAATGCTGACTTATAGTTGCACTTACAGAATCTGCCATTACTTATTAAGCATGTGTGACAGGCTATAGATTATGTATTCTTATGATCTCATAGCCTAAAAATTAGTTGTTATTGTCCTTACTTTGACTAATGGAAACACTGTGGCATAATGTCTAGTTTTAGTACAATACTATCACAAATTTATGTACTTTTTATTTATTCTTTGTAATTTCGTACATGTGTAATATATATATAATTTCAACTTCTTATCCTTTCAACAATTCTCAGAACTCCCTTCTAACTTCCTACTTTTAAAAAAAATCTACTGAGATGGCAAATGAGCGCATTTAGTCAGAATGTATTGTATCTAAATGTATAACATTATAATGGGACACATTTTATAAACAGTAATAAAGATCCCACTGAGTTTAGTTATTGTTCCTATGTGTGCATAGGTATATTGTAATTCACTGCAGAATGAACTTGTTCGGGACCAAACCACTGAGGAAGTTAATTCTCCTTTCCCAAGAAGCCTTCAACTCTCAATAGCTACTTGCTGGGGTCCAGCCTCGACATGAGTGAAGGACTAGTAATACCTCATAGGTGAATAAAAAAACACACAACTGAGATACAATATTGACAGGCTGAAATTACTGTAAGAGCCTCTGAACTTTGGAGTCAAGGTGCTCATATAGACTGGACTCAGCTCCCATCTTTTATTAAAATTATACAAGGAAGTTGGGTTACAAAGCCTATGGAGGCTGGGTAAATGCTTTTCTAATTCCAAGTGTCAATATTTTCTTTTGATAGATAGTACAGATTTAGAACAGAAAAAAAGGGATGTCATACTGGGGCCATACAATCTCAAAGTTTTACAGAAAGATTTTTTTTTTAATATCTCCTAACCACTAATCTCTGGTGAGGTCAGGAGCAGCAATATTGTGGTTACAAAATCAGTCTCTTTCAGACATGTGTGAAACAGTATGGTTTCATAAAAGGCAAAACATGAGGTCATACTGAGACTCAAGCTTTGGATCTTTAGTTCTGGTCAAACATCCAGGACCCTATCTGTCACCAAATTATACTCACTTAAACTGTATGAAGAATTCCTAGGGGTCTGCCACCATTGTCCTTAAACCCAACAAACCAATTCTGACTTTCTGAGAAATATCTGTATGTTATTCCACCTTTAGTATTATGATAAAAAAATGTCCTGTTTTTATTACACAGAATTGAGACTAAGACTCGGGGTACAGCTGCAGAATTACTCATCTCTGCCTGTGGTTCTAGGTTACTTTCATTTCCACATCGAATGAGTGACCATAACATACATTTCTCTTGAATTCCTGAACAGTGTTCATTTAATATTATTGATAACATCTAATTTCTGATATCTAACAGGCTCCTACTAGGTCTTACCAGGTCACAAAATACAGGTTTAACTAAGGAAGCAGGAAAGAAAAAAAAAGCAAATAGATAAGGAGAATGATAAGTACTAAGAATAGTTACAGAAATGATGTCATGAGGTGCTTGAGCCAAAGAAGCAGGCTTTGTGGCCTCTCAGTACATATACTGAGGCCTACAAGAGACCATAGACTCATGCTTTGAAACATGGTACCCCCATCGTGTCTTTTTCCTTGTCATCAGGGGTCCCAGACATCTTAATGTGGGATATCTCCCAAAGCTCCTCAGTTAAAGATGGACACTTCTAAGTTCTTCCTCCATCCATACTGGAATAACTGGCTTGATTTTGTAGAGGTGAGCACAACTGCTGAGAGTTCTTGATCTCTTATAACCTTTCTGTTCTCACTTCCCCAATGTTCTTTGCTCTTTATGGAGTAGAAAGTGTTATATAGATATTTTATTTAGGTCTGAGCAATGCAAAGTTGCTTCCTCTCTGTACGTTGACCAGTTGTTGGTCTGTGTGTTAAGTTGAAAGTGTATTTCATCCAGAATTTGCTTTCTACACAGTTGCTGAATAAAGGAATTGATAAATTATTACTGAAAATTAAGCCCATAAATGACAGACACCTATCTCCTCTTTCTTTTAATGAACTTGTGTTTCTGCACAGGTCTTTGTATCATATATAGTCATGCCCTTTCTCTGGAGATATGTGAACAAACACCAATTCCTATCACTTACAGCACTGGAGACAGAGCAAAGAAATGATTCCACACAAGCCTAGTTTGATGCACCAATGAGTTTACTGGAGGTTACCTAAAGAAGCAATGGTCACTCAAAGGCAAATGATTCATAGAAGTGTATCCCTATATGGGTGAAAACTCACAAAACCTGCATCTAGAAAACACCCTGTAAAAAATTATACCATTAAAGCAGAGTTTCCTCTTTCCAGTAAATTTTAAAACTTTTTATAATCTTGAGCCCAGGTTTTGTGAAGCTTGTAAGTTTCAGGAGCTTCCTTTTCTCTATATTTTAAGTTTTGTTTACTTCTTGTACCTTGCCTGTTTGACTTTCATTTTCAGATTCATGAACTTTCTTCTCCTTCAAGTGAGGAGTGTTTGGGTTTTGTGGAAATAACTATAAAACAGTCATAATCATTTCTGCATAGACACTTCGGTTCATTTTTCCTTTACCAGTATTCACTGTCATCTGTTCATCCAATTTCTTGTGTTGCCTAAAGTACATGCATATAAAAGTACACTTATATTACACTGTATGGTTTTGACTTATGACTCCTCCACTGTAATGTTAATAAAGTTATAAATTGCCCACAGTCCACAAAAAGTGACAATAGTTCTGTTTCTACTTTGAACATTATTAGGACGGCATTGCATCCACATTCAATTCTTTTTCCCAGCATACTAAGAGCATTGGTCCTTATTTTGAGCTCTAAACTGTTTAGTTGTACCACAACAGGAGAAACAAAATGAGACACAACAATAACATCCACCTGTAGGGCCAGCATTGTACTGTGTGTGATGTCACTGGTGTGGCACAAATTTTACAGCTTCTCTCTGAGGCAGGTGGTGCCTTGCTCATTTCTAGAGCTATGTTTGGCACCATAGTCCCTCCTAGGTGAAGTCAACATCCATTCCTTGTGCTGTGCCACCTTACCTCATACTGACCAAGGTGTGTAAAAAATGTTTCTGTTCCCTCTCCTCTGGGCAGAAGTTCCTGTGTGGTAGATTTTCTTTTCATTTGGTGTTGTTTGCTTAGACACAACCTGCTTCTGTTAGATGCTGAATGAGAAAGGAACACTCAGGCACAGACTCTCAATTATTTACCTCTCAACTAAAATTTTCTTGTTCAAGCTGAGCATGGCCAATGCATTTTTGCTCATCAATTTTATTTTTTACATGTATGATCCAAAACTTATGCTAAGTCATCAAAAATATGTTTACTCTCTTCTAATTTATGACTTCAGACTCAGCATACTTAGCAATGTACTTCTCAAATGAACATGCTTAGAGTGTGGCCATAGATTTTCTGGGAAGCTAGTGCCAATTTTCCTTTGAAGTAAGAGATTTATCTAAAGTGTTAGTAAAGGCCACAGATAGACAGTGGGCAAGGCTAGGGTGATTAGGAGCATCCAGTCTTTTAAGGCAATGTTCAGACCCCTCTTAAAGGTTTCATGTATATTCAGTGAATAGTCCCACTGCCATGTATTCTCTGAATCTTTGGTTGAAAAAGAAGGCATCACTTCTTTTGTTGTTTAGTAACCATATTTTAGTGAAGAGAGAATTAAGTATAGACAGAGAAAATATCTTAGTATAGTGTCTGTCATTTCTGTGTGGCACTGGGAAATTGAATCAGCTGTTCAGCTTTGAGAATGAAGAATGGCAGTGGGAGATTAATGTGGCTTAAGTAGCCCCACACCCAAACTCACATGACCTTGAGTGGCTTGTTCTTGGTCTAGCATTCTTTTATTGCAGAAATGCCACCAGTATTCTTTACAGCAGTCTACTTTGCTGTGTCCCTAACACAGTCAATAGCTCACTGCTGCTTCAGCTACTTGTGTGTGGTGGTCTACCACACATTTTCACTTCCAAGAATTAGAGCCTCCAATAATGACTGCTTTAAATATCCATTAGTGGTCACCTGGCTGGCCCCACTTTAGATGTTACAGTGAGCAGGTCTCAGCTCTTCCAGATGAAACATTTCTTCATCACAATTATCTTTTAATTAAGCTATCACTTTTTTCTTGGACTTAATAAACCTAATTTTCTCAGGAAAAGAAATTTTCCCTAATTTTCTCAAGGAGGAAAAGAAGACATGGATTTACATTAGGTGCTATTCACAGGATAACACTTACCTGTTATTAGAAATAAGCTCAGTTACCTTGGCTAAGAAACGGTTGTCAATTAATTTGGATCTTTTGTCAGTAATTCTGTCTGTTCCTTAGAACAAAACATGTCTCCTTCTCCTCCTCCTCCTCCTCCTCCTCCTCCTCCTCCTCCTCCTCCTCCTCCTCCTCCTCCTCCTCCTCCTCCTCTTCCTCCTCCTCCTCTTCCTCCTTCTCCTTCTCCTCTTCCTCCTCCTTCTCCTCTTCCTCCTCCTTCTCCTCTTCCTCCTCCTTCTCCTCTTCCTCCTCCTCCTTCTCCTCCTCCTCCTTCTTTCTTCTTCTTCCTTCTTATTTGTGAGCAGATTTAAGTGGTGTTTTATGCATACTGTTACAACCACATTGTGTGGACCTGATTATTTCTTTCACTACTTCATTTCTATGATAAGGGCAAGGTAGTAAGTGCTTCTTCATGTCAGTTTCCTAATTTCTTTTATTTCTCTCTTTTGTCTTCTCTGTTACACTGTCCTTGTGGTTTTTGGAATAAACATTACTTAGAAAGTTATGTGGATTCTCACAGAGTTCACAGGAAGGCATCTGGAGCTGGAATTATAGAAGGTTGTTGAGCTTTTATATTTGGTCTTGGAACCAAACTTGATTCTCTAGTAAAGCATCAAGCTTTCTTAACTCACAAGCTGTTTCTCCAGTCCATTTATGTCTTGTCTAAGAATGTCACAAATAATAGGAACATGAATAGCCATCACATATATTCTCACTACTGATTTGGATTAATATTTAAATATTTTATTGTTTCTAGTTCATTCTCTATTCTGGAGAAAAAAGAGTAAGACAAAGCTATTATAAAAAACATAATACCAAAATTTATGAATTTTATATTATGATGATAAGAGAAAGCCTGAATCTAAACCCTTAAATTTAAGCATTTTTACCACTTCTGAAATCCTAAACCAAAGCACTTTTCATTAAGATGAAACATCTTTCATTGTTACAATAATACATAAACAGATTCCTAATAATTTATTTGTCATGTATTGAGATGATCCTGTGGGTTTTTTTGAATTTGTTTATATAGTGAATTACATTGATGAATTTCTATATTCTTAACCATACCTGCATTCCTGGGATGAATCCTATTTGATCATGGCAAATGATCATTTTGATGTGTTCTTGGATACAGTTTGAAAGACTTTTATTGAGTATATTTACATTGATGTTCATAAGTAAAATAGGTCTGAAATTCACTTTCTTTATTGGGTCTTTGTGTGGTTTAGTAATCACATAACTAAGGCTTCAGAAAAGAATTGGGTAGTTTTCTTTCAGTTTCTTTTTTTTGTGTGTGGAAAAGTTTGAGAAGTATTAGTATTAGGTATTTTTCAAGGTCTGATAGAATTCTGTGCAAAAACAATCTGACCATGGGTCGGTCTCTCTCTCTCTCTCTCTCTCTCTCTCTCTCTCTCTCTCTCTCTCTCTCTCTTTGTGTGTGTGTGTGTGTGTTTAATTTTGTTTTTAGTTGAGAGACTTTTAATGACTGCCTCTATATCCTTAGGGGCTATGGGACTGTTTAGATGGTTATTCTGATCCTGATTTAACTGTGATTCCTGCTATCTTTTTATAAAATCATGAATTTCTTCCAGATTTTTCAGTTTTGTTGAATATAGTCTTTCCTACTCATATCTGATTATTTTCTAGATTTTCTCAGTCTCTGTTGTTATATCTCCATTTTCATTCCTATTTTGTTAATTTTGATACTGTCTCTGTGCTTTCTAATTAGTTTGGATAAGGATTTTCCTAACATATTAATTTTGTCAGAGAACCTAGTCCTACGTTTGTTGACTCTTTGTATAGTGCCCTGTGTTTCTACTTGGTTGATTTCAGCCCTGAGTATGATTATTTCCTGGGGTCTATTCCTCTTTGTACTATTTGCTTCTTTTTGTTCTAGAGTTTTCAGATGTGAATTTAAGCTACTAGTGTATGATATCTTCAATGTCTTTATGGAGGCGCTTTGTTCTATGAGTGTTTCTCTTACCGTGTGTCCCATATTTTGGGTATGTTGTGTCTTCATTTTCATTAAATTCTAAAATTCTTTAATTTCTTTCTTTATTCCCTGACCAAGTTATCATTGAGTAGAAAGTTGTTAACTTTCCATGTTTATGTGGGCTTTCTGTGATTTTTGTGGTTATTGAAGACCAGCTTTAGTTTGTGGTGGTCTGATAAAATACATGGGATTAATTCAATATTTTTGTATCTGTTGAGGTTTGTTGTATGACCAAATATATGGTCAATTTTCAAGAAGGAGCCATGAGGTACTGAGAAGAAGATATATTCTTTTGTTTTAGTGTAAAATGTCACGTAGATATTTGTTAAGTCCATTTCTTTCATAACTTTTTTAAATTTCCCTGTGTCTCTGTTTAGCTTCTGTTTCCATGATTTGTCAATTGGTGAGTGTGGAGTGTTGAAATATTCTATTATTCTGTGAGGTTCAATGTGTGCTTTGAGCTTCATTGAGTTTTCTTTTACAAATGTAGGTGCTCTTGAATTTGGGGCATAGATGTTCAGAATTGAGAGCTCCTCTTTGTGGATTTTTCCTTTGATGAATATGTAGTGTTTTTCCCATCTTTTTTTGATAACTTTTATTTGAAAGTCTGTTTTATTGGGTATTAGTATGGCTACTTGAGCTTTTTTACTTGGGATCATTTGCTTGGAAGTTTGTTTCCAGCCTTTTACTTTGAGGTAGTGTCTGTCTCTATTTCTGGGGTGTATTTCCTTTATGCAGCAAAATACTGGGTCCTTTTTACATATCTGTTTTGTTATCTTATATCTTTCTTATTGTAGAATTGAGTCCATTGATGTTACAACATATTAGGGATGAATGATTGTTGTTGCTTCTTGAAAATTTTGTCGATAGATTTGGAATTATGTATGTTTCTCTTCTTTGGGGTTTGTTGGAAAATGATTAATTTCAGGCTTTTTCTTAGGGGTAGTTTCCTTCTTTGTGTTGTACTTTTCCTTCTATTATCCTCTGTAGGACTGGATTAGTGGAAAGATGTTGTTTCAGTTTGGCTTTGTCTTGGAATACCTTGATTTCTCAATCTTTGGTAATTTAGAGTTTTGTTGGGTATAGTAGCCTGGGTTGTCATTTTTGTTATCTTAGTGTCTTTATGACATCTGTACAGGATCTTCTGGGTTTTTAATGTCTCTGTTGAGAAGGCAGCTATAATTCTGATTGGTCAATCTATATGTTGCTTGACCTTTTTCACTTACCACACTCAATGTTCTTCCTTTGTTCTGTGTATTTGAAATTTCAAGTAAAGAAATTTCTTTACTTGTCTCATCTGGCATTCTTTAGGCTCCTTATATGTCTATGGGCATCTTTTTCTTTAGGTTAGGGAAGTTTTTTTCTATAAGTTTGTTGAAGACATTTTCTGGCCCTTTGAATTGTGAATCTTCACTCTTTTCTATATCTATTATTCTTAGGTTTGGTCTTTTCATTGTGTCCTGGATTTCTTGAATGTTTTTAGTTAGCAGCTTTTTGTTTTTGTATTTTTTTGTAGGTTGAGTCATGTCTTACATGATATCTTCTACACATCAGATTATCTCTTCTATCTCTTGTATTCTGTTGGTGATGCTTGCATCTATGACTCATGCTCTCTTTCCTAGGACTTGTATCTTCATAGTTGTCCTCCTTTTTTGTTTCCTTTAATGTATCTGTTTCCATTTTTAGAGCCTAGATAGTTTTGTTTAATTCCTTCACCTGTCTGATTTTGTTTTCCTAAATTTGTTAATGGGATTTATCTATTTGCTCTTTAAGTTCTTCTAATTGTTTACCCCTATGTTATCCTGTATTTCTTTAAGGGAGTTATTTATAACCTTCTTTAAGTCCTCTGTCATCTTAATGAGATAAGAACTTAGATCTGAATTTTGATTTACAGGTGAGTTGGGGTATTCTGGGATTGCTGTTTTGGGAGAACTGAGTTCTCATATTGCCAAGTAGTATTGGCTTCTGTTATGTTTTTGTGCTTGCTTCTTGTCATCTGCTTATCTCTAGTGTTAACTGGACTCACTATCTCTGACTGAAGCTTGCTCCTCCTGTGAGCTAGTACTGTCAGCCAAGTTCCTGTACTTTTCTCTCAGTGAATCTGAAAGCAGAGATCAGGAACCAGTCCCAGTGGCCATATCTTTTCCCTCATTTCCAGGCAATTAAAAGTATGTCTTCAAATGCTTTGTTCCTGGTTATTTAGATTCAAATGATATATTTGGTGACAGCAGGACAAAAAGCACACTTGTTATGTATTTCATGCAGCAAACTCAATGAATGAGGATCTGAAGGATTCCCACTCTGTGACTTCATTCAAGCCTATACAGCATTTTCTCTTTCAACTTTATCCAGATATGGTTCTGGAGGGTCATGGACTTTTGGGGGGAACATTTGAGCTAGTATGATACTAGTCTTCTTGTCTTCCTATACAAAGAACTACAGTTTGGTTGATAGAAAAAGGAAAAACTTATATTCTCATAATTC
Organism: Arvicanthis niloticus; assembly: GCF_011762505.2. Taxonomy (NCBI): domain Eukaryota; kingdom Metazoa; phylum Chordata; class Mammalia; order Rodentia; family Muridae; genus Arvicanthis; species Arvicanthis niloticus. Next base: position 78,296,884 of record NC_047667.1, on the reverse strand, counting down.
TGAAGATTGCAGGTCTGGATTCAGGAGCCTTTATTTTTCTTGAGTCTGCTCTATTTAGCATACAAATGGGTGTTTTTCTTACTGGTCTATAGATGACCTTCGATATGTGTGTTTCTGTCTAGTCTCCTTCCCTTATAATGGCATCCATCTTACTAGATTGTTTAGGACCACTTTTCACATTTATTGTTTTTCCAGTGATCTTTATTCAAATACCCCTTTGTACCCCCACACTGGGGAGGATAGTTGTAATACTGAAACAAAAAAATCAGTGATTTTGGATCTAAACTATCACTTACTTTATAAATTGGTGACCTAGAAACTTCACTCATACTGAGAGTTGGGCATCACTTTCTCTAGTAGCCTCACAAGGTAACAACAGTTTCATAAAGAGCAAAGCCTCGGTTATTTCTTAAATTGTATACAGAGCATGTCGACAACCCCTGTACTTGTTGATATCAATTGTATATGTGACATACACTAGCATCATCCCAGAGATAAAATTCTGAGTATGACTGTGAAGGACTTTGAAGATTTTATTAATTAAGGTAGAAACACCCACCGTAAAGTCGGTGGCACTGTACTATGTCCTGTTCTGTATAAATAAGAAGAAAAAGTGAATTGATATTAACATTCATTTCCCTCTATTTCTTGTTTGTGGACTCAATGTGACCAGTCATACCTTGTCCTACACAAATGAATGATTTTTTTCCATTGTGAGCCTATAAACCTTTTCTTTTTTAAATTACTCTTTACAAGTATTTTGTTAAAGTAATAAAAATATAAAACTAACTCTGACCCTTTGAATGGATAGGAAATGTGGCTGACTGTTGTGTCTCATGGAGGGTAATTGAAGATACCATGTTGTCCTCTAGATGCTAAATCTTGAGCAAGGAGTGTAGTGGGAAATATTGAAATATCCAACCCAAATGACTGGTCAATGAAAACACAACTCAGTAATTATGAATATATTCTGTAAGCCTAAATTGGGCAGATACTTCTACACTACTCTGTTCTCCAGCTATAAGACCCTTATAACTTGAGGATTTTCCAGACCCTGTGTAGGTCCTTCTACCTCCTGCTTCCCAGTTGTCCTCTCCTTCATTGTCTTTCTCCTTTGTTATCTTCCACCAACCTTTATTTCTCAACCTCCCCTTCTTCTGTTCAATCACTGGCTCCAGCCTTTATTTTACAAATTAAGATGGGCAGAAGGTTCACTAGAATTCACCTGTGTAATGACTCACACCTCATCTGCAGCCCTTCACAGAAAAGGGGAATTAGTATCAAAATACAAGGCTGGGGCTATCCACAATGGAAAGACAATAGTGTTCTCTGTCTCTTCTTCTGCTAGATTTTCCTTTAAGCTCTCCTCATTACTGATTGGCCTGCAGCCCTGAATGCTTCTGAGGTAGTCTCAGCTCTTTTTCACTAGTGAACCAAGGTCAATTGAACTGCAACTCTTGAGCTACCACAATACATTACAAACTGGAGAAACTGCTTGTGGGGATCTCTAAGGCAAAGCCTGAGGCTGGCAGCTTAATGGGGCTGAATTAAATAATGGGCACGCAGTTTGTGTGGCCTTGGATCCAACAGCCTGTGATAGACAGAACAGTAGCTACAGCATTGCTCAAAATAGCACACTGGACATGAGAAAACAGCTGAAATTCTCCAGACTCTGCTGCATTTTGTCAAAAGGACACTAGCTATTTAGCAAAGGGGTATAAGGGACACAATGTTTGGGGCACTTGGCCTTAGAGACCTAAAATCAGACATTGAGAGGGTGCTAGATAAGGCAGGGATGACTCATGGACTCATAACAAGAGAGGTGGTGGTTATTAAGTGAAGTAACATAGACAAGGACTCTGCAGAGATGACCTTCCCCAAATGAGCCATCTGCTTTTTAGATTGACCTGATGCTAAGTGACCCAGAACTGAGCCTCAGGAAAGCTCAAAAATGTAAGGAGAGAGCAATGTTTGGCTATTCTTGGTACCTAATAAAGTCACAATAAATTTGGTTTGTAAGTGTTCAAATGAATTGAACACAGGTTAATGATTGTTATTAGAACTAGGGCTATTTGTGGTCCAGTGGAAGCAGGAAACACAAAATGATAGGTAGATAATCTGGTAAAGGCTTAGTTCCTGGTTGTGAGATAGCATTATTGCTGTGTGGTATGACCCTGTAGCCTCTTCTATAAGGGGATTATCTCATTCATGGGCATCCACCAGTCAGAATGTAATGCTAGATTCCAGCTATTGGTCTGGTTTAGCACTATAGCAATTCTTCCTCACTCAGCTACTCAGACCTAAGACACCATCTGTGTCTTAGTGGCTAACAGACTTCAAGATTCCAGGAGGCCTCAGCTTAGAGGTGAGTTTAATCAAAGAATGTATTGGTGCCTATATTTCTGCTTCCATTTCTTCTCTGATTCCTGCCTGAGAATCAAAAAACCTGGCTTATAATAGGAAACCATCCTCATCCTTCAAAAAGTATAAGATGGAACCGTAACTTGGGCTACACATGTCTTGATCTCCTGTTTAGAGTCCCTTCCATGTTGTCTGTTTTTGGTGCTGGTGCTATCTTGAAGAAGGTGACTTTCAGATGTCTGAGGAGTATTCACAGAATGCTAGACAATTCTGGTTGTAGTTGGATCATTGTCATTGCTCTGTGATGGTGGTACCTTCTAAGATCGATTGCTTCAATGTTGTCAGAGCTTTCCTTCAGAATACATCCTTCCTGGGTATGGGGTGATACCATAGATTCTAGTTCTACTGATCCAAAGCGAACCCCTCAGGCTGGTTCCTTTTGTTTTGTGGGGAGACAAAAACCAAGTGTAGAGTGTTCTAGGATAAGGCTGCTCAGAAATCTGGCACAAAATGCTCTCCAACAAATTTATGAAACCTGAATCCTCAAACAGAATAAAAGCAATTGAAGGACCTCTGTGGAGTGCAAAGCAAGATCTCTCTTTTTGGATATCCAGGCTTTCATCAGCTCCTAACTAGCTGTAAAAGAAAAAAAATGCCCCCAAGGTACTGCATTTTAATTTTATCTTCTAATGCATGTGTACAAAGCTAAGCTGGTATTATTTTCCATCCTGATGAGGTGCCAGAGGGAATGTGGTATTTTTTTTTTTAATTTGATAGGTTAAAATGTAGGCTTGTTTTTCTTCATTAGGAGAATCCTGTACTTCTGAGCCCCTTTCCACATATCACACAATAATTACTGCCATGCTATATATATATTCTTGTACACCTTCAGAAAACAGACTCCGAAAAGTGGTTTCAGAAAAGAAATTATCAGGTAACGGTACCTCTTGTCAAGCCCAAGCATCTGAATTTAATGAAGAAATAAAATAAAAAGGATAAATATGCCCTCATAGTGTGCAATACAAAAGTGTTCTTATCTATTGCTGAATCTCTAAGAGGAGCATGTCACCAGGATTAGGCATCACTCTCAAATGTGCTGTGGCTAATAAGACAGAAAGTGAAAATTAAAAAGTAATTTTTAGAAGGTTATTGCTGATTAGGAAAATAAAACCTTGGCTGAGTCAATGTGGATATGGAGTCTACATCATTTTGTGTCCATAAGAACTACTAGTTGAAACAGGTTTAGCATATTCGATACTAGAGCTACCATCATCCTTAATTCTCATTTTTTTTTTTTTAATATGGATGACACAGAAGTATCATAGTCTCTTAGCAGAGGTGAAAAGAGGAAGAACACATGCATGGTATGGCTTTCAGCACAACTCATAAATGGAAAGAAGTGATTGTGAAGATGATGGGGCTGTATTGATTCCCAGCAGGAGACAGTGGCACCCAAACTGAGCTTCCAGAGGCAGTTTCAAAAAAGAATGCATTTCTTTCTGAAGAGCAAGAAGATGAGATCAGGTCATATCCATTTATCATAGAAAAGTGTTGTGAAAGAGACTGTAGTAGGCATTTTTTATTTGAAGAATATAAATCCAATCACAGAAAGAAAGAGAGTAGGCAGATGAAATAAACTAGCTTGTAAGTAGCGTAACAAAGTAGACCTGGCATCCAGTTTTTCATAGCATCTCTCAGCCCCTACCTGTTACAGTGCTGTTTGCTAGCACACCAACCCGATACCCAAGGGGCTGGACTTCACTTTCCTATATAATCCAACTATTCCTGTTATCTGCCACCTTTGTATCATTTCTCTCTTGGCTGCACCTCACTGTCCTCCCTTCTCTCTCTCTCCCCATTCCCTTCTCATCACACGGAACAGCCCATTCTAGCCATGGTTTTTTATTCTGGACTCTCAGAGATGTACCTGCCTCTGACTATGCTCAGCCAAATGTCTTTAACATGTTTTCTCCTCCATCATAACTAGGACCAGTCACATTCCTTACTTTTTAATTCTGGATGTGCCAATGGTAGGGCAATGGCAGACCGATGGATGGCAGAAACACAAGGTACAGAGTTGGAAGGGTGGAACTGGTACTGTTCAGTGAGGCCAACCCTTTTTCAAAAGAGTGGATTCTTGTTCCCTTGCCTGCTAAGTGGAAATGGTGATTGCTTGTATTATTACTACCCCCACTCTGGGTCCTTTTCATTTGGGAGCTTAAGAAATAATGCTATTTTTGTGGTGAAAAGCTCAAGAAACCATATACCTCCCCATCATATTCCTGCTGAATTTCAATGATACTGGTATTGTAGGGAGTCCCTACATGGTGACTAGATTGTAATAGGGGCACTGGTGGTCATCTAGTGGACCACCCAGCTTGTTTTGTAACATGAACAAATAATTAAAATTGTGGGAAAAGCAAAACACTGGGACTTAGAAATGGAAAGTGACAGATGTTTCCCTTCCAGATCAGAAGGACCTTAGGCTTAGAAAATTAAGGCTACAAGATTCCTTGGTTGGTTATAGGAACCCTGGCTCCTCCTTTTTCCCTTTGTTTACCGGGTGAGAACAATAATAAAACAAGCAGTCACCATCACTCTGATGCCTACCAATCCTCATAGACCTCCTCGCATGGAGTATTTGAGAGGGAGAACGGAGACATCTTTGGATACATCATACTCATTCAGGGCAGCAAGAAATTGAGGCAGCTGCTCATGTTGTATCTATGGTCAGAAGCAAGGAGTGATTGAAGACATGACTGAAGCAGGGAGCATGAAGTAGCCATAGGAGAATTTCAAGAATGAGACATGAGATTCACTTAATCTATTTTTTTTTTTTTTTTTTTATTTAGCTCAACACACCAGGCCATGTCCTCATGCTGCCAATAGGTGGGGTGAGTTGTTCCAATACAATTAACGTAATTTAGAAATTACTTTAGAGATATTACTAGAGGCCAGTTGTCTCAGTGATTCTGGATCCTGCCACGTTGACTATAAGTAAAAAACACTGTGGTTATCTATTGACATTTGAATCTGAGAACCTTAGAAAACCACGTGCCTTTGAATGCAAATGTTTGATATTTAGAAGAAAAGTCTAGCTCTCTGTCTCCCAGAATCTGGGGGCCATGCTATCTTGCTGAGTCTTGTGTCTATTGCATAAAATCTATCCCTTTGGATTCCTTTCTCCAGATTATTCCCATTTAGTATTTGCACCTAGACTCATCTTTTCTGAAGAACAGCTTTAATACCGCTCTTGACATATTTTTTTCAGGGGGGGCTGATTGTTACTACTAAATTATTATAAGGAAACAAATCAATATTGCTTTTGTCTTCTTCAAAATCTGTTCTAAATGGTCTGTCTACCAAACCTGCTACAGTAGTAGATATTTGCTAGAAAACTGAACCAGTTTCTGGGAAGAAATGGCTTCCTGTTGGTCATTAGTTCCAGCAAGAAGGTCTAATACATTGATTAATTTTATAGTTTGGGAAGTAAGACTTTTACCTGCTAGTAGCACAGATACTACTAGACTAATGACACTTATTACTTGTCATTTTCCACTTTTGTTTTGTGACCCAGTGAGTTTCATTATGGTTCTTTACAGAAGCATAGGTGAGGTGTTATTTATAGGAGCACAGGCATTTTGCCATTGGCCATACCATTGAAGAAAATGTCTCTAATACCTCTATCTAACATTATCAACCTATATCGAAACCAATAATTTTACTTAATTTTCCATTTGCTAGAGAAATCACCTGAAGATTTTCTACACTGCTGAAGTTGAAAACTTACTGCTGAAGTTGATTTTTGCACAGTAGGGTAACTGTAGTTAATGACAATGCATATTTAAGAGTATCCATTTGAGACAACTTGATTGTTTTTACTACAATGAGCAACATAATATTTGAGATAAGGGAGGCCTTAATTGCTCTAATAAATTATTCATGTAAGCAGATTTTGAAAACAATCACACCTCACTGCAGTTTTGAATCAGTTAAGATTAATCTTAAGACGTGCAAATGTAATCTTTCCGAGTCTTTTGTACTTTTTCTAGAAGAATAGATGACATGGTTTTCCCAACCAAACCCTTTAAGTACAGAAGAAGTTCAAACATAAATTCAAATAAGAAATTGAATAAGAAATTGACAATAGAGAATGTTTACACATATATCCATTAAGAATAACTATCTGTCTAAACATCAATAATCTGTCACAGGTTCATGGAGAGTTAAAGACCATAACTAAGTTATCATTGAAGTTTTGTATACATAATCTCAGTTAATCTTCTGCCCTTGTATCTACAATAAATCATTAGTTCCATTTTTATTTGGAACAATTAACTTTGGTTAATTGTTTTACAACCTCTTGAAGTTGCAAATGCCTGCTTTCTGTCTCAGAAGCAATTAACTCCTGGCACTTGAAGACTATCAGAGTTTTTATTGCCATTTTGACATTAGAAAGGACTTAATAGGAGTCTAGTTATAAAAATCTTAATAATTACTAATATAACTTTAGGAATTCTTATATGATCATCATTAAAACTAAGAAATCATCTATTTGTCTATACAGCATTACTACAAGGGAGTACATCTTTGTTGTTCTGCAGAAATCTGCTCAAAAGAGTGGGCTATTATCTAGTGATTGTAATATATATTAAATAATAACAGAAAAGCCTATTAATAGCAGGAATCTTTCCTAAAATATAATCTTCTTGGCCTTGACTAAAGAATTGAAACCATCATAAATTTACAATCCAAAATAGAACTATCTCAGGAAGATCACTTGATAGTATTTATCTTTTCCCCGATGGCTCCATGCAGTTGGTATTTTACAATTTACTGTCATATCACTGTACATTGTTCTATATGAACAATAAGACATTTCATTCCTGTGACTGAAACACCTCCTCTTTCTAAGTACTTCATTAAACAGAGCAGAATGATTTGAATATATTTCAAAACTGAAACAACTGTGCTTTCCAAGTAAAAGTGGATTTTTCTTTGGTCTTCACTGTGGGAAGTTGGGATAACTCCCATATAGACCCATCAATTTTTTAGTGTCTTCTGTTCAGAAACACCATAATTCTTTGTATCGATATTTATATCAAATATTGGAAAGAGGTGTTTTCTGGTAGCCTTAATTTTCATCAGATCAAAAAATTATTGGCTTTCAAATTTTATAGTCCTTCTCTTATTGCAATATAAAAACTTCTAAGTTCAAGACTGTGAGTACATGGGAGGAAGTGTGTAGCAGTCTGGTTACATTAATTATCTGTTGCTGTGATATATTCCCTGACAGAGTAATTTTAGGTTTGAGGGATTGGTTTGGCTAACAGTTTGAGGGGAGACAATTCATCATGGCATGTGAATTGGGTTCTGTGGGAGAAAGCATTGGGTCTGCAGTCAACAATCATAGGGAGACGAGTCCTGGTAATCAGCTGGTTTCTCCCTTCTTTCCTTTGTACTCAGTCTTAGATCTCAGTCCAGGGCAAGGTGGTACTAACATTTAGAGAGCATCTACCATATTTGTTAATCTTCAGAAACACTTTCACAGACATGCGCAGAAGGGAGTCTCCTAGGTACCTCCAAAATCAGTCACATTACAATGAGTGTGCCATCATAGCACAAAATATACTTTATTTAACATTTAAGGATTAAGTATCTTTCTAGAATTTCTACTTTATAAGTCTTTGCTTCTTCATTCCTTACATTTATGTAGCTAGTTTTCTTTTAAGTTTTTATTTGGATACTTCACAATATGTGAGGTTTCTTTCACTTTTTCTTCTCTTCACTTTTTCATCAATATCTTTAAAGAAATAGATTAGCTGTATACAAAAGAGTTTTATATTTCTGTATTAATTTTTAAAATTAAAAATTTGTTTTAAAATTAAAATTTGTTTATTTGCATGTGCATTTGAATGTATGCACACTTGTAGGAAGATTTCTCTAATAATTTGATTGGCTAATAAAGATGACAAGAAGCCAATCACTGAGAGAGGATATGGAGGCTGCTTTTTACAGGTCCAAGAGAGGAAGAGGGGACACAGGAGAAACAAACAGCCTTTTTGGAAAGGCTGAAAGTGAGAACATGTGCATGATGTAGACTGTGGAATTGTCAGAACTGGTGGAGGCTTCCATCATTAGAAGAATTTCCAACATGAAATAGATGATGAGTTTAGAACAACAGATTCTGCACCCAGAATTTGTGTCATTCTGGTTAATTTTATAATTAAGATTGATGTTTTCCATTTGAGATGATTCAGGTGAGTGAGTGAGAGGGCACAGCTATGTGGCAGCTGTGGCACTGACAGAGCCAAGCAATGGGGGTGAACAGTTGGTTGAACCCAAGTGGTAGTTCCAGAAGTTCACAGGAGAGACACCTGACAGGTGGTTTAGGAAAAGCCACCAGAGAAATGGGCAGTGGTCGTGGTCTCTGGCTGTTGGACCATGTTAGGGACAGACAGAGACCACCTATGCCAACTCCTAGTTGGAACAAGCATGGGTTCTTTTAAAATTACACACTGCACACACCCAATGTGTGTGTGTGTGTATGAGAGAGAGAGAGAGAGAGAGAGAGAGAGAGAGAGAGAGAGAGAGAGCAGAGGACAGCTCAGATGCATCTGTTCTCTCTTCATCATGTGATCCCACAGGCACTTGTGTATATTCTTTGTATCACAGAATAGTAATAGTTCAAAACTCAAATCTCCTGTCTAATTCACAATATTAAACAGGTTAAAAATGAATAAGGAATCATAGATTGAGAGTACCTATTCACCTTTTTAATGTATTTATATTTAAATTTATTTGAACATTTCTTCTGCATTTAAAATTCTCGGGGCTGATGTAGTAGCTCAATAACTTGGTTTCTTGTAATCAGCAAAATGGTGGATTCTGTTTGTGTATCCAGTCTGTTTGCTTATGTCTTTTTAATGCAGAATTGAGTCTATTGATATTGAGAGATATTAAAGACAGATGATTGTTACTTCCTGTCATGTTTATTGTTGTAGGTAGACTTATGTGCATGTGATTCCCTCCTTTCATCTTTGTTTTGAGATGATTAGTATCTTGGTTTTTTTTTAGTGTAGGTACCCTCCTTGTGTTGGAATATTCTTTCTAGGGTCCTCTGTATGGTTGGATTGGTAGATAGATATTGTTTAAATCTGATTTTGTCCTGGAATATTTTGGTTTCTCCATCTATGTTGATTGAGAATTTTGTTTAGTATAGTAGACTGAGCTGGCATTTGTGTTCTCTTAGGGTATGCATAAAATCTGTCCAGGTTCTTCTGGCTTTTAGTGTCTGTTGAGAACACTGGTGACATTCTGATAGGTCTACCTTTATATGTTTCCTGGCCTTTACCTTTTAATATTCATTCTTTGTTCTGAGAATTTGGTGTTTTGATTATTATGTGATGAGAGAATTTTCGTTTCTTGTCCAATCTATTTGGTATTCTATAGGCTTCTAGTACCTTTAGGGTCATCTGTTTTTTAAATTGGGAAAATTTTCTTTTATGATTTTTTTGAAGATAATTTTCAGGTCCTTTGAGCTGGGAATCTTCACTCTTCTTTATTCTTACTTTTCTTAGATTTGGTCTTTTTTATTGTGTCCTGGATTTCCTGGATGTTTGGTTAGGAAATATTTTTTTTATGTCTTGAGTTTTCTTTGACAGTCATGTAAATGTCTTCTAACATATCTTCTACACCTGAGAGTTTCTGTTCTATCTCTTGTATTCTGTTGGTGATATTTACATCTGTAATTCCTGCCCTCTTTCCTAGAATTTGTACATCAAGAGTTGCCTTCATTTGTGTTTTCTTTATTGTTTCTACTCCCACTTTTAGGTCTCAAACTGCTTTTTTAATTCCTTAATGCTTTATAGTACAACAATTAAATAAGAACAATAACAACAAAACAAGCAAACTCTTACAGAAAACTACCTTTAAAAATAGGTCTCTGTTAACAGAGATTTGTGTGCAGTACATAGTGTTAAGAAGTGTCTCTTATCTTCATTCAATGAGGATAGAGGTCACACAGGAATATAGTAATTGAAACTTGAGAAAAGATGGCAACCACTAACCATTTGGGTTTCGAACATCCCATCTTAGGATTTTTTTTTTCTAAATCTTGCTTACTTGAAGGCTTATATTGTGCAGGAGGCCAAATGCATATAGATAAGACAGCCATAATTAGAATTGTTTCATATCAAGTTATATAGAAGCCCTTTGTATGTCAATTCAACCTACACTTCTGAATAAAAAGTTAAAATATCTGTCTCAGTAAGATAATAGACATGAAACAGTGATAAAAACAAAAGTATTAGACCTCATATAAACTTAGTGAATTATGCTACAGCCTATCAGTCATCCTTTCAAATATTTGGTGGCTATTTTCACATCTTCATTAAAGAAATGTATATTTAAGTCTTTCTCTACAGTACAATCTGATTATTTGTTCTCAGATTCTGTGAACTACAGTGCAAACCTGAGAGTGTGAGTCAAGTTCCCCAAGACTCAAAATCTAGATTTGTGAAAGTGGCCTGCAACTTCAGTATTAACAGGAAAGGGCAGCATAGACTCCAATTCCAGGTTTTTGCCAGTCCTCTAAATGAAAAGTGACCTTCAAGTTTATTGACAGTCTCTCCTAAAATATAACGTGAATGGATGCTTTTCTTTCTGAATGATCTCTTACACATTTCAGAGAGAGGTATGAGAAGAAAAAAAAGTGTCTATAGAAGGGTGTTCCCCTCCTCAACTGTGTTATTGCGGGAGAGGGTCAGGGAAGTAGAGGAGAAATGTAGAAACCTAGTAAAAGGAAACTCCCTGGAATCTACAAGAGTGACCTAAGTGACGTCTCCTATTAAAAGGTAATACAGAGCCCAACCTGATCATCTTCTATAATCATGTAAAGCTCTCAGCAATGGATCTCGGACATGAATTCAGCTGCAAAATCTATGACCTAAAATTTGTCTTGCCTACAAGCTACTGGGTTAATAATGGTGCAGGAAGATTGGGAGTGGCCAACCAATGGCTTGTCCAAATTGAGGCTCATTTCACAATAGGGAGTCCATGACTGATACTGCCTGGATGTCCGAGAACCAGAGGCTGGTCAGCCCAAAGACCCCCAGACACAACTGAAAAAGAAATCAATGAAACGATTCCTGTTGACATTCCACACAGACACATACATACACACTCATGCACATACCCGTTTAAGATTGATCAACTTATTTACACTTGATAACAAACAAGCTTTAAGCATATTGCAACCTATGTCATTATTAATACCCTATCCCTCACAAAATACATTTTCTTATATTTCATTCACTATACAGTTACAAAATAGTTGTTAATTTTCATGCTTTTAATCTTTTAAACTACATGCCACATTTTAAATGTACTGTTTTTCCACCATTATACTATTCAGTATTCTGTTTGTTTGTTTGATTTATCATTATCAGGGTTTATACAATGAAGGATGCTTCTAGACGTTGCTCATCAAGCTTGTCTAATTACTATAAATACACTTATATTTTCTCATCTAAAGCAAGCCTTGCTCCATCATTTTTGAAAAGGTGAATGGTGTCAGTGTATTTGTTTGACAGTATTTTATTCTCTCACTTTGATTTTCATATATATTTTACTGTAGAATAGTAATACACCTGGTTAAAAGTTTACTGATGATCTTAAGGAAGTTTCCTCACATTTGTCAATGACTTTTCCCATGTATTTGATAGTTTGATGACAGTGTTTTGAAAAATCCTAGATGGATACTCTTAGCTTCTTGAGTTTAGGTAGCTATTTACTCCTCAACTGTGAAAATATTTTCATTAGTATTTCTTCCAATGTTGTCTTCTCAAATATCTCTGCAAACAACCTTCTGGAGACTTTCAACAATAGACGTATTGATGGTGATTTGTGAGTTGTTTAGGTTTTCTTGCATTATAAAACCAATAGTTTCAAATAACATGCCTTATAAAGACAGCTATTGAAATATATTGTGAATTATCAATTCAATTATATTATTTTTTATTTACTAAATTTCCACCTGCCTTAAAGACTCTGCCTTTATTTAAGATCTGTACTCTATTTTATTACTTTTGTTACATCTGAATTGTAAACTTCATTGGGCTTCTTAAGTTGACTATTTGTAATTTTTGTTATGAGTTTTTATACTGTCTTTTTAAGGACCAATTATTGGTACACATTTTTTATTGAACAATATTTCTCTGATTGATCATATGCTTATATTATCATATTTGTTCAAATGGAAAAATAAACAGAAACCAGCTACCTCTCCAAGACTCTAAGAATACGCATGAAAATACTTCAATTATCTATTCCACCCAATTACATTTTGAACATCTTCCTGTTGTAAATTATGGGTGTGTGGTTTCCTAGTCACAAATATTTATGAGTGTCTTTCTCAGTTTTAAAATCTGTTGTTCCTTCTGTTGTCTTTTTGGAAGTACTGTAGCTTCTCTGTTGGTACAACATGTTACAGAGCTGTTGTCAATTTCTTTGTGACCCAAGAACAGCCACATATGCAGATATGGATATATGTTATGTCTAGAGAGACAGGAATGGCTCACTTGATCAGCTTCTTGATTTTTAGTCAGGGGAAATCTGACTCTATATGTAATATTCTACTGCTCACTTGAAGCATGTCATTTCTAGGTGACATTTCCCCCTCCTTGCACCAGTTCTCAGAGAATGTGAACAGAACAGTAGAATGCTGTTCTGAGTAAAATCAACAATGCTTCTTAAAAATTAATTTTAAGTTATATGTATGGGCACCTGCAGAGAATAGAATGAGGAATTTAATCCTCTGGAGAAGGAGCTATAGGCAATTGTCAGCTGCCTGGCAATGGTTCTGACAGGACAACAGAAGTTATGTTTTCTGCAAGAGGAAAAAGTACTAAGACACTAAGCCATATTTCTAGCCCCTCAATGATACTCCTAAGTCATTTCAATGCATTCATTATATCTATGGAATGTCCTCACTGTGTATGTATCCATCTGTAAATTTTGCAGCAAGTGTCTTGTGATAGGCTTTGTGGTGCTGATCATCAGTCTTATCAATCCAAAAGAAAACTAAGTATATTGTTGATGTAGAATGAAGACAAGATAGAACTACCTAGTGGCTTAAAAATAATAAAAATAACATTTACAACCTTTTTCTGTTTCTTGTGTAAACTTCTATCTTTAATAAATAGTAATCAAGAATCCCACAAAAGAAAATTGTCTGCATTGACAACTAGCAGAGCAAAATTAATGAAATAAATCTATTACTCACCATAGTGAAAAGTTGAGGTAGATTAGGTGTGGCACAATCTGGGATGCCCATATAGATTCTTTACAATGAGGAGATAACCTTATGCCACAATCCAGAAGAGACAAGTAATATTTTGTTATTGTAGTGAGAGTGTCTTTTTTGTGAACACCTCAATATAAGGCTAGGTCGTTTCACATGTTTTCTTATTATTTGATATCTTACTTGTAAAAAAAATCAAGGTAAGTTTATCCCAGTCAATAACCCAGCTTTCATTTATTTTGGGTAATTAGTGGGTCTACCAATGCCTCATGCATCAGTAATTATTCTACTCCTCCCACCCCCAGGTCAAACTAGGCCCCTTCCTGCTAAGGTTTTCAGATGAGAGAAATGGGGCTCATTCAGAAAGTTGTGTTGCATACTCTGGCATCACATATGAGCACTTATCTCATCCAGGTCTGTTTCCTGAAATGGTTTTACTTCCAATTTTCTTGTTTTCTCATATCACAGAATGTGAACGTAGTCACCTACAACTCATTTGCTTGATTGTCACTTTGACATTTTTCTGAACATATTGAAAAATAACACTGGGTATATAAACAGTAGCCTCAATAAGGCAAAAGATTCAATCAGAACAAACAGGCATGCAAAGATTAAGAAGAATTAAGATGATGCAAATAAATTCAGAAAAAAGAACCAGGCATTCATATACAAATTGGACACTAATAAGTGGGCATCATATAATTATGGGTGTCATGAAAGAAAATATTGAGAAGATGAAACATATATAAAAATATTAGAAAAATATTAGAATATATTAGAAAAAAGAGTTTTAAAATAATCTTAGATACTTCTATTTGATTGGTTTTAGTTAGAAATATTAGAAGATGACTTAGAATATTATAGCAGATTAAGAATTTAATCCAATTAATAGATTTAGAAAAATCTGTAGAAGTAGCTATTTTCCCTTGAAACATTAATTTCTTACAAAAATGTTCATGTTACCTCATAATAAAGTAAGTTTCAAAAATAGAAAAAATAAAAGACTACAAGAAACAGAGGATCCACTGATAATAGATGAATATTAGGTAGATTATGTATTCTTAGTATTTTTAAATGTACAACATTGATTAAACTCTTTGATTTTATCTACTAATTGTAAAATTAAAGAAAATTGTTCAAAATGTTTAATGAAACAGCACACATTAATTACTTTTCCACAATAAAAACCTGAGGAAACATAGATAAGGTAGGGAAGGAAGTGATTGGGAAAAGGAGTGGGAGAATAAAGAAAAAAGGGAAGAATGGAAGGAGGGAGAAAACTAAAAATCCGGGTGGTGAGAATGAGGAGAATCTAAGGGGCATTAGAGCTCAATAATGACTTTGATTATAAGTCCTAGAGGTGACATCTGAATTAGTTTCTCAAGGTCACGGAATATTGCCTCATCTACAAAACATGGCTGTGGAATAAACTCTACTTGGCTGCAACACAGGATCCTAATAACATTTCCAATTCCAAGGTCATATAGTTGAAAAATGTATCACACACAAAAGACACCAAGTCCACTCTTAGTTTTTCCTACACTTATAAAGTTCAAGTAGCTCGACCAACATGATACAAAAATATCAAAATAAAAAACATGTCCCATATTTAATTGAACACAATTCTGAAATCTTATGCCATTAATCTAAAGCTAAGTAAATATCATGTGAAACCAGAAATGGGGATAGTTTGGAAATCAGAGGCACTCATCCTGTACAGTGACATCACCACAGAACACATTGTACAAGGAAGAGGAAACACTGAAGATGAACTTATAAGAAAAAGCAACTCAAGCATTCTAAAAGAGTTTTTTCCAAAAGATGAAAGAAAATAGAGACATACCTTACCACTACAGATGAGAAAAGTGTTTCTGATAAAGCTCAAGTAGTGACACCATTGGCAAAGACATAACTTCACAAGCAAGAAGACCTGAGATCAATCATTAAAGCCCAGATGTAAAAGCAGGCATGGTGCCACACCTAAAATCCTGGCTCTGGTAAGGTGAGTCAAACTGATGCCTTGGGGATCTTGAGACAGCCAGCCAAATGTAACCAGGAATTTCCCAGCCATGGAGAGGATAGCCCCAAAGTAGGTGAGTAAAGGTCCTGAGGGTATGTATCACTTGAGGTTGAATTCTGATTTCCACATGACTGTATATGCATGTGTATATGCACACCAGCACATACACACACACACACACACACAGAGGCACAGATACACATGCATACACATGCATGCATACACATATGCACACAAACATGCACACACACAGAATGTCTTATGCGAATTATACAATAAATATATTAAAACTGCTTTATGATAAAATGGAAGAATTATAAATCAGAAAGCAATTTTTAAAACTGTGAAAAAGTACTCTGCCAGAAACAAATGCAAAGGATATGGAAATATAAAATGTAACAAATCATTTTTGGAAAGTCTTTCATAATAAACTAAAACAGGTATGTTTGTCTTTTAAAAGATTTCCTAATTTCAATTTTTTTCTCCTAATGTAAGAGTATTGTTATATAATGTCACTAAGTGAACCAACGGTTTGCGGCTTTGTGAAAACTACAATTCTTATTGATATAATAAAATTATTTAATGTTAAAAAAAGAAGGTCTTTCATAGGTGAATCAAACACTAGAGGTTTTTAATAGAAATTTGAAGAAAATTTTTTTGAATTAACACAAAAAAGTATGCATATAGATGAAAAATGGATGAGAATTTAGAAGAATGAATAGATATACCAAAAAATATTTATCCTGCAGATATAATTGGAGTTTCTGAGTGATGAGTTATTGTCAATAATGATAAAAGTATACGTGAGAGTAAATGGTTTCTATATTTTCTAAAATTGCACCTTTATAGTAAGAACATTCCAGATCTTGAGGAGTATCACAGAGGTAATTCCACTCAGAAGCTGTCAAATGTTTGAAAATATCTCCAGAAGGAAAACCAAAGGGCAAAATATACCACACATGGAAGAAAAACACACAATGGGCATTTTGAACACCATGATTGTGGCTGAATACACTAAGTGCTGTTTTCTAAGTTCTTCAGGACAAAATATTACCAAATCAATGTTTATATATATTGCTATATAAAACAATGATCAGAAAAAAATATTTTCACTAACACTGTTGACTTCCCTGAAACTCTCAAACAGTATTGTCACAATATCAGAATCTTTCCACACCATAAATACATCAATTATTAACTCTGTAGTGGTGGTACAGCCCTGTTTCCCTGCACATGTTGAAGTCTACTATTGTCTGGATAGCCTTCTGTGGCTCATCAAAATATGGATGACACCCTTCATTGGCAGTGCTTCTCCTTCTCTGACCTTGACTAGAGAGTTCAACACCCCCACACATATACACACAGAGACACGTACACATTCCTCTACCTGCAAAATGTCAGGTAGCCTTGGTTAAGATGTGCTGCAGTGGGGAGATGGAAGGCAGAAGGAGGACAGTGCTCAGAAGCTCATAAGCCAGAGATCCTGAAGTACACAACAAAGAACAAGTGACCATACCTCAAACAAGGTGGAAAAAGAACATTGACACCCAATGTTGTCCTCTGAACTCCATGTATCTGGTATGGCACATGCTTGTCTGAACACAGGTGCAGACACACACATAGACACATTAACACACATACATGCACACATATTAACATACATACATGCACACACACATCACACACATACATACAGAGAGACACATTTAGAACACATGGTTTAAATATTGTGAGTAAACATTCTTCCCAGAAGACCATAGACACTGAAAAAAAAATCACACATTCTTTTTTTTGTTTGTTTGTGAATCCTTCTTCAGCCACTCATTAATTATTTTGTATTCACAATTTATCCTGTGTGAAGAGATTGTTCAGAAGTATTTCTGTCCATTTATGTAAGCACTTAGGGGCTAACATATGACCCCAACTGATAATGGCTGTCTTTTGAATGCAGATTTTAAATACCAACTATAGCACAAATGGAAAATTTTTCACCACATTTTAGCACAGTAACTACAATGACTAGCAGCAAGAAAGGTATCCCTTTTGTTCCATTCAAACCAGCAACCCTCTGTGCTCTGTCTCAGCATTTATGATATACTTTGTTGATGACCACATATTGAGGCATAAATATTGCCACTTCTTTCTATGTAGACATCCAATATTCCCGCATTTACAGCAATTTTCTTCTTTTAAAAACAGTCCCATCCTTTTTTCAAGATCATGTTTTCCTTTTCAGAATGTTATTGATATCCTTCATACTAGAAAAAAAAAAACAAAATTCAAAATACAAAATAAAGCTTGTTTTCCACTGTTGAAGTAAGTGAATTTTATTATAATTTTGTTGTCACTATTGAGTCTCTAGTTGGCTTGTTTTAGAACCAGTGGGCAAGTCTAGCTTGCAGAGGCTGCCTGAAACAGACTCTTAGACTAATCATCCTGATAAGCCTTTAGAAACAGTGATCATGGGACTTTGTTTATTGCATTGCTTGCTGCTTGACTATTTTTATTTATTGTATTGCTAGCTCCTCAACCTAGAAGTGATCTTAAAAGTTGCATGTAATTAAAATGGTATAAAAGCAGATTGGGAAAAAAATTTCAGGGTGCTGCACAGCAACAAAAGAGGACAGGAGGACATAATGGAAGACTGCTTGAGAAAGACCTTGGATCACTGATAATGCAACAAAGTTGGGTGAAAAGATAATCCAATTTGTGTCTGACATAACTTTTTCTTTATGGTCACCAATTTCTTCATTATCAAGACAGTCTTAAGTGCTTTGATGAAAAATATCTCCTGAATGCCTGCTGGATGTGGTATTCAAAAATGGCCATCCTGAGGAGGCAACCAGCCACCATTTGGATGCCTATTTTAAACACTACTCATTTTTTTGCCCTCACTCTGATGACCCAGATTCACTCGCAACACCTACATCGATGATAGGGTTTGCTGGGGCCATAGGTTACCTTGGCCTAGATAGCCACCATGGCAGAGAATGTCAATGCAATAGTCTCTAAGTCAGCTGAGGCACTATAGGTTCAGGAGGTACTAAATCAACATCTTTATCAGGTTATCCACATTTTACAGCAACAGACTGACTTAATGGAAGAAGAGTTGGCCCTTGTTAGGGGCATGTCTTTATTGACCAGTAACTACAGTTTTCACTCAATATGCCTAACCCCTTACCAGGCACATAACACCATTGAAGCCTGACAATAGCTGGCTCAGTATCTTAAAGATACCTGGTCAGACAAATTCCTTAACTATTCTGTCCTGTTAAAGGAGAACATAGCAAACCTCAATGCAACCAGGGTGTCTGTGCTCTTGCTAGATGCAAAATTCTTGGAAAAAGTGTGGGACAATATGAGGAAGCTATTTGAACCCTTGTAGATAGCTACATATGCTGTGATGAGACAAAATGTCATACTAATAATTATTTTGTTTATGTGTCTTGCACAGTATATTTCCAGGAAATACTCTATTAATAAGGTAACCCTCGAGTTGTGGATGGCTCTCGAAATTCCCAATTGTAGCCTCTGTCTCTAAGGAAGTAATAAAAGCCTGGAAGGCAGAGATCCATGAGACTACCATGCAGGGTGTTTCTCATCTATCCCTTTCATGACATGTGTCCAGAGTGATATCTCTTTGAGGGCTGCATGTCAATGATGGGTAATATCCTAGAAAACAGGACAAGCTAGCACAAGAACAGTACAGTATACTGGAAATTCTGTAAGGTGGAGGCAACAATTTAGAGGTAACAATGTGGAGGCAATGGCTCCCTGGCTGCCACTAGACACAAAGGGGGGAAATGTAGGAGGAGCATTTGTGACCATATTTGCATAAATGCTGGAGGGCACACAACTACAAAAGCAGGATGAGATAATTGAAGAATACCTGAGATGCCAAGGATTTCTAATGCAGACAATGCCAGCCAACCAGGAATTGCTGCTTGCAAAAGCATTCAGATGACCTTCTCCAGCATTCTTACCACTGCTCCTGGAGTCTGTGTCCTTGAATCCTATCACTCACCTCCAAACCCCAAGAGCAAACAAGGTCTGGCAGTGGGTGATCCAGACCACAACCAGTGCATTATCATTTTCGATTGTTCAGAATCCCATAAACAACACTACACCAAAATTTCCCCTCATTGCAAGTCCTGAAGGTGAATGAGAAAAGAGAAGCTTTCCTGACAGGACATGGATCTTTAAACTTTCCCTCCTGGCAGGTCTTCTCAGGATTCTAGCTACATACCCTCTGTATTCATTTTCATTCCTTGTTTCAGGTCTATGGATCTTGAGTTTAGTGTAATTAGTGCTGCCCATAGATGAAATAATTCAGGGTCATGCACTCTGTGTGAGAAAGCTACCAGGGGATAGCTCCCTGCCAAAGATAAGTGACTACCTCTCTCCAAACAGTCACAACTGTCTACAGTTTTTTTAGCTAGGTTAGGACCTCTATACCATGTTCCCCATTCATACTGGGATTTTTCAGTGGCTAAATGCTTTGCAGATTACCATATCTGCCATGAGGTGACTGAAGGCAGCATCCATGAAGCCTTCCACACTTTGCCTCACACTATTACTGACTTCTGTTCTGCAGTGTAAGTGAAACATTCTCAAATAAACACTGTAGGCAGTATCTAAAGAATGACAGCTGAGGCTGAACTCTGGTCTCCACATGCATGTGTATTCATACCTGCAGGCATATGTCTGCACACATATGAGCATATATGTACGCACATACACACACATACTCACGTGTGTGTGTGTGTGTGTGTGTGTGTGTGTGTGTGTGTGTGTATTTGTGCCTACAGGGATAAAAACTACAAACTGGATCCTGTGTTTCAGTTGGACATACACACACATACTCACGTGTGTGTGTGTGTGTGTGTGTGTGTATGTGTGTGTGTGTGTGTGTATTTGTGCCTACAGGGATAAAAACTACAAACTGGATCCTGTGTTTCAGTTGGGAAACTGTTCTGTTGGTGAGACTTCTCACTTGGTGGTAGAAAAAAAGAAAGGAGACAAATGAAGCCACTTAACTCTACATGTGCTGTGTGCTCTGAGGGTAACTGTGTTTTTAGGAAAGATTGATTGTGGCTAAAAAGTAGTCATTAACACCCGTGTAATATAAGAGATCACTTATTTCCACTCTGCCTTTAACATCCCTTTATTTTGGACATTCCTAGGAGGTTTTAGACTACTCCCAGCACCTGTTCATCCTCTGATCACTACCAAGACACATTTTGTCTTCATTGTCCACATTAAGCTCCAATGAAGGGACACCATGCAGAACTTCTTCAAAGAGATTAATCCAGGGTCAAAGTTCTTGAACCAAGAAAGGAGAGAGGTCTCTAAATACATGAATTTTCCCTTTTATTTTTCCAGCTCATAAAGCTTTCATTTTCTCAAATTTCATTTTATTAAACTCCATGTTCCAGCAATATTTCTAAAATTAATTTTGACATTCTATCAAGATTTTGATCTCATATGGTCCAATGGATTCTTTTTGTTCAACAACTTATCCTATGCATTCATTGTTGAAATATTAAATCTTACTGACAAATTTGCTACCTGCTTCAATGTTTTATGTTCACAAATTGAAAACACACACTCAGCCTATATATGTTAATATGGTCTAAACTTCACAATAGCTGGACCACTAATGTCCATGGGGGTCAGTTCTGAGTTATTTCTTATTAATTCTCTGTTGTACCTTAGCTTCCTTGAACCCAGTTGGAGAACCTTCTAACTCCTTTGTATTGGAGCTAAGTTTGTCTCTCCTGTTCTCTTCTCAGGCATAGTGTCTCTCCTCTCCTCCACACTTTCCCAAGCATGGCTGATCTCTCCTTTCTCCTCCCAGTCCAAACCCACACATCCTAAAATCCTGCCTCTATCTACCCTGCCCAGCTATTGGCTATTAGCATCACCATTTACCAATCAGTATTAACTAGATGTAGTTTCCCAGAACTTACATGCAGACACTCTCAGACAAACAGTTTTGTGCAGTACCTAAGTAGCATTCATAATACAACTACAATTCCTTATTCCTGATAGAAAATTGCATTAACCTGCCCAATGTTAATATTGTGTCCAGGGTAACTACACTGACACTGGTCATTGAGGCAAGAGCCTGGGTAAGGGGATGTAGTGCTAGTCAGTGCAGCAGTGCGCCTTTGGAATGGTTACTATTGGGTTCTGAAGGATGTAACTTACTCAGGATGCACTTTGGCCTTCATTATAGCTGTATTAAGTCATCTAATGCATTGTAGCCTATTTTCCATGTATTCATACAAACAAGTAGCAGCAAGATTGAGAGTATTGTGGTCTTTCAACGCTAGCTTTAATGATTTGATAAATGGACATTGGTAGACAGCCTCAGGAGGAATATAAGTTTCTGGACAACATTCTGCTCTATGTTCCACATTCCCTTACATGCCCAGTGCTTTGGAGTCAGAGAACCTGGCTGTAAGATGTTTCCTTATCTATAATGTAAGTCTCCTTCCAAAAACCATTTTATGCTGTTTGTATCTAATGTTGAACCTCTATTTCTCTAAGATCCCCACTGTACTGCTATCTTTCTATCTGTTACCCATGAAATT
This sequence comes from Arvicanthis niloticus, assembly GCF_011762505.2. Taxonomy (NCBI): domain Eukaryota; kingdom Metazoa; phylum Chordata; class Mammalia; order Rodentia; family Muridae; genus Arvicanthis; species Arvicanthis niloticus. The sequence goes on along the minus strand of NC_047667.1, from coordinate 78,274,605 downwards.
AATAACTACTCCAATAAAACTCCCTGAAACCCATTTCAGTGTTTTCTTGAATTCTCTTTTTATAAAATCTAACATGATTTTATGATATTTTTCTACCACCAACAATTTTAATTCATGCTGCTACATACATTCGCACCTGCAAGTTTTCCTTTAGAAACACTATATCTCGAGTGCATTGTTTCTACTTCTTTACTGGGCACCACTAACTTTCATCTACACAAAATGTTCTCTTGCCAATGATTATTTCCATGTCTGTGTTAGCAATTTTTTCTTTCCTTTCTAATTAAAAAAAAAATGTGTCTTCTTCTTAATTGAAAGAATAAAATTTGCAAACTTTTCATTTCTGAGACTATACAATTTTACCTTAAAGTACATTGTATAACTTGAAAATGCTAATAAAAATTGTATGTATAATGTAGAATATAGATTTTTATGATTACATTAAAACATACTGTTTTTCACTTTCTTATATGTCTCATACTAATTATCATATTTATACTGATAGAATATTACAAATTAAAATATTACATATCTGGAATGCACAATTGATTTAGACTAGAATTTTGATAACTTGAGTATACTTCCATGTTGTTTGCTAACGTCAATAATGTCAATGAAGCATATATAATAAACATCTACAGTTTAACTCTAATGTGCACAATAGACTTTGATTTAATAATATTGGCTTATGTTGTATACTGAGAGTAAAGAGACTCTGAGACTAAAGGAAGAAAATAAATGGAAAACTGTTTTGAAATTTCAGTGACCATTTGTTTACTTGCTTTAAAATGTTAAGTGTTGTTGGGGGCCGACTTTTAGCAGAAAGCGGCTATCAGCTTTGCAGCCATCTTGAGCCATATACCCTGACATGTGACTTGGATTACAATAGCCTACAACAGCTGAGCACACTCCGATAATCTTGGTTTAGATACCTTGAGATTAAAGGTGTGTGAGATTAAAGGTGTGTGAGATTAAAGGTGTGTAACTTAAGATTGTGACTTAGAAGTGTAGAGATCAGATTTAGAGACAAGACCTAAGGGCATGATTAAAGGTGTGACTTAGAGGCGTGGCTTAGAAGTGAGACATATAAAAGGCAGAGACAGAACAGAACAGATCACCAGACATTAGGTAGAAGACACTTGGCTCTAGAGTGAATCAGACTATAGAGAGAGAACCAGACACAGCAGAGAGAAAACAGGTAGCAGGCACTTGGAAGAGAACTTGGAAGAAGTAACTTGGAACTTGGAGGGACTAGACACTAGGAACTCAAGACTTAGGACTTAGACTGAAGAATAAATGGGATTGAAACACACTGTCTGGTCTCCATTCTTTGAGTCCGACCTCACTCTCTCTCTCTTGGTGAACCCCGACCTGTGGACCAGAGCAGCAGCTTGGGCCGGGATAGAGTGGCCGCCCCAAACGCAGGGCAGCCCGGGCCTCAACATTTTGCTCAGGCCGAGACATTTTTTGGCCACCCCAACATGGGGCTAGTGTGGACCCCAACAAAGTGTTTTCTCAAAGGCTTTTTTCTGCATCAAGTGAAGTGAACATGTAGATTTTTCTTTCAGTTTTTTTATTTGGTGGAATACTTTGATAGATATTTATATGTTTAAATATCTCTGCTAAGACATATGACAAAATTCAACACCCCTTCATACTTAACTCAAAGAGATATCAGGGATACAAGGCATATACCTGAAGAACATAAAGGCAATGTACAGAAAGCCAATAGCCAACATAAAATTAAACAGAAAGTAACCAAATTAATTATACTAAAATAAGGGCCAAGACAAGATTGCCCACTTCCTCCATATCCATCCACTATTGCACTATGAAGTTATTGTTATAACAATAGGACACTAAATATCATAGAGGAGAAGGTAGGCTATAGCCTTGAATGCATTGGCACAAGAGACAACTTCCTGCAACAACATTCATAGCTCATGGACTAAGATTATCAATTTAAAAAAAATGGGACTCCCTGAAGCTGAACACTTTCTGGAAGGTACAGGACACTGTCACAAAGACAGAAAAAAAGCATATAGAATGGGGAAAGATCTTCACTAACCCTATATCTGACAAATAGCTAATATGAAAATATGTAAAAAGCTAGGAAATTAGACATCAGCAAAACAAATAATCCAATTTTTAAAATAGAATACAGATTTAAATTGAGAATTATTGAGAGAGAATTCCTTAATGGCCAAAAACAATTCAAAAATATTCAAAACACTTAGTCATGAGGGGAAGGCAAATCAAAATTACAACAAGATTCCACTTTACACATATCAGAATGACTAACATAAAAAAACTCAAGGATCAGCCCTTACTGGCTAGGAAGTTGAGCAAGGGAACACTCCTTCATTGCTAGTATAAACTTGTACAACCACTTTGGAAATCAATTTGATGTTTTCTCAAAAAATTTGGGGATAGATTTATCTCAAGTTCAAGCTATACCATCCCTGGTATAGCTTGGATACTACACCATACCACATGGACACATGCTTAACTATTATCATATAAGTTTTATTCATAGTAACCAGAAACTAGAAACAGATGCTCCTCAATTGAAGAAAAAAAATAAGAAAATATCGTACATTTACACAAGGGAATATTAATCAGCATCTAAAAACAATGACTTCATGAAATTTGCAGGTAAATTGTAGGAACTAAAACTGATTATCCTGAGTGAGATAACCCAGATCTAGAAAAAATGACAGTGTGTGTATTTACTTAAAAGTTATTCAGCGAACCGCAGGTGGCTCGGCCCTTAAGGCTCCTGCCTGCAGAGGGCACCCATCTCTTGGTTCGAGTCCCGCCGTCTCTCCCATCTCCAGCATCATCTCGTGGGAAAAAAAAAAAAAAAGTTCCTTCCTGTCTGGGCCAGAGCACTGAGCAGATCTTGGGTGGCAGCTCTGCCCCCAACATCCAAGAATCCAGAGGAAACAGGGATCCCAGGTGCTGGAACTCAGGCAGTATCTTAGGTAAGCAGACAGCAGGGCCCGCTCTAAACAGGGAGTAACTGGGAACCAAAAGGACCCAGGAAGTTACTCCTGGCCCAGAACACTGGTTCCTTCCTGTCTGGGCCAGAGCACTGAGCAGATCTTGGGTGGCAGCTCTGTCCCCAACCTCCAAGAACCCAGGGGAAGCAGGGATCCCAGGCGCTCTAATTTGGACAGTGTCTTAGAAACTAGTTCTCAGATCTGAGGCCTAGATCAGACCTCTGCCAGGTCTGCTGTTGTGTGGACCCCGGATTCCACCTGAGACATACTGGAAGTTCCACTCAATCCAGATCCACAGAGGAACAAATGAACTCAGAGCTTCAGACAACGTATCCTGAGATATTCTAGAGGAGACACTGCACCCAGAACAGCAGACACCTAGCTGGACTACTACCTTGGAGGCACCATATCCTGAGGCATCCTAGAGGTACCACTATAATCAGTGCAGCTGGAAAAGATCACAGAGACATCTGGACCCCTAGGAGATCAGACACAAGCTAGATAACTAGAAAGACAGGCTTCAGTCAGAGACAGCAAGTACAGGCAGCACTAGAGTTAACCAGATGGCAAAAGGCAAGAGCAAGAATGTAAGCAACAGAAACCAAAGATACATGGCATCATCAGAACCCAGTTCCCCCATCAGAGCAAGCCCTGAACACCCCATCACACCAGAAAAGCAGGAAACAGAATTAAAATCACTTCTCATGATGATGATAGAGGGCTTTAAGAAAGACATAAATAACACTGTCAAAGAACTTAAGGAGAGCACTGGTAGACAGATAGAAACCCTTAAAGAGGAAACACAAAAATCCCTTAAGGAATTGCAAGAAAATGCAACCAAACGGGAAAAGGAATTAAACAGAACCATGCAGGATCTAAAAATGGAAGTAGAAACAATAAAGAAATCACAAAGGGACAATACCCTGGAGATAGAAAACCTAAAAAAACGATCAGGAGTCATAGACACAAGTATCACCAACAGAATACAAGAGATGGAAGAGAGAATCTCATGTGCAGAAGATACCATGGAAAACATTGACACAACTGTCAACTAACCCAAAATATACAAGAAATCCAAGACACATTGAGAAGGCCAAACCTAAGGATAATAGGTATAGATGAGGGGGAAGACTCCCAACTAAAAGGACCAGTAAATATACTCAACAAAATTATAGAGGAAAACTTCCCTAACCTAAAGAAAGAGATGTCCATAAATATACAAGAAGCTTACAGAATTCCAAATAGTTTAGACCAGAAAAGAAATACTTCCCGCCATATAATAATCAAAACATCAAATGTACAAAACAAAGAAAAAATACTAAAAGCAGTAAGGGAAAAAGGCAAAGTAACATATAAAGGCAGACCTATAAGAATTACACCAGACTTCTCACCAGAGACCATAAAAGCCAGAAGATCCTGGACTGATATCATACAGACCCTAAGAGAACACAAATGCCAGCCCAGACTACTATACCCAGCAAAACTGTCAATCATTATTGATGGAGAAACCAAAATATTCCATGACAAATCCAAATTTACACAGTATCTCAACACAAATCCAGCACTTCAAAGAATAATTGGTGGAAAACTCCAACACAAGGAGGGAAACTACAACCTAGAAAAAGCAAGAAAGTAATCTTCCAAAAACCCCAAAAGAAGAGAGTTACACAAACATATCTCCACGGATGTTAGCCCAAAAGCTTGGATTATCGAAGACTCAACCCACAGACCACATGAAGCTCATGAAGAAGGAAGACCAAGAGGGGATGCCTCAGTTCTACTTAGAACGAGAAATAAAAATGTTCAAGGGAGCAAATAGGGAAACAAAACATGGAACAGAAACTGAAGGAGGGGCCATCAGGAGACCTTTCCACCTGGGTATTCACCCCATGTACAGCCACCTTATCTAAATACTGTTGTGGATGGCTGGAAGTGCATAATGTGAGGAACATGATATAGCTGTCTCCTTAGAGGTCAGCCAAAGACTAAAACACTCAGAGGACAATGTTCACAATTAACCACTGATATGATCAGGGGTTTCCCAGTGGAGAACTTAGTGAGAGGACTGAAGGAGCAGAAAGGGTTATTGACCCCAGGTGGAAAGCAACAATACCAAACAACCAGAGCCCCCCAGGGTCTAAACCACCAGCCTGGGAACACATAGGGAGGGACCCAAGACTCCAGAGGTATATGTAGGGGAGGATGGCCCTGTCAGACATAGGTGGGAGTGGAGTTTCTTGGTCCCATAAAAAAAATGAATGAAAAATGAATGAATGAACACACAGTGGGGGGGGGAGATGTGAGGGCGGGGAGGGGATAGTGAGGGGGGTAGGTGTGGTCACTGCCTCATAGAAGCATGAGGAGGGGGATGGGATAGGTTTCTGGGTGGTGGGAGGAAGTAGGCTAAGGGGATAAAATCAGAAACGTAAATACTACAACCAATTTTAAGAAGCGGGGGAAAAAAAAAGTCTTCAGAACCAACATCTTTAAAAAAAAATGTCAGCCCCCTGGGGGTGGAAATTTTTTTTTCTTGATACTAAAACTTGTTCTGAGAATTGTATATTGCAGAATACACAGCCTTGGTGTATCTACTCATCAAGCATACTGAGCAGACCTGCCCAAACCTCTGATGTCCTGGAATTCCATCTGGATTCAGTGAAGACACAGCATCAGAGGCTTATCAACTTACTCTCCCCCCCCACCCCTCTTCTAAAATCTCAACGCCCTTAATCAGCTTGAAGAAGTTAAAGAAGAGTCAGCGCCCCTATTCCCTGAGCTTGGGGACTAATGTGGTTAATAATGGTCTGTCTTTCTAGGGACAAGTAGTGGTTTTGTTGGAACAGGGGGGATTAGCTAGGACTTACTGCATAGCCATAACCTACTGGTAGAAATCTGTATACTTATTATCAAGATGAAGTTATAAATTCTTAAATGGTACAAAATTTACTTTGATCTCAAATTTAAGGTTTTCATTGGTACGAGCCTCTTATTAATATAAAAATGAGATGAATATTGATACACTCATGGGCATTGTGCCTGTATAACACATTTAGGAATACAATGCCTAGACCCAGCCCTTTTTTAACTTTTTTACCTGATTTGGGATGGTTAACCTATGAGTTAAGGGACTATAGCAAATTCATATTTTTGAGTTTATTGTTAGGGTGCTTTCCATATTTTACTTAGAAATAGCCGAGAGGAGTTAACAGAAAACAGTCCAGGTTACCTTACATGGATAGTTGGTTTTCAAAACATCAGAAGTCCATAGAACTGATGCTACAAATATTTATATATTAATGTTCATATTGATTAGAGACCTGTCTGCTCCTGACAGCTTCCTGTCGTGGATTCTAAGAAGAAATTGAGCATCCTTGGAGTTACTCCAGTTGTGTGGTAACAGCCACTATGCAAGAATTGCCTCTCTCCATCTACAGACAAATTATTGTCCAGAAAAGGACACACATGCAGAATAGTCGACTGATTATATCTGCCTAGACAGAGTAATCAGTCCTTAAAAATCCTGCATCACCAAGGTCTGTCAGATGATTCTGGGCCAGAAGGCTGAAGATTTGATGCTCCAATGTTCAGTAGTATAGGGGCTTTTCAGGTGTTCAGAGGTCTCTATAAATTGGCTAAATTTTAGAAGCTATGCTTTGTGCTTCCCACAATTATAGTTAACTCAGTCATTCTGGATTTCTGACGGGGTTGAAAACTTATAGCTATTTACTGTAAGAGAAAAGATTTGAGTGGATGGTAGTCAGCTGACATTCATCCTAAAGCCAGGTTCAGAACTAAATGTTTTAGTTAGGATAGATGACAGAGGTGCTGGTTAGTCAACAAAATGATGGACTGGGTATTAGGACTATCTTGTACCTCACTGGTACAAATTGGCATAATTATGCTCTAATTGCATTTTGAGAGAAAAGTTTCATTTTAACAGGAAGGGTGATGTGTAGGAGGAGCTAAGGTAGGAGGAGTACTGAGAGCAAGAAAAGGAGTAAGAAGAGGAGGAGAAGAAGGATAGGAGAAGCTAGGTGATGAAAGAGAGAAAGAGGGGGGAGACAGGGAGGCAGATATTCATGTATCTCCACCAGTCAAAGATAGTTGTTATATCTAGGTCGGTCAGTGGGTTACACCTCTGATTGAACAATTCCAAACTTATAACGCTTATGATTAACATTATTTTAAAAAAATGTATAAATGCAAAAAGGAAAAGGGGGCATGTGATAGGGGTTTTCTAAGGGGGGTGGGGGGGAATGGGGAAAGGGGATGGCATCTGAAGTGTAAATAAAATATCTAATAAAAAAAAGAAAAAAGAAAAAAAAAGTTATTCATTAGCCATAAGATTCAGGCTATACATGCTACAACCCACAGTCTCAAAAAAGCTAAGTAAGGAGAAAGCTTCAAAGGGGTACCCTTGAATTTCACTGAGAAGGGAAAATAAAATAGACATTGTTAAGATTGGATAGAGGAAGGGAACCTACTGGAGGAGCAGGAGACACATACAGGATGAATAAGGTAGAGAGAACCCAGAGTGAAAAAGTACAGGGAGAACCAACTGAAATCAATGGGGAAAGGTGACTCTCTGCAATGAACTAGAAACCTAGAACAATGGAAACTCCCAGGAATTTATGAGGGTAAAACTTTATGCTGGACTCCTAGGAGGGGGTGTATGGAATCTGAAAGAGCCATCTGCTATAACAAGTCAGGATTTCCCATGAGGAATGGGACATCAACTCAGCCACAAAACACTCAACCCAAAATTTGCCATGCATACAAGATGTGCAGGGGCAAAAAACTGAGTATAAAATTTAAAAAATGGGCAACTAATGCTTTTCCCAGCTTGAGACTCATTCTATGAGAGAAAAGTCACCCTTAATACTATGCATGGTATATTTAGATATCTAATGATATATTGCTATACTTGCAGATTGGAAGTTAACATAACTGCTATCTAAGAGATATCGCCTAAAAGGTAATAGAAACAGGTGCAGAAACCAACAGCTTATCATTAGGCAGAGCTTGGGGAATCCTGTAGAAGATGAAGAGAAAAGTCTGACTAAATAAAAAGGGTCAAGATCAGCACACAAACACACACAGACACACACAGACACACACAGACACACAGACACACACACAGACACACACACAAACACACACACACACACATACACACACACACAAACCTGGATGCAAAGGGGATCACAGAGATTGAACCACTAACCAGAGAACATGGATGGGACTGAATTAGTCCCTGTAAACATAGGGAGCAATTATGGAGCTTGGTCATTGTTGCTGACATTGTTGCCTGCCTTTGGTTCCATTTCCTGTAACTAGGTGCCTTCTCTAGCCTTAACAAGAGATGTGTCTAACTTTACTGCAACTTGATATGTCAAGACTGGTTGATATCCATGCCAGACTTTCCCTTTTCTGAGAAGAAAGGGAGATGGGATGGATGGAGGAAGAGAGGTGCGAGGGAGGGACTTGGAGGAGAAGAAAGAAGAGAAGCTGATATTTGGATATAAAGTGAGTAAATAATTTGATTTTTAATATATATAATTTTCCAGGTACAAAGCAAGACACAACTCATAATAGTGTAAATTCATACTGCAAACAAAGGCATAGAAAATATTCATTAATTGTTAATAATTTATCATTGACTGAATTATAATTAGGTTTTTAAATGACAATATAAGTGAAAACATAAGGTCTCATATTCACTGTTATAGTTAATTTCTCTTGTTAATTTAAAGAGATCTACAATCATTTGGGAGAAGGACTTCTGGGAAGGTCTATAAAAGATCCTTTTGATCAGGGATAGAAGAATTGTGCACTATGAGTAGCACCATTGTTTTTCTGGGATCCGGAAACTTTATAAAAATGGGAAAAGGAGCAACATTCATATGTCCATGCTTTTGGATTCTGTTATGTGCTCATCTGACTTAGATTTCTTTTACTTAGCTGCCCTATACCCAGCAGAATCAATCTTTAAATGTTTGTCCACAATAAACCCTTTCTCACTTAATTAAATTTTATTAAAGTATTTTATCACAGAAATAGTAGACAAGCAATAATAACCAAAATATTTCTAGACATCACTAGCTAAATCTGAATGCAAAACTACTTGACAACAAATTTTCTCCTTATACATTTATGTCAGCACAGTGTGTAGCACACAATACTAGTCTTTGCTTCAAAATATTTTTAACAATTTTGGGCCATCAATATTATTGTGCTGATATGAATAATCACTTGTTTTCTGTTTTAGACAATTATGTTTATTAACTTATAGTAGGTTATTTTCTAACTACAGTGATAATTTTTTTCAGCTTCTTTGCCTTCCAATAAGTTATTTTCTTTTTATTCCTTCTGGTTCCCTCCCCTCTGCTGTTATCTTACTAACTCCTTGTTCTGTATGCACCTGGGGCACAATTCTCTATAAAGCCTTACTTGCTTTCAGGATATACTTGCTGTGTATTTTCACTGCATAAATGATCCATCCTTGTATTTCTTCCAAGTCATCTTTTAGCAAATCATTGAAAGCCAAATGACACAGTGTATGCAGTAAATGCTTCTCAATGTTATTCCAGTTTTTTTCCTCAGGACATGAGTTGGACAGTTGGCACATTTGATCTTAAAGAGAGTAAGTGACAACTTCAAAGTTACAGGAACATTTTCTGACTCCAGAATAGATCTCTGAGTCCCCAGACCCTAATATACCTGCTGGGTGTATGCTGCCTGCCAAAGATCTGTGCACCTGTGTTTGTTGTGTGGGGAGGTTGTGTTAGCACTAGGTGTCCCATAATGATTCAGAGCCATCTGGAGATCAAGCATAGTGCCAGAAAATTAGCAAACTTGGACAAAAATCAACCTACTTTAAAGAAAGATCAAACTTTTTCAGTACATTGTCTTCTGGTAAGATTGGTAAATGATGGATTTAATAAAGGAGATCTCATTTAATGCTTATTAAGCACAATATGAGAGTACCACATACGTATAGCACCCATCAAATCCTAATATTTCATTTTATTTCAACTTCACAAATTCTGAATATACAGGGAAAGTAAAGGTAGAAAAGTAAGTAATTTTCATTCTGCAAATAAATTTTGTAAAATCAGTGCTTTGTGCAAATCATCAATATCCTCTATTTATTGCAAGTTTTTCTTAGCATGTTCCTTCCACAATGACCAAGAATAGTATGTTCACACAGGGAGAAACTTTTCAGCGGAGTATCCTGTTTGATATGCTCCATCACCAGTACAAGATTATCTTGATAATCTTGTATGAAATTTCAATATCATTGAATATAGTATACACATTTTTACTTTTATCCTCCAAGTCCATAGCACTAATTGAACTATGAGAAAAATACTAAAACGCTGCAACTTAGGTATGTTTTTAAAGCATATATTTTTAAATATTAATGACATCAAACAAAACAAACAGACAACAACAATGGAAACAACAAAAAAGCAAAATAAGAATAAGTAACTGTCATGGCATAGGAGGGACATACACATAGATATCTCCATGTGATTAATAAAGATGAAAAAGAAAGTATGCAAACATTAAGAAAACCAAATTGAATAATAATTCTAGCTATTATTTCTAACTAATGTCACCCATTAGTTATGATATAGTAACAGGAGGCAATCATTGAAGAACATTATATGTAATGCATGTGGGACAGTCTAGGGTACCACTTGTAACTTTTCATGAATCTAAACCAATGATTTACCTTAAAATTTATAAAAATTCAACTTTAGAAAGACTGTATCCTGAGGGTCTCTATTTCTTTCTCTTACCAATGCCCATTCTTGCACATTTAACCAAAAATTTAAATTCTTAGAAATTTATTTTATATAGATATTTTTGTATAAATATGCTTTAGTAAGATAATTTTTAGTTTGGTATTTAAGTATGCTAGTTATGAGGCTGGAGAGACATATCAACAGCTAACACCACTTGTTGTTCTAATAGAGGACCTGAGATGATTTCTCAGCACCCATGCCTAGTGACTCACAAACAGGGATAATTTCAGCTCCAGAGTATTATAATGCCCTCTTCTGGTTTATGAGGAAGCTCCCAATGAAATGTGCACACCACCTATACAAACACACATATACATACATAAATAAAAAGAAAATTTTTAAGTATGTTAATTATGGAAATGTGCTTTCAATCAGAAGTAATTTTGTGTAAGTCACAATCTATGGGTCTCTTTGGAAACTAGAACCTAGTCAAATGTTGTTACTATACTCAGTTTAATCTAGATTTTGCATCAGTTAAACCCAATGAACCTCTTAGATGAATGCATCATGGAATTCATAAATCCATGACAGATAATTTATGCTTGATGAATTTACTCTCCTATATTAAAATCTAAAAAAAATTAAACCTGTGTAAAGCTTTCCAAAGCCAATGTGTATTAAACCTAAATAATGAGGATAAAACGAATGTTAATGAGAGGTGGAGTGATATCTCAGTGGTTAAGAAGAATGTCTACTCTTTCACAGGTCCTGAATTCAGTTCTCAGAAATCACATGGTGGCTCACAACCATATAATGGGATCTATAATGGGATCTGAAGGCTTCTTCTATCTGATGTTCTCTTCTGTTGTAGAGGCATACATGCAAATAGCATGTTCATATTCCCAAATAAATTACTCTTTTAAAAAGCAGAAACAAAAATTTTAAAGTAACCAGGATTTGGGGCCAACTGAATTCTAAATTTTGGTAATAGAAAAATGATCTGAGTAATTTTCTCTCACTGCTAATATTCACTCTGTGGGTTGGTCATAGAATACTTACTATATATAACATGAAGTAAAAGTTTATTTCTCTCCTAATTATGTGTGCATTTAAGTGAAAGAGAGACACTATCTTTTTTCTTTCTCTTAGACTGAGATCTTGTGCTGCAGTTATAGTTGATGCCTATTCTTACCACCAAAACAAAAACAGTATGAGGAAAGAAAGATCTGAATTTATTCTTTTTCTAAAGTTCAAATGACATTGACTGTATATTCAACCTTGAAAAGACTTGTTTTTCTCACTTCCCATGAAGGTTATATGTGGATTTAAAACCAAAGTCTATCTTATAACACTATTATTTCCAATGTTTTATTTTTATTTATATCATGTGTGAGAGAGTCTCTGTATGTATATGTTATGTGTGTACAGTTTCCTATAAATATAATAAAAGAGGAAGATGGACCTTCTGGAGCTATTATACAGGCACTTGCCATTAGCCCAATATTAATGCTGCCAGCTGAACTTGGGTTTCTACAAGAATAGCATGCACTCTTTATCTTTGAGCCATCTTTCTTACCCCAGGTCTCAAAGTTCTAAAAGACATATTATTCACAATTCTCCCTCTTATCATATTCTATGGCCTTTCTAAGCTCTGTAAAACTGAAGGTGTGAAAACAGTCATTAGTCATGATGAAAAGGGCAGTTAGCCCAGAAAATCATCTCCAGAATTTTATTTGTTCACAGGTCCAAACCACAGAAGCGAATTTGCCACAACCTGAAATTTAACATTAGTGTACAGGTTTTGTATATTAACTTCAGTTGAAACTTATTGGGTTTTTCAGACTAACTATCACAAAGAAAAAATTTTAAAAAATCATAGAAAAAACCTTTCTAACCTAAAAAAAAAGAGAAGGGCATAAATGTAAAAAAAGCAAACAGAACATCAAATACATCAAACCAGAGGAAAAAAATCTTCCCACCACATAATAACCACAACAGTAAATGTACCAAAGAAAGACAGAATACTAAAAGCTGTAAGGGAATTAGGCCAAGTAACATATAAAGTACACCTATCAAAATTACATTAGACTTCTCAGGAGATACTATAAAAAACTGAAGACCTTGGACACATGTAATACTGATCATAAGAGTCCACAGATGTCAGCCAAGGAAACTCCATAAATATACCCAGAAATTACTATAGATGGGCAAACCAAGATATCCCATGAGGAACTCAAATTTAAACAATATATGTCTACTAATTCATCTCTACAGAGGATAGAAGTACACTCCAACACAAGGGGAGTAACTATACTCAAAATATACTATAAATTAATCATAATACAACAAATCCAAAAGAATATATAAACACACACACACACAAGCACATACAATATCACTTCCAAGAACAAAATAATAGTAACAAAAACTTTGGTCTTTTACATCTCTCAACATCCACAGACTCAACTTTTAAATAAAGACATGGTCTACACAAACAGGATCCATCTACTTGCAGCATACAAGAAACAAACCTCAGTAACAAAGAAAGCAACTACCTTAGAAGAAAGAGCTTGAAGAAAGTCTCCCAAGAAAATGGTATAAAATTGTCCATATAATCTGACACAAGAACAAACATCAATTGATGCAAGAAGATTGAAAAAAATTACATGCATTCTATCACATCACCATGGAAAAGGCTGGACTTTTAAAAACAAAAACAGCTAAAAGCCCACATGCATGGAAACTGAGCAACTCTCAAAGATGGCTAGAGAAGAAATTTAAAAAAATTTAAATTTAAAAAAAATTTAAAAAAAAAGGAGTCTCAAGCCTTATAGAATTCAATAAAAATGAAGTCATCACATAACCACACTTATAAGACACAATGAAAGCAGTGCTAAAAAAAAAAAACTCACAGCATAAAATGCCTTCATTAAGTAACTGAAGAGATTCTAGAATAACAACCTAATGTCATACCTGTATGCCCTAAAACAAGCAGAAGAAAACACACTCAAGAGGAGTAGACAACAGGAAATATGCAAATACGGGACATAAATCAACCAATTAGAAAGAAAAAACAATAAAAGAATCCAAAAAAAACCAAAAAACAAAAACCAAACACCAAACCAAAAACCAAAAACAAAGAGATGCTTCTTTGAGAAAAATAAGAAAGATAGGTAAACTCTTTTCCGATCTAACTAACAGGCATAGAGATAGTATCCATAGTAACAAAATTAGAAATAAAAAATGAGACATAAAAGAAACTGAAGAAATTATAAAATATATCATTATATTATAAAATTATAATATATATATATAATATATTATTACAAAAGTCTCTACTCAATAAAAATGGAAAATCTATATTAAATGGATATTTTTCTAGACAGATACCATGTACTAAAGTTAAATCAAGATCAGCTAAACAATCTAAACAGGGTCATACCTCCCAAAGAAATTGAACCAGTCATTAAAAAAATTCCCAATGAAACAAAAGTGGAGGGCAAGTTGTTTTTATTTTGTGCAAAATTCTGTGTGATTGTCAAGGAAGAGTAAATGAAAATACTCCTTAAAATATTCCACAAAATAGCAAAAGAAGGAACTCTGATTAATTACTTCTACATAGTCATTCAGGTATCTAAGACACACAAAGATGAAACAAAGAAAAAAAACTTCAGAGCAAATTTGCTTATGAGTATTGACAACAAAAATACTGAATAAACTCACAAACCATATCCAGATCACTTCAAAACCATCTTTCACCAATATCAAGCAGGCTTTACTCTAGGGGTGTAGGGATTCTTCAATATTTGAAAATCCATCAGTGTAATCCTCTGTGTAAACACACTCAATATTTGAAAATGTATCAATGTAATCTATATAAATAAACTCAAAGAACAAATTTACATGGTTATCTCATTAGATGCTGAAGAAGCCTTCGACAAACTACAACACACCTTCATCTTAAATGTCTTAAAGAGATCAGCAGTTCAAGGCATATAGCTAAACTAAAGCAATATACAGCACACTAACAGCCAACATTAAATTAAACAGAGAGGAACTTGAAGCAATCCCACTAAAATCAGGGACAATGCAAGGCATAAAAATCTTTCCCTCTCTAATCAGTACAGTACTATACCTTGTAGCTAGAGCAAAAACAACAAAAGGAGATCAAGGGCATACAAATTACTACAGATAATGTCCAACCTGTAGGCTCAAATTAATTGTTAAAAATTAATCATTAATTCTCAAATGCAAAACACACAATATGAGGTAAGATTAAGAGGAGAAAAAAATTGGTTTGTCAGCTAAGGCACATGGTTCCTTCCCAAGCAACATAGGTTTGGAATTGGACAACAGGTGGGGTGATACAGTGAGCATAATTCTGAAATTTGTGGCTTGAGACTAGTACTCACACACAGCCACACGTGGTTGGTGGCCGAAAGATTCAGCTGTACATCCTCTCATATTCTTGGCTGCTGCAGAAAGTTTAGTCTGTGGATACTGGTTGTTCCTGCTAGGAAAAAGGAGACTACAGACAGGAGGCTTCAATAAGATAGAAATATCATATGGGAGAATGAACAAAAATTTATTTAATTCTTTTAAGGATAGATAGGAGAATAATGCTTTAAAATAATTTGAAGAGGTCTATGCAAGGTCAGGTATCTGGGTTCTTTGAACATGGGTTCCACAAGAATTCTGGGATTTCTTAGTCTGGTATGACAAATCAATAGCATTGTAATATGTAGACTCTGTAAATAGAAGGAAATTTATACATGGGAAAGCATGTTAATTCAAGATATATATATATATATATATATATATATATCCCTACAGAGATATCAATGTCCACAGAATGGAAAATTTAAATATACATATATTAGCTCTCTCCTTAGAGGTCTGCCAAAGTGTGACATATACAGAGGCAGATTTTTACAGCTAATCATTGAACTGATCATGGGGTTCCCAATGAAGTACTTAGACAGAAGACTGAAGGAGCTGAGGGGATTTGTGGCCCCATAGGGAGAGCAACAATACCAACCAACCAGAGCTTTCAGGGTCTAAATCACAGTCCTGGGAGCACATAGGGAGGGACCCACAGCTACAGCTTTATATGTAGGAGAGGATGACCTTTACAGGCATAGGTGGGAGAGCAGGTTCTTGGTCCCTTGTGTAATCCACTATATAAACAAACTCAAAGAATAAAACCACATGATCATCTCACTAGATGCTGAGAAAGCATTTGACAAAATTCAACATCCCTTTAGGGTAAAAGTCATGGAAAGATTAGGAATCAAAGGCCTATACCTAAATATAGTAAAAGCAGTACACAGCAAGCGAGTAGCCAGCATCAAACTAAATGGACAGAAACTTGAAGCAATACCACTAAAATCAAGGACTAGATAAAGCTGTCCACTGTCTCCCTACCTATTCAATATAGTACTGGAAGCCCTAGCCAGAGCAATTAGACAACAAAATGAAGTCAAAGAGATACAAATAAGAAAGGAAGAAGTCAAAATATCACTATTTGCAGATGATAGGATAGTATATTTAAGTGACCCCAAATCTTCCACCAAAGAACTCCTAAACCTGATGAATAACTTCAGCAAAGTAGCTGGCTATAAAATTAATTCAAGCAAATCAGTAGCCTTCCCCTACTCAAAGGATAAATGAGCAGTGAAAGAAATTAGGGAAATGACACTCTTCACAACAGTCACAAATAATATAAAATATATTGAAGTGAATCTAATGAAGGAAGTGCAAGATCTGTATGACAAGAACTTCAAGTGTCAGAAAAAAGAAATCAAATAAGATCTTAGGAGATGGAAAGATCTCCCACACTCATGGATTTGCAGAATTAATATAGTAAAAATGGCCATCTCGCCTAAAGCAACCTACAGATTCAGTGCAATCCCGATCAAAATTTCAACTCAATTCTTCACAGAGATAAAGCAATTTGAAAATTCATTTGGAATAACAAAAGCTCAGGATAGCTAAACTATTCTAGATGGTAAATGAACTTCTGGCAAATCACCATCCCTGACTTAAAACTGTACTACAGAGCAATAGTGATAAAAATGGTATGATATTGGTACAGAGACAGGCAGGAAGATCAATGGAATAGAATTGAAGACCCAGAAATGAACCCACACACTGTGGGAAAAAAAAACCTCATGGGGGGAGTCCGGCAGCGGGGTCCCAGAACGCTTCACACAACTGCAGCGGGCTGGTGGCTGCAGTTCAAGGTTCCAAAGTCTGGGAACATGGCAGCAGGCCCAGGTGACATGTGGACCTATGATTACTTGATCTTTAACAAAAGAGCTAAAACTGTACAGTGGAAAAAAGACAGCATTTTCAACAAATGATGCTGGTTCATCTGAAGTTCAGCATATAGAAGAATGCAAATTGATCCATTCTTTTCTTCTTGTACAAAGCTCAAGTCCAAGTGGATAAAGGACCTTCACACAAAACCAGATACATGGAAACATTAGGAAGTGAAAGTGGGGAAGAGCCTTGAATACTTGGGCACAGGGGGAAAGTTCCTGAACACAACACTAATGGTTTATGCTCTAAAATCAAGAATTGATAAATGGGACTTCATAAAATTGCAAAACTTCTGTAAAGCAAAGGACACTGTCAATAGGACAAAGTGTAACCAACACATTGGAAAAGATCTTTACTAATCCTATATCTGACAGAAGGCTAATATCAAATATATACAAGGAACTCAAGAAATTAGACTCCAGACAACCAAATAACCCTATTAAAAATGGGGTACAGAGCTAAACAAAGAAGCCTCAACTGAGGAAACTTGAATGGCCAAGAAGCACCTAAAAAATGTTCAACATCCTTAGTCATCAGGGAAATGCAAATCAAACAACCCTGAAATTCCACCTCGCAGCAGTTAGAATGGCTAAGATCAAAAATTAAACTTATTATTAAATAAAGTATTATAGAGCCATAATCTTACATTGGTAAAAACCTTTATCATTGATGCAAGACCAGAGTTATAAATAATTGCATTGGTACAGAATTTATATATTGATAAAATTTTAAGATTTTCATTAGCATGAATTTTTACAGTGTTAAAAGATTTGAAATTAATATTTTTTACTCCTATATAAGTATTGTGCCAATAAAACTCATTTAAGAACATAAGGCTTAGACACACTTCTTCTAATAGCTGCTATTACAAACTGCTTAGGATGATTAAAAAATGAAAGTTAAGGGCCAGATAGTAAACTCATGTGTATATTAGATTCTAATATAATCATAATAATGTGTTTTCAATATTATTGAAATATAAATAGTTAAGGGTATTCAAATGTTAACAGCTCGGATATACTTTATATAGGTAGTCTTCAAAATCATCAGAAATTCAGAGAATATTGCATTTATAACTATTTCATTATTAGATTTTTGACAAGGAGAACTGTTTACCCCTGATAGTACCACTTTCATGATTCAAAGAAGATATCGATCATCATAACTTCCATATAGAGTTGCTCCATTTGTGGCAAGGTAGCCACAGGGCAAGAATTGCCCTAATTCATCTACAGACAAAAAGTGCTCTCCAGTAAATGATACAAGCTGCTGGATAGTCAACAGCTTAGCTCTGCCAAGATAGAGTAAGCTAAGCTAGTCTTTCATAATTCCTTCTTCGCGGAAGGTCTTTCAGATGGTTCTGGCCCTGAAGGCTGAAAAGAGTTGCTAAAATGTTTTGAAGAATAAGGGAATGTGCCAGAAGTAAGTTGTATCTACAACATATTTATTTTGTAAGTTATGTTTTGTTCTTTGTCTATATTCAGGTAATGATTTGTTCTGAGATCTCTGATGGGGTTGAAGACTAGTTATAACCTCATAATCAAACTTAAGATGTTTAGTATTGAGAAAGATGATGTAAATTTGAAAGGATGGTTTTCAGATTGTAATGCAAGTAAAAAGCAAAACATAATTAAGGTATAGGATTGTAAACTCTTTAATTTAGGATAGTGTTTAGAGTAATATAACTTAATTGACAAAATTAATACTCTGGATATTATTAGTGTATATCATACCTTATAGTTTGCATAGCTGTTATGACTATGTTCATACTATATTTGAGAGAAAAGGCCTTTTTAATGAATTAAAGGGAAAAATGTTGGAGAATTTGATCTAATGCTTGCATTGTGTTATTTGTGTTCCCCAAATTGCAAAAGAATTCATATATAAGACAAAAAGGGACCCTGCCACCAGTTGGTTCTTATTTGTAAATTAAGTTGCAGGTGCCCAATGACTGGGCCTGAAGGTAGAGGCTAGACTTGAGAATGTAAGGGTATCAAGAAAAGAAGGATTAAGGATTGCCATGCTGGGAAAGGAATAAGATCCAGGCTTGAGAGTTCCAGAAGAGACAGTGTACAATCTTGTTAGAACCAAAGAAGAGAATTCTTAGGACCTCCAATCTTCTGATTGGGTCTAGGGTACCAAGATGGAAAATAGATTCTAGTAAGTTATAACTCAGGAGTACTAGAGGGGAGGTATTAGCAACGGGGATGTTTGGAAGGGCTCAGTTATTGAGCTGTTTAGTGCATATTAATTATAAGGCTGCCTGTGTGTCTATCATTCTGGAACTCAGAACATTGAGTGGTTACTGAGGAACATATGCTGCAGGAGCATTTAGAGTGGATTACTCACCTATTGCTACAGAAAAAGTCAAGGTATCACCATTTGCAGAAGTTACGATAATATACATAAGCAGTACCATAAAACAGCTGATAAACAACTTCAACAAAGTGCCTGTATATAAAATTAACTCAAACAAATCACAAATATCCACAAATAATAGAAAATATACTGGTGTAAGTCTAGCCAAGCAATTGTAAGACCTTTTTGGCAAGAACTTAGGCCCATGAAGATAAAAAAAATCAAAGACTTTGGGAGTTGGAAGGATGCCCCATTCTCATGAATCTGTAGGATTAAAATAGTAAAAATGTACAGCTTACCAGAACTAATCTGCATACTCAATGCAATTCTCACCAAAAATCCAACATAAGTTTTTACAGACATTGAATAGCGATTCTCAACTTCATATGGAAAAATAAAACAAACAAACAACCCATTGTACCAATAACAAGTCTTAATAATAAAAGACCTTCTGAGGGAATTATTTCTTACCCCAATCTGTACTACAGAACAATCAAGGTAGGGTAGCAAGCCATAAAAACAATATAAGTTCATATTACTACCCAGAGCCTCTAAAGTATTTCTGAGATGAGTCTACAAATCAGTGGAATGCCTTATTTTTCTGTTCTGTAACTATAAAAACATAATCAAATTGTTACAGTATTGACTTAGAATTTAAGCTAACCTAAAACTTTTGTTTCTGAGTTATGTCACTCATATGACCCTAGAAAAAATGAGCTTTAATCCTTTTAAACTGAGCATTGCCAGTTTTGGGTTTGTTTGTTTGTTTGTTTGTTTGTTTTGTCTTTTAAATTGGCTTCAAATATAAATGAAGGACTTGCTATCAAGGAAATTTCTCTTTTCCAGAGAGACAATTAGAAAGAATCACAACCTATTAAAATGCACAGTTGTGAAGCACGTTTCTTCTGAATTCTTCTATAAAGAAATCTCCTTGTATCTCAGGGAACAGTTCAGAAGATTGAATGGAAAATTGTATGTGTCACATGGTTAAGGAGTTTGCTGTAAAAAATATGTGCACTTGTAATATCAGAAGATGCACTCATAAAGTCTCAACAACATACCTACCTAAACTGGAGACAAACAAAGACAACAATAAAAATGCCCAACACAGAGAATTATAGGCAACTAAGGAATCTTTGGAATGGGAGGAATATTTTTCCCATAAAAGACCATGACATTTAGATATCTAATAGTAAATGGTCATCATTGAATACATACATATAAATAACAATATAAACTCAGCAACTTATATCTATGAAATATACATATAGTCATATGTTATATAATCATAAATAAATATGCATGTACCAACAATAAAAAAGCACATGAATTTAAAGAGAACAATGAGGAGGAAATGAGAATATTTAAAGGAAGGGAAGGGAAGGAGAAATCATGTAATTATTTTATCTCAAAACAAAAGAAACGTGCAACTGAGATGGGGTAGAGAGTAAGGGTAGCTCTGAAAGGATGAATATGATCAAAATAGATTGTGTGCACATGTGAAATTATCAATGAATAAATCAAATATATTACATTAAAAACAAAAAATGATTCAGGTTTTAACCATATTGTCCCCTCCTCCAACCTCTCCTAGATTGTCTACATCTTCACATTCTTCTTAAAGCAAAAACAAAAATCAAAAGAAATAAACAAACAAACCAAAACTCAAAATGAAAAAAACAACAATAAATCACATGAAAAACATGAAGGTTATTTCTTGTTGGCAAAGTATAACTGAGCATGTGGCCTGCTCTGGAGTGTGGATAAAATGACAGAGCTACTACATTGGAGAATATTGATTTATCACTCTCTTATCAAGTATCAATTGTAAATGTCTTTTCTAGATGGGAGGGGGACTTTGTGCCCACTTCCCCATCTCCACCCTGGACATCTGTCAAGCTTGATCTTAAGAGGGGCTTGTGTATTCTGTGACACTGGAAGTTTTATTTTTTAGTTACTAATTACACATGTAAGACTAGCCTAAGCCACATATGAGACTCTGTGTTGATATAAACAAACAAACAAATAACAGAACAATGACATAAACCTCAAAATATACAATTTTCCTATACAGTGGCAAGTATGTTATTAAATGACTATATAATAAATGTATAAAATTATTCATATGTATAATGATATTTACATTTATAAAATATATACAGTATACTATATATAAGTATACTATATATATTCCACATTTAATAAACTGTATAATATATATATATATGTATATATATATATATATATATATATATATATATATATATATACATATATATGCATAGTTCTTAAGAAAGAAAACACAGGCCTGCTCAGCATCTTCTCCCCAATTTCAGGAGTAGAGCATTGTTTTACTTGGGAGTCATTTGAAGACTATATAAAGTCCTTCACATTTTGTTTTAGAAAATTTAAATGTTAGTTTATTTATTCTTCTAATTTTAATCTTCTGCCCCTGTATTAATTTTCTCCATGTTCCCTTTAAATTTACTTAAATCAAAATAATGTTAATTATTCTGAAATAACTTATCATTACCTTTAATTTGTTCAACATGTCATTTGTTAGTACATGCATTTAGCTTCATGTTCATCTGTTTTCTTTTGTATTTTGGATTTTATAAAAGTAGTTATTGCCTGGTTTTTATTTTTGTTTATTATTGAACAGAAAAGTTATTTTTTAAGGAATATGGTTGGAAAGACAATGCTGGAAGAGAAGTTGCTGTGGGCTCAATAAGAATGCCCCAAAAAGTTTCATGCATTTGAATGCTTATTCCCCAAAGAATGGCACTATTTAAAGGGAGTTGTGAAACTATGTTTCTGCAGGTGGGTTTTGCGGTCTCAAAAGCCCATGCCTTGCTCAGAACATCTCTGTCTGATTAAGATGTAACTCTCAGATATTGCTCCAGCTCCTATCTGCATGCTACCATGTTCTGCACCAGGAGGATAATAAAAATTGTAAGCAAAGCCTGAAGCAAAGCCCCAAGCAAAGCCCATGTTATTGATTCTTTGGTCATGGTATCTATTTACAGCAATTAAACACTAAGACAAAGGCTTTTGGCTGCAGGCTCAGTGTACCTCTCCACACAAATCTGACACATCACCTATATAGAAGTATTGCCTTCTAAAGCAAGACTCTTTTCCCATTACTCAGCTAATGGAAACAGGCAGAAATAAGTGGTCCACTTTCACCCTTGTTATCTTCCCTGGATATTATTAATTCTGTCCCTTTTACAATACTACTTAAGATTATAATCGGAATATCAGATTCCTATCAAAATCTAAATGATGAGTTTCTTGGTAGGTTTGCTTACTTGTCACAGTGACTTGACTTCATTTATGCAACTAGTGACATATCCTACTACATGAGACCTAGTTCTCAGGTGCAATGCTGATTTGATATTGTTGCTGTTTAATTGTTCTACTAAGAGCATCAATTGCTTTAAAAATATTATACTTAATTATCTATATTCATATATCTGTGTGCATGAGTATGCACATATTTACCTGTATGCCTGTGCATGAATGTGTGTGTGTGTGTGTGTGTGTGTTTATGCTGTATGAGGACAACTTATGAGAGCTAGTTTTCTTCTTCCACCATATAGGGCCTGGAAATTGAATTCAGATCATCAGATTCCAGGTCTCCAGGACAACTCTGCCACTGCCTGTTGGCGATGTTCTCTTCACTTGCCAGTTCATCATCATCTGACTTAATTTAATAAAGGTTATTGGAAACAGTTATTGTTGTGATTGATAATTGACAAGAAATACCTTAAGAAAAGAGAGTTTATTCCCATGTTGATTCATTGCATGTAGTTTGTCATGGCAGAAAGGCATAGCTGTGGGAAAGCAAAGCTGCTCATATTTGCAGAAAGACAGGCTACCATCTCACAATAGATCTGGAAAAAGATTTTAATTCAGTTTTGGAATTAAGCCTGGGATCAGGAGACCCACATTCATCTTATCTTCTGTCAGTGCCCTTTGGTGTCGCTTTTTAATTCATCCTCAAATGTGTACATCATTGATGGCCTAGGCATTCCTCAGTCTAATCAAGATGACAATCAAAATTACTACTATGTCTAAATTTTAAATAATCCTTTCTTGAGCAACTTGATAGGTCTTTGTATTTCACAAGGCAGACATATTTTATTTGTCAAAATTGTCCACCGTTTTCTCAAACATAGGGCAATATGATAAATTTGCTGTTAATATATATTTCCATGATGATCAAAAAGGTTGCAAGCTAGATGATTGTTAGTGGGGAATGAAAATTTTCACCAACATGGCCTTTATGAAGCAATGTTATCTACTTATCACAAAATCTTGACAGACAGAGATTTTTTTTCCTATTTTGAAATGAGAATTGAGGTCCTAATTTTTTAAAAAATATAAAGTCATTTATAGTGTTAAGCGGTATAATTATGATCAAAGCTGCCATAGATATATCACTTGAAACACTTGTTTTTAATTATAAAAATTACCATTTTTTATGTTAAGTAATCTTGGGTACATTGTACAAAATGGTGATTTACTAATTTTACATTCTCCATGCATTGCCCCATTTTTTTGAAGCAAAGAAAACATGATTTCTGAGCCTACTTTCTGGTAAGCCTTTAGAAACAGTAATCGCAAGAGTGTTCACGTAATTGGGTTTAATGCCTTCCATTTTCTTTGACTATTTGTGTTTATTGCATTGCTTGTTCCTTGACTACTTGCATCTATTGTATTGCTGGACCCTCAACCTGACCTTAATACATGCATGTAATCAAAATGGTATAAAAGCATAAAAGAAGAAGGGGTACATGATAGGGGGTTCTACAGAGGGGAAATGGGGAAAGAGGATGACATCTATATTGTAAATAAATAAAATATCCAATAAAAATGTTTATGACAGTGAAAAAATGAAACAAAGCTTAGCTAATAAAAAAAAAAAGAAAAAAACATGATTCCAGGAAAATCTAGTAAGGAAAGAAAAACATGAAAAGATAAATGTTAGAAAGATAAATGATAAATTATAAACTAATGTTTAGCAAATGATTGATAGACCTATAGGTACGTAATAAAATTTAACATAAAACATAAAATAAAACATAAAAATCACTTTTAAATTGGCTTTCATATGTGCTCCTGAATTAAGCTAAATTAAACTGAATTCACATCCACTCCTCTCTAAACATAATTCTTTTGTATAAATTAATGTCATTAGCATCATTAGACACCATTAAAGGTAGTGAAAAATCTGTCTGAGCCTGTAAGAAAATATTTAAAATATAAGTTCTTTTAAAAGACAAGGAACTAGCCAAGGCATTCATTAATTGCTTCTCATATGGAGATGTGAGAAACAAACAAGCAAACCCAAAACCCCAAATAAAAGCAAAAACATATATGGCAGAATAATCAATATACCAAGATAATTTAAAATCAATACATTATATAAGTTCTACATAGAATGTTAAGCTCCCGAAGCCAGGTACTCAGTACTTACCAATCAATTTGGTTAGTTTTGGGAGCTCTGCACCTATGTAAAGTGGAGTATGATAGCATGAGTTTGTAATCCTGGTATCACCGTGGAGAAAAGAAATGTGGAGACTAAAATTCTCAGGGGTTCTCTAGACTGCTTGCATGATTTCATCATGATGAACAAGACAACATTTGTTAAAGAGGATTGAAAACTAAAATACCTTTTGATACTGTGCTATGACCTCGTTGTTCATACTTCAAATAAACTTACATACATCCATCTCTGTTCTATATTATACCACTTTGTTTTGATTTTAATTTGGTTCAAATGAGCTATGCTTAAGAGTTGGTCTCTGGACAAACACAAATGTGCATGAATTTTCCATCCTATACCACTTTTGTAACCTTAATTGTATTCTGTTACTTTTGTTTTGTTGATTTTTAACTTTGTTTTGGTTTGCTGAGACTTGTGCTTTCAATTCATGTACCTGAAATATAATGAGTAATATATAGCTTTTTTTCAATTGTAAAATAGTTTGGCCACAACAGAATAAATGTAAAAATAACTGTAGTCCCAAGCATCAGTAGAATATGCAGAGCCTGTGTTGTTCTTAAAAGTATCTTTTTCATCACCTAGCTTCTCCTCTCTTTCTTCTTCTCCTCTTCTTACTCCTTTTCTTCCTCTCAGTACTCCTCCTACCTTAGCTCCTCCTACACATCACCCTTCCTGTTAAAATGAAACTTTTCTCTCAAAATACAATTAGAGGAGAAGCTAGGTGATGAAAGAGAGAAAGAGGGGGGAGACAGGGAGGCAGATATTCATGTATCTCCACGAGTCAAAGATAGTCGTTATATCTAGGTTGGTCAGTGGGTTACACCTCTGATTGAACAATTCCAAACTTATAAAGCCTATGATTAACATTATTTTTAAAAAATGTATAAATGCAAAAAGGAAAAGGGGGCATGGGATAGGGGTTTCCTAAGGGGGGTGGGGGGGAATGGGGAAAGGGGATGCCATCTGAAGTGTAAATAAAATATCTAATAAAAAAAAGAAAAAAGTGTCTTTTTCATGTTCTCATTGTTAGTGGAGAGGTGGGAGTGCTAGTGGGTGAGTGAGTGCATGTGTGTGTGTGTGTGTATGTGTGTATCTGTGTGTTTGTGTCTGTGTCTTTATATCTGTGTTTCTGACTGTGTACATGTCTTTATGTGGTACTCATGTTATCTGCATTGTAGAGGGTGAAAAAGTCACCTGCTGGGACTTCCAAGTTCTTTTTCATGGAACAGGGCATTAAGTCAAGAATAGCATATGAACAGCAACTGAAAAGTAGCCAGGTATTAGGAGAAAGCAAGTTTAGTGGGCCTCGGAAATCCTGAGAAAGCCTGGGAAACAAGGTTAGCAACTCCATTGAAATGGAGACTGCTACACAGAAAACTGGAGCCTAATTCACTACAACGTGATGTTGCTATTCATTGGCATGAGAGGAACTTATTTATTTATTTATTTTTGGCTGCAGTCTAATAAGAGTCAACTCTGTTGAGAAAGGGATTTCCACTGTTCCTGCCACCTGCCTTTGTTTTACACAGAGCATCTTGATGCTTAGCTCTGTGCTCTTTGCTTTGACACACTGTCCATCAAATCCCCAGCTGGCCATGTGCTAGGCTAAAGCTTTACAACTTAGCCATAACCCTAGCTTTTTTTGTTTATTAATTTTTAGTGGGAAGGCATGAAAAAGATGATTTATTATTCCTTATTACCTAATGGAATAAAGCTCATGAAAGTTAGCTTCTTGTGAAGGCAGCATCACTGACTGGTGGGTAAGATGGCTTATGTGTTTTGTTGAGTGTTCCATCACTCCTCACAGTGCCCTGTTAAGTCATCTTTCACTTTGAAATGATCCTGATTTACATGTGTTTTGATTAAGCTGCATAAATAATCTGTTGATTGTTAAATTAAAACACTTTTCTTTGAAAAACTAGAATCATAACTAAATCCTTGTATGTATGCCTTGCTTGCTTTTTATTGTTTGAGAATTTTATAAATATATATAACTTTCTTTCATCAAATCTACCCTTATTCACTTACATTCAATCTCTTGCCTCTGCACCCTACACTACTTTTTTTTCCCTTTTTTGTGCTTTTCTTTCTCAATATTCACTAAGTCTGCTTTATGCTACTTATTGGTGGAAAAACTGTTTACTGTAGCATACCTTGCCTCTTTGTGTCTGTGCTGCTGAAGAGAACAGATTTTTTTTTTTTTTGTCACTAACAGGCATCAATTTCAATAGTGTCTCGGCTAGGGGTGAGTGATCGTGTGTATGCAATGCAATGTGTATGCAATGCAACCAGTTGCCATGGGTTCAGTGTCATGCCCAGACCTGCAGCACACATGTAAAATTCCAGTTGTGCTATATATCTGTAACACCAGTGCTGGGGCCTGTTGAGGAAGAAAGAGAACTTCCTGGAATCCACTAAGCAGATATCTATACAGATGTTCAACTCTAGCCTCTGTCAAAAAGCTTGTCTCAAAAGTAAGTTGGAAGTAATTGGAAAAGATACCCAGTATCAACCTCTGGCCAGAACACAAACAAGAACCTGCATGAACATGTGGACATACTTATACATATCCTCCCATCTACACTCACATACAGAAAGGAAGAAACATAATGCCTTATAGACACTATATCAATACGTTATTAATACTATATATGATGATTACTATTGATTAGTATGACAGTTAAATGTAATTTCCTAACACATTTTCCCTAATTGTTTGTAAATAGGTCATTGATAAAACTGGCAATACAAAACTAAAAATATGAACTATGGGTGAATGATACCAGTGTTTGGAAACTAATACCATACTCATGACAAAGCCTGACATGAATCAGGCATCAAGGAGAGGAAAGTCTTCAAGCCCTTCTGCAAAGAAAATTGTCTGGTGACTAATATTTGAAAACTGCTTCAAGTATTACATCATGGCAAACATACATTTTGCCTGTCATGTGACTCATTCTTGTTTTATCAAACCAAGATTTGAAGGTCAGGGACTAAGAATAATTCTTTAAGGAAGAATATTACCTGTGCACCTTATCAAGAATTTTAACATGCATAATAGCTATTATTTTAGCATGAAGCCCTGTTGTCTAAGCAAAAATTTCCTTACCCTAATTTTATCCTAATAAATCTCTCAGTATGAAAATTAGCAATATTGCATTAAGTATTGGTATATAATTAATTTCATTGAGCTTGTGAGCTATAATGTGGTATATGTTATCAGAATTTCTTAGACTGCAACAATTATAGAAACAAATGTGTGCAGAGTTCATCCAAAGCCTTTTACAGAGTGGAAGAAAATCTATGGATTGCATAGTTATTAGGTGGTATAAGAATTATGATATCTATATAAGCCTTCCACTTAAGTAATTGGTGATTTTGTTATATTTCATATTCCATAAATGCCATAAGTATGATCTATCCTAAACTAAGGATGTATAGGAGTTAAAGAGATGGAATAACATGTAAAGATTCTTGCTACTAAGCTTGATGACCTGTTTGATTGCTCATGGATGGAAGGAAAGAATCAACTTTCTCAAGTTGTCTATAACCCTCCACACATATGATATAGCATGAATGCTCTCATAATAAGAAATGTGAAACTAATTTTAAAAGGTCAGAATTCTTATAGGTAGCTTTTCTTTCCCTTCCCACGCTGTCAGAGCATGGCAATATGCAGAATTCTTAGGGTCTAATTTGAGTCCTCAGTTTTTGCCCTATAGCCATTCTGTTTAGAAAGTGGTGTCTTCACCAATTCCCAGAGTAAATAATTTCCCTGTGTTTGGAGTGGAGCTGCTGAGAACTAGCCTTGCTGAGCAAGGGCTCATATCTATAATCCAAATGAGTGTAACTGCAAGGAAGTTTTATGAGTTTTATGAGTTGCTAAGCTCTTTGCATAAAAAAGCCTCCATAGTAATAGCAAAAATGATCTGTCATAAGAGTTCAAACTTAATATACATTATTGAACCTCCAAGGTGCATAAAAATGAAAGAGAACTGTAAACATTGCCTTTTGGTTTAAGATATTTGGCAGGCAGGATGAATATCTATTGACAACAGAGATCAGGTAAAATAACAATAGAAAAAATAGCCTTAAAACATAATTTAATTCAATGTCTCCCTTGATTGCTTCTATATAGACTTTTTCCCTCTGATTTGTTTTGTTTTGCTGTTATTTTACAAAAATCCAACATATTATTGTATTTTTACTTTTAAGAACTACTGTGAGACAATTTCAGATGGACAGAAAAAATCTATATTCATATTTGTATTTTACAATTTGCCATTAAAATTGAACTAATAATGCTTTTCAATAAGAATAGAGTTAATGCACAAAAAGTGATAATGCTGTTGAATAGGGCAGAATATTCTAATTTTTTATGTTAAGCATACATTCAAAAAGCTTAATAAAAGGTCACTGATACAAAATTATGATCCATGGTTTCCATAAAATCATGTAAATGACTGCAGCATAGTTAAAATAATTATTATTAAAGCTCTTGTTTTTAAAATAGAAAACTAAGACAATATTGATCAGATTCAATCACAAGAGAGGCAAAGCCAGGGACATTGCTGTGTGTGTGTACTCTCTGCATCACACACAGGTTGAGGTGAGGGGTCAACATAGGAGATTACCTAGAAATCTTGCAAGACAGGAATACTCAGTGGAAAAGAGCAGAGACTGTGTTAAACAAGATGAAAGTAGAAAACTAAAACCTGATTTGTCATGATACCCTAACATATAAGCCATGGCCTGCTTTTGAGTAACAAATAAACATGGAGAGAGAGAGAGAGAGAGAGAGAGAGAGAGAGAGAGAGAGAGAGAGAGAGAGAGAGAGAGAGAGATATTAAATAATGAAAACCCCTTATCTGCCTCCCTCTATGCTGTTTCTTATCTTGTGATAAGACTTGCTTAGCAGATATGCAGTTTCCTTTGCCTATAGTTGTGTCTGGGCTGATCTCTACCTTGGTCCTCCTTGGACATAGTCTAACATAACACAAAATTACCAATCTTCTTACGTGTACCTAATTTTACATAACTACTGATGCAACATTACTAATAAAGAAAGTCAGGGGCTCTGTCGATGACATATTCCAGTTCTGAGCTTGGATTCCCCACACTTACACAAAAGTCTACCAATGATGGGTAATGTTTCTAAGCCCAGTTCTGTGGAAGCATAGACAAGCAGATCCATAAGGCTTTCTGGCCGAATTGATTAGCCAAGTTCTGAAATTTAAGTTGATAAATAGATTCTGTCTCAAATAATAACTTAAAAAGCAATTGAAGAAAACATTAAAGATCACCCACAGACACACACACATGCACACACATACACATGTACACATGGGTAAAGGGACAAAGTGAGTATTCTTTATTTCTAAAACTGGAAACATTAAAACAAAGGAACTAATTTTTCCCTTAGCTATTTCTGGGTCTGTATATCACATATGGGAGTGTGGATGCCACTGTATGTCCTTACTCCATGTCTACTTTGTGGCCACAGAGTGTCAGAATCAACCCAGAATTTATTGAGTAAGCTTTAGATTAGAAAGAATACTAAAATCATACAGGAGAAGCTAAGATCCTGGTAATTACTCAGCCCTTGAAGCTGTGTGTCTCAACAATAGGAATAATCTCCAAAGGACTCTTTTCCCAGTGTCGAGGTGTAAGTCTGACAGCCTATACTTACTTAATCCAAAATGCTAGGTCTATCTACACTTTTACTCTAGAATGCAGGAAGATTTTGTAGTACCACTGATCTTCAAATGAACTGAAAGCTCAGTATGAAGCTGGTCCTGATGTCAGCAAAGGAAGCAGCAGCAGCAATAGGACAAGTCTGTTTCATGCCAGAGCAGACACAAAGAAACAAGGGAACAGAAACATTCTTTCTGAAATTCTCTCTTTTTGGAAACAAGATAATGGTCCCCACAATTTGGGTGGGATTTCCACATAAAAGACAATCAAGAGATATTTTTAAACAAGGCTCCATAATCAAGGGATCTAAATCTTCCCACTATTTTGCTACATAGAAGGGTTGATTATTAAAATTGTTTTTAGGTAGCTCGTTTGGTTTTGGGGTTTCTAGCTTTAATTCATTTAGTTAGAATTTTTCTAGTTAACTCATTATGCAAAATGTACAAGGTTTAATCTTTGCTTATTATTACTTTTAGTAAATCTTTCATCTTCATGGCAAGTTGACATGAAAACCAACTGTCTTTAAAAATTCTGAGTATTTGATATGGCCAGAAAGAATGCTTTCTACTCACTGGAGATTTTAAGCAGTGCTCATCAAGTTTTTGGACAAGATGGTTTCTACGTATCTGACCACAAATTAAAATAGAAAAAAAAAAAGCTTTCTGTCAGTGAATTGTCAGTGTAGACTTGCATGGAATTTCACTGGTTCCTCCAAGGGACATAGCAACAGGGACCTAGAAAGAGCTTACATCATCATCTGTATTGACCAGATGCAGGTGTCCTGGCAGCATATAATAGGACTGCTCACTACTCCAGCCCAGCAATTTTCTTTGTCTCTCTCTCTGTCTCTCTCTCTGTCTCTCTCTCTCTCTCTCTCTGTGTCTGTCTCTGTCTCTGTCTCTCTCTTTCTGTCTCTCTCTGATATGTTTTATAGTGCAGCATGATTACATAATGTGTAATGCAGCATACAGTAGAAAATTTGAATGAAGTGGAAAATTTTCTAGATGGATACCAGGTACCAAAGTTACATCAGGATCAGATAAATCATCTAAACTGTCCCATAACCTCTAGTGAAATAGCAGTCATTAAAAGTCTCTTCAACATGCATGTGATGCTCGATGCAGCAGGATGCAGTGCATTAGTAGGCATATGGTGAGGCATTCCCACCCCTCTTAGGTATCAGCCATACAATGGGTCTAGTATAAAATCAAGTTTATTTATGGGCATGGGGAACAGGGCTGAAAAGGACATGGATAGAGAGAAGGAAAGGAGGAAGAAATGAGTGGCAGAAAGGAAAAAGGAAAAAGTCAGACAGGAGAGTGTGTGGGGGGACATAGAGGTAGGGAGATAGAGAACCTAGATAGATAAGCAGGAGAAAAGAGAGAGAGAGAGAGAGAGAGAGAGAGAGAGAGAGAGAGAGAGAGAGAGAACACCAAAGGTCTTTTATAGCAAGCCAGGCTAGAACCTGTGAAGTATTTGTTCCAGCCATTTTTTATAATTTAAAGTCAGAAAAAAACACAAAGAAATGATTTAATAAAATAAACAAAAATTTTGGAAAGTCAGCAACAGTGTCTAAACTCAGTCAATGGAAAACTGAGATAGAAACAAAGATACAAACAAGTAAACAGAATCAATGGAATTGGTCTGAAGTTCTTTTTGTTGTTTTTGTTGTTGGATCTTTGTTTGGTTTTGATATAAGCATAACCATGGCTTCATAAGAATTAGTGTTTTTTTAGTTCCTATTTTGTGGAATAGTTTGAAAAGTATTGGCATTAGGTTTTCTTGGAAGGTCTGATAGAATTCTGCACTAAAATCATCTGGTCCTGGGCTTTTTTGTTTGGGAGACTTTTAATGCCTGCTAGTTCATTAGAGGTTATGGCACAGTTTAGATGATTTATCTAATCCTGATGTAAGTTTGGTACCTGGTATCTATCTAGAAATTTTCCATTTCATTCAGATTTTCTACTTTTTTTGAGTATAGGCTTTTGTAGTAGGGTCTGATAATATTTTGAGTTTCTTTAGTTTCTGTTGTCATGTCTCCTTTTTCAGTTCTCATTTTGTTAATTTGGGTACTGACTCTGTGCCCCCCTGGTTATTCTGGATAAGGGTTTATCTATCTTATTGATTTTCTCAATGAACCAACTCCTAGTTTTGTTGATTGTTTGTAGAGTTCTCTTTGTTTCTACTTGGTTGATTTAAGACCTGAGTATGATTATTTCCTGCTATCTACTTCTCTTGTGTGTATTTGCTTCTTTTTGTTCTAAAGATTTCAGATGTGCTGTTACTGTATGCTCTCCAATTTCTTTATGGAGGCACTCAGAGCTACGGGTTTTTTTCTTATAACAGCTTTCATGGTGTCCCATAAATTTGGTCATGTTGTGCCTTCGTTTTCACTAAATTCTAAAAAGTTTTTCATTTCTTTCTTCATTTTTTTCCTGTTCAAATTATCATGAAATAGCGAGTTGTTTAGCTTTTATGTGACTTTCCGTGGTTTCTGTTGTTATTGAAGAGCAGCCTTAGTCAATGGTGGTCTGACAGGATGCAGGAGATTATTTTAATCTTCTTGTATCTGTTGAGGCTTGTTTTGTTTTGTTACTGATTATATGGTTATTTTTGAAAAGGTACAATGAGATGTTGAGAAGGAAGTATATTCATTTTTTAGGTTGAAATGTTTTGTAGATATCTGTTAAATTCATTTGGTTCATAACTTCTTTTAGTTTCACTGCATCTCTTTAGTTTCTGTTTCCATGATCTATCCATTGCTAAGAGTGGGGTGTTAAAGTCTCCCACTATTAATGTGTGAGGATCAATATGTGTTTTGAGATTTAGTAAAATGTCTTTTACAAATCTAGATGCACTTGCATTTGGGACCTAGATATTCAGAATTGAATGTTCATCTTTGTGGAGTTTTCCTTTGATGAGTGTGAGGTGTCATTCTTTGTCTCTTTTGATAACTTTGGTTAAAAGTATATTTATTGGATATTAGAATGGCTACTCTAGTTTGTTTCATGGGGCCATATACTTAGAAAATTTTTTCCAGCCTTTAAGTCTGAGGTAGTGGCTTTTTTGTCAGTGATGTGTTCCTTTACGCAACAAAATTTTGGGTCCTGCTTATATATCCAGTTTGTTAGCCTATGTCTTTTTATTGAGGAATTTAGTCCATTGCTTTGAGAAATATTAAAGACCAATGATTATTGTTTCTAGTTATTTAAGTTACTAGTGATGGTATTATGTTTGTGTCGTTCTCTTCCTTTAAGTTTATTGTGAGATGATTAATTTTTAACAAGGCATAAATGCCAACTTTCTCATCCCCTGTGAACACTTTTCTCCCCTAAGAAAAGAACTTAAAAGAGCAAGTGCAGCCGAGAGTGTGTTGCTTTTTAAAACCTTCAAATTAGGAGAGATCCAACTGGCTAAGCTATAGGCTAGAGTGCACACAAATGAAGCCTGCTTTCATTTGGACAATGAAGTACTATGTCCTTTTTTTTTCCATTTTAAATTTCAGGATTAACAAAATGTAGACTAGCACTCTAATCAATTGCCTCACACAATTATTATAATTTATTGATCAATTAACATTCTTCCATTGTTAGGACAGTGCATAGACCACAGTAAGTTCTATGTACTTCTATAGTTGTAAGTAGTATGAAAAGGAAAAAAAAAAAAAAGATAAGAAGGCTGATGAATTTACTCGATTCATCAGCTGAGATGTCTTCATGTATATAATGAAGCACAATATAGTTTGACCAAAACTACTGAACAGCAGTGTTAAAGTCCTTGTTCCACAAACCTGAGAATATTTATACAGACCTCTAGAATACATTTAAGCAGGGTGCTGTCAGGCCGAACACGAGGTCTAATCTCCATTCCACCTTCACCCTTCAGTCACTACACAGGTGGAGGGGCGAACAGGCCCTAGAGAGATTTACATACTAATGAGGTACCTGAAGGCCAGAGGTGGAGCTGATTAAACATTCCTCCCCAGCCCCTCCCCCCTTCTCCCTTCCCCTTTTAACTCAAGTGGATCCTGGGTTTTAGGGGGTATGCATCCAGATCCATCCACCATCTGCCATGTGAATAAACTGGTTTTGGAAACCCAAGGACTTCCTCGTGTGTTGGGGCCACGCCGCCGCCATGAGGAACTGTAAGGAGCTGGGGAGAGGCTTTTAGTTATTGAGGAGCCTGGCCCAACTTCCAGCTGGAGGAACCAAGAGCGTTCCCAGCAGACTACCCACAGCATGGCAGGAGGAACCCTGGGATCCCCAGCCTTATTTTTTCCCTACAGGGTGCTGTGCTGCATATTTATAACACAGCATTTCTATTGTGAAATTAGTCACAGACAGTAGAACCTCTGAAAGTGTGCAGTCAGGTAATCTATAGTACACACCGCAAAACCAAAAGTGATCCTGTTACCAAAACTGTGGAAAGTGAGGACTGATACCTGAGGCTGTCCTCTGGCAGTTATTTGCCATAGCATGCTCATCTGCACTCATCCACAAAAATGTGCACTCACAAATGAATATGCATTACACACAGAAAAATACATAGACACACTCACATACACATACTCATACACACAAACACACAGAGAGAGAGAGAGAGAGAGAGAGAGAGAGAGAGAGAGACAGAGAGAGACAGAGAGAGAGAGATTACCAACAAACCTTGTACTGGTCCAAGGTCAGAGATCCATTTTTACTCACTGAGTGTTGCAAACTCTCAGAGCACTCACACCCAATGTGAGTTTTGACTACCTCTTTCAATTCAGCTTTAGGTGAATATAAGCCCAGAAGACTTCTGTGTCCTCATGGTACCTAGTGACATCAATCTCTCATCATAAAGGCACATCAGGATTAACCACTGTGAAGGTTCCATAAGGAAAACTAAAATAAAATGTTTCATCTATGGTAGTCTGCCTCAGCTTTAGTGTTATTATAAGAGTTTTGGGTCCTCTCTTCCTATTTTAACTCACAGTCTTTTTGAGCCATCAAGCCAATTGAAAGAGTTATGCAGTAGAAAGTTTTCAAATTAGAATATCACACGCATTTTAAAAGTCATATTACTTCAGCTTCCTCTGCTTAACCTTGGGAAAAGAAAAAATATATAACAATATCTTAGTGGTATGAATCACACTGTGCTCTTTTGATTTTAACTGGTTCATAAAACTGAATTTCTAGGTATGGAACAGGATTTGAATATGAACTTCTTTTGGAAGTGATTTTCTGTTTAGTGAACCATATGGCTAAATTTTACATAAAGTCTCTCTTATGGAATAGTAAGACAGTTTCTTCTGGGATCAGCAAATACATGCAGAACTTTAAAATGGATCAGAATGCACACTATACTGCAGCCTCTCTGTACTGATAATAAGAACTTCAGGACTATTTGTTAAGAACATTAACGTGCACAGAATAAAACCAACACAAATCCTAACCTGGTTGACTAAAAAATAATTAAATTGATAACCTCAATAATTAAAACAAATAGCAACAGGAAAGACACAATGATGTTCTGTAGATATTCTCAATTCTGATTTTTATCAGAGTAGTATGAATGATTTTTTTCTGATTCTATTATATGCAAATCAAATCACTTTTAATCAAGCAAAGCTCCATCTCTTTTGTGTAATAGGTACTTGTTATTACAATCTGTCCCATGCAAGCAGCTTTTACTAGCTAAGTACTAGACATCAATAAACAGTATTCCTATAGTACTTTACATAATTAAAATATACCTTCATAAGAATCATATATGTGCTATAGCTTTTCTTGGGTCATTTATTCAGTATGTAACAACCTCAGGCCTGAAATAAAATGACAGTTCACAATAATAGTACAACTTTGGAAGTTAGCAATGAGTCTGTGTTTTAGTAAGAATGTAATAGTGGGTCTGAGAAAGTCAGAATTGCTCTTCCCCTCACAGTAAAGCTCTTCTATAGAGTCTGCAGAGAAATTATTACTGAGTTTTTTGGATTATGAGGGTGCTAGTAAGTCAACCTGGACTACACACACACACACATATAAAATCTTCCTCTGTGTGTGTGCATGTGCACAGTGTGTTTTATATACATAAATATATACATATACATAAATATATACATGTATACATGCCTATACTCTATTACTAATATTGTCTTGAGAATATGTCTCTTGCTGAGCTGGAAACTTACTATTCTACCCAGGCAAAACAGCTAAGGTAGTCACCTTTTTCTGTTGTAAATGCTTGAGTTACATGCATGAGTACCCTTGCACAACATTTTACTTGAGTGAATGGGATTTGAACTCAGGTTTTTATGATCATCAAGCAAGAATTTTTGGCTATTGAGCCTTCACCCTAGCATCTGACCTCTCAATAAATGGTTTCCTTAAGTTGTGCTATAGAATTTTCCTCTAGTTTGTATTGCGTGTTGGCTCTTCATATAAACATTTTATTCCAGTTAGTAGTCACAAGAATATAACTCATTACTTTATTCAATGTCTTTAGAAGAAGGCTAACATAGAGGTGGAAGATACTATTTAGTCCTATGAAAAGTTTGTTATTGATTTTTGTTGAGTAGTGAATCATGAAACTGACACTTTCTATTTTTGCTGCAGCCTCTCAAATATCAGGGCTTAATTTGGAATCAATGAAAAAACTGAAGATCTCTACAACATGAATACACTGTGTGAGGATCAATTCTCCATTTGAAAGCAGATTTCATATTTCATTTCTACACTATTATTCTGACCTCTTGCCTAATGTATTTCTATTTCATGTTATATTTCTTAAGCCTATAGATAATGATTGTGGAGAGTTAGGTCAGCAGTTAGCAGTGCTTAAATATCTTGGAAAAAATGTAGTTTCATTTCTCACACTCATATCCTATGGCTCACAATCCCTGAAACTCCAGCTCCAGAGTATCTGATTCTCTCTTTTGGCATTCAACTGCATATCTCTGCTGAAAATAATTTTTACCAGCATGTACACACACACACACACACACACACACACACACACACACACAAACACACACACACAAAACTCTTAAAATAATTTATGATCATTTTATATGAATCTGAAACTAATTAATAAAGAAAATAAAATGCTATTATTTGGAATCGCTGTATATGTGTTTACGTAAATGCTACACTACTCATATTGACGTCAGGTTCTACCTTGGGTGTCAGTGTCGTTTTCCACGTGTTTAAACATGGTCTCATTGTTTGCTGCTGTATATAACAAATTAGCTGGCCTGGGAGTAGCTAGGGATTCTGTTGTCTCCTTCTCAAATGTAATTCTAGAAAGGCAGGTATCATAGATTTGAATATTGCTCATTTGGTTTTACATGGGCCAAACTCAGGTCACCATTTCTTTGCAGTATCAGTTTACACATCAAACCAACCAAGTGCTGTGAATCTGAAAGATGCTTTTTATATAATAATGCAATCTAACTGAAGATCTCACCTTTTCCAAAGGATTGTGACTAACTTATAAACTTGAGTTAAGGATACACAATTTTGGAGGTAGATGTTTTGTTGAAGCATAAGGCCAGTATTCCTTTGTAAATATTTTGAAGCTAATGTGATTTTATAACTTTGTTCAATAAACCAATTGTATTTTCTAATTTCTTTGTCCCAGGGAAGTGGCGCACATTATTGTGCTTGTGAGATTGGCCATAAGTGAAAGGGTCACAGGCAAATAAAAAAATACAAATATGATAAATTGAAAGCAGTCAGTTGTCAATGTCATTCCTGTTTTAAAATGAAGGCAATATAGCACCATCATGATAAGAAGTGACAGGCAAACAGAGGCTTATTAAAAGTATATTATCTTTATAGTTTAACATGCATTAAAGATTTTAACCCTTTACTAATTCTTTGCTTTTTTTTATCCTGAAACAGAAGTAGATTCACCAGGGAAATGTCTCGTGCCAGGATTCGGCTGAATTAATTTTTCTTCTAATCCAAAAAAAAAGCAGCTTTCATTATTTTATGCATAGGTAAATCTTATTAAATACCTATGACATTTTCTCTTTCAAATGGGAGGACATACTTTTTTTCTAATAAAACTTGGTAATGATTAAAATATAATACAAAATTTTTTCTCAGTATTTCCTGCAGATTTTTGCTAAGTTTGCTGAGAAGCAACATGCCAATTTCACAATGAAAAGGCAAATGTGAAACAATAAACTCAAATTTCTGAAGCCAACATAATATTTGGTATGGTTTGGGGAAATAAAAGCCATTTGTGATGGTTCATATATGCTTGGCCCAGGGAGTGACATTATTAGAAGTTGTCACCCTGTTGGAGTAGGTCTGTCACTGTGGTTGTATAATGAAGGACCCTCATCCTAGCTTCCTGGAAGTCAGTTTTCTACTAGCAGCACATATATGAAGATGTAGAACTCTCAGCTCCTCTTTCACCATGCCTGCCTGGATGCTGCCATGTTTCCACCTTGTTGATAATGGACTGAATTTCTGGACCTGTAAGCCAGCCCCGGATAAATTTGTTAACAACAGTAAAATCCTAACTAATACAGAAGTTGATACCAGAGACTTGGGTATTGCTATGATAGGCCTGACCATGCTTTGTTTAGTGGAATGTGTATTTTGAGACTTTGAAAAGCAGTAGAATGCTTCACGTTGGGCTTTATGGGATATGCTAGTAATAATATGAAAGATTTTCTTGGGGACTATTATTGGATCGGTGCAGATCTGGTCTAAGAGGTTCCAGTAAAGAAGAATTTCATAATATGGCCTAGAGACTGTTTGTGGTATTTTAGAATGCGGCTATATTTTACCCTTTTTTGAAGAGTCTTCCTGAGGCTAAGGTGAAGAGACTCTGATTAATTGCATTGACAAAGGAAGTCTCAGAAATACCCATCATAGACCTTGTTTTCTGCTCTCGTGAAGAGAATTTTACACAAGTATAGCAATCTTAGAAAGAAAAAAATCAAAATATATAGTTTGTGTATAAATGGGGTACCAGAAAGTGGAATGGAGCTGAATCTTGTGTTAAAGGAGATAACCAATTAAGGGCATGAGATTTTTGGCCAAGATCCAGCTAAATTTAAAACAAGGCATGGTGGTACACACCTTTCGTCCCAGGAGATAAAAGGCTATGTGAGACAGAGCAAGTTATAGATGAAGAAACACTTAAATCCAAGCATGGCAGTGCAATCCTTTAATCCCAGGAGATAGAACTTGGCAAATCACTGAGTTCAAGGTCAATCTACAAAGCAAGTTTCAGGACATCTAATCTTAGGCAGTGAGGGAGTTGGAAACCAGAACAATTTGTAATAGAATATGGGGAGGCATGTTCCAATAGCCCCAGCAGGCACTAGAACATGACAGTTTGAGCCATCATGTGTCATTGGCTTTAGAGTCAAGAATAGAAGGGACTACTGGGACAATGAATGCTGGTTAGCTGGAGGTAAGAAATTAGTGTTGAGTAAGAAGAGGCCAGGATCACTGAGGTGAAATCTTCAGGAAGGTGTTTTCTGAGAGTACAAAGAAGCTGTGTTCCAGAGATAACTAAAGTTGTACTTTGTACTGCAGATGTACTTGGTAATGTGTAGGAGTCACCCAGTTGGTACTGGTTTTGAAGGCAAGAAGGGGTCATGAAGGGCAGCTGAGGCTTGGCACTGTGAGAGGCTGTAGAAGGCCATTGGTGAAGGTTCAGCCTCAGTTGCAGTTGATGGCCCAGGACTAAAGGGATCATGAAAAATATTTCAGGCTTGGTACCATGAAGAGAGCCTATAAGAAACCTATTGGTAAAGCATGGTTGTGGCAAAAGGCCCCAGTGTGTTGAAGATGCCAGTACCATGGGATGATCACTAAGAATACCAGCAGCATCGGAGTGAATCAACCTGAGCTTAGAGTGCTACAGAAGGAGGAACTGGCAAAGTGATGCCAGACTTTGGAGAAGTCCAAAAGATCATATATGAATCGTAGACATTGAAACAAGAAGCTGTAACATGAAAGTTGCCCTGGAGACCACAAGATGTTCAAGATGTCAGAGCTATAGTTTATTTTCTGAGGAAAGCTGGTAAAAAGGAATGGAAACATCCTAGGTGAAAGGAGTTTGTTGCTGTCAACAAGGATACAAAAGGAGTTGGAGATCTGAAGATTGCTTTGGCTTCAAACATGGAGATTCAGTGTTTAGAGTTTCCCTACCTGGTTTCCTGTCTTGCTTTGAGGGTTACAGTTAAGTGGTTGGATGAATCTCAGAAGAGACTTTGAACATTGGACTTTCAACATTGTTGATGCTGCTAAAGACTATGGTGATTTTTAAAGTTGGACTAAATATACTTTTGCATTATGCTATGTTTAGCTACAGCCTACATAGACTCAAATGATTTGACAAGCTAAGTCAAATATACGTGAGTATACAGATTTACACAGACGTATGTATCATACATGTATTTTATGTACCAACTTTTAACAATACTTATTCATGAAAAAACATTCTGCATTTAAGTCTTCACTTGATGTGAAACAAGATCCAAGGAGTGGAATGTGATTTTGTACATATTCTGCCCAGTGTGTGGCACTATTAAAAGGTGTGGTCCTGTTAGAGTAATTGTGTCACTGTGGGTGTGAGCTATAAGACACATCCTAGCTGACCAGAAGTCAGTATTCTGCTAGCAACCTTCAGATAAACTCTCTGCTTCTTCTTCACCATGTCTGCCTAGATGATGCCATGTTGCCACCTCTGTTCTTATGGACTGGACCTCTGAACCTCTAAGGCATACCCAATTAAATGTTGTCCTTATAAGAGTTTCTTGATCATAGTGTCTGTTCCCAGCAGTAAAACCCTAACAAAGACACCACCTAATGGGCTCAGTGATAGTCATTCTGTGTTGGCTGCTTGAATTAAGGCCACTTCCTACTGACTATACTAATTTCGCTTCTATTTGAACATGCCTCAGCCTAGTGATCCCCAGAAGATACCATCCTCTCCACCAAGCTCAGTCTTTATCAAGTCCTCTTTATTTCCAGACACATTATCTTATTATTTATATGGCTCTGTCTGAGACCTTAACATTTGTCTCCATGTAATGAACTTTCAGAAAAACAGACATTACAAACAATATCCACCAACATAAGATAGAATTGGACAACAATTTTACCAAAGTATCAGCCCCAAAATTAAAGTCACATGAAAATGTACTTCACTGTCACTCTGTGAGTTCTAACTTCCAGCTAGGTCACATGGGTATCTTGGGTAAGATTTAGAATTTCATTTTCTAGGATTTCCATAAATATTTCTAGAAAAATTTACATTGCACTTGCATTGTAGAGAAAACATCAACACCCTAATTAATATCAGGTTTTGGCTAGCTTTTTTAATTAATAAAATGCATTACAGGGAAATAGAATAGAAAATTACAGAACTCTGTCTTCAAATTTCTCAAAAACTAATAAAGCAATTCACTCACATAAGGAAAAAACACTCAAAAGTTCATTTTTTTTACATTCCATATATGTAAATATGCATGAGTATACAGATTTACACATACATATGTATTATATGTATATTTTTATGTATCAACTTTTAACAGTACTTATCCAGGAACAGACATTTTGCACTAAAGTTTTCACTTGACTTTGCAGCATCTGCTGAATTAGAGAAGAAGGGATTTTATGATCTCTGACCCTTTCCTGATTACAATCTAAAATGTATTAGTCTCATTTTAAAATGTCAACATTGGGCAGTGACTTTTGTTAATAAAAGAAGCAATAACCAGCTATCAATCTGAACTAAAAGACCTTACATCAGTAAACCACATGTTGATTTGAGGACATCAATTAGAACCTGGACATTTTAACACAGAGTTTAAAGCAGACATCTTGTTTCATAAGTTGTCACTGAAGGGCTGCTGTTAGAATGAAGCTACTTATATATGAAGAAAATCTATTGGAATAATAGAAGATTTCTTTTGTCCCATTACTATGGTGAAAAAGAATACCTGAGCCAGGCTTATAAACTTTTTTCCATGAGACTAATCTTGAATCGGCAGACTTAACTCCCAAATAACATCAAATGTTTATAAGGGATATGACTGTGATGAGCCTATATTGTCCACATGACAAGATTTCTGTCAAAATGAGCTAATGAAGGGGTGGCAAGGTGGCTTTGTAGTTAAAAATAGGCACTGCTTTTACAAAGGACCTTAATTAACTTCCTAGCACCCACATTATGTAGATCATAATACCTGTACCTACAACACCAGAGAATCCAGCATCCTATTCTAATGCCCATATTCATTGTGCCATTTATTTTGCTGCTGCTGCTGCTGCTTCTGTTGTTGTTGTTGCCTATTTGACAAAAGCCCTTGTCATTCATGAAGAGTAAATGTCAGTTGAGAAAATGCCTCCCTCAGAGTCGTCTATAGGCAAGTTTGTATGTCATTTTTTTATTAATGATTGATGAACAAAGGGCCATGCCACTGGGGGTAGTGCTAGCCATGGGCAGATGGTCCAGATATGAGTAGTTTTTACTCCTAGTCAATGAATCATGTCTTTGCAATCAGTGGAGACTACTATAGGTAACAACAATCTATCAAAAATGCAGTTGCTGAACCTAGTCCCAGTGGATATATCAACACTACCAATACCTAATGTTTAGGGACAATTGCAGAAAAGAAGGGTGAAAGATTGTAATGGTCAACCAGCAGAAAGATTACACCAAAGAACATATCAAATACCATGTAAAAAAGTCAATAAATCTCAGTCTTATGCAAAAAAAAACAACAGACAGCTAAGAAAATGTAAGAGCAGGTGAGATTTACCTAAAAGTAAGAGCATACCAATTTGTTGGCCAGTGCCATAATATCATTCCTGAAAACATATATACAAATAGCATCAAATACAAAGTGTAAGTTATATTTCAGAATATATGTGTGTACAGATATATACTTTTATGTATATTTATGCAATAACAGTGGGGTAAGTGTTCATGAATTTCATAGAGAATGGTAAGGAGCATTTGCAAGAGATTGGGTGGAAGAAAGTGAATGGTGTTATAAATAAATTATAATCTCAAAAATAAAGTGAAAGAAATGAAAGGAAAAAAAGAGTGTGATGTCCAAGATACAGCAGGCAGCCAGTAAGTTATGTTCCTCAGTGATCTCTGCTTTAGTTCCTGACTCCAGGTAGCTGTCCTGCCTGAGTTTCTGCACTGGTTTTCATCAATCAAGATGTAGAAGCCACGCAAATCCTTTCATCCTGAGGTTATCATTTTTCCCCATTAGTTAATTTATATTTTTATTTACTTTACATCCAGATCACAGCCCCACCCCTCTCTTCTTAGTCTTACCTCACACAGACCCCAGTCCCTTGGCCTACCCATTCCCTTTCTTCTCTGAGAAGGTGAGCCCCACTTGGTTCCCCATGTTACTTTTAGACATGGTGTTAATTAGAGCATTAGAAAAACCCGAATAATAACCACACATAGAGACACACACATATAATTAAAAATAAATTTTATTTTAATTGAATGTTAGCATTCCTTCTAGGCTCAGCACCTCAGTTACCAGGCAACAGCCAAGAATACCTGGTTTTCTATAAAAGGGGCTGTTTCCCTCTCCTTGTACACTGTTACTCTGTTACTCTCTACCCCTTCTCTCACTGACCCCTTTCTTCCCTTTGCCCCCCTTCACCCAGTCCTTTCTTCTCTTGTCTCTCCTCTTTCCCTCCCTTCCTTCCTCCCCACCTCCCCCCTCTCCCTCTACCTCTCTTCTTCCCCCTCCCTATCTCCTTCACCCTCTCTCTCTCCTTCTTCCTCTCTCCTCCCTTCCCAACTGTACTTTCCATGCCCTAAATAAACGTTATTTCATTCTATATCCTCAGTATGGATGGTACCTTAGAGGAAGGTATTCCTCAGCTTGTACCTGCTGAGGCATCCTTCTCACCTTACCACACCTGGTGCCTCTATCAAACATATTGTTGGCTCTTTCATTTAAAAAAAATATTAAAAAAAAAAAATACCCACAACATTGGTGCTGAAACTCGAAGTAGAAACCTGCAGATTCACATCTCCCACAGCAACATAGAATTTCAGCCCTATCAGTCGCCGTGCTAAACCTATCCA
Organism: Arvicanthis niloticus; assembly: GCF_011762505.2. Lineage (NCBI taxonomy): Eukaryota > Metazoa > Chordata > Mammalia > Rodentia > Muridae > Arvicanthis > Arvicanthis niloticus. The sequence goes on along the minus strand of NC_047667.1, from coordinate 78,229,900 downwards.
TCCAAACAACAGCAAATTGATAACCCCTCTCCCCCAACTGGGCAGCATAAATGACCTCTGGTCCTAGGGGAGGGCTGTTGAGCTCCCAGACATCCTGTAGTACCTTGGGGACAGAGGCACTCACAGTCTTTATGACTGTCCTTCACAATGACCCTTTATTCTAGGACATTTTTCCTTAAGTGACAAGTCTTTTCCCTCTTCTCTGAGTCCAATTCCTTTTCTAACTGTTGCCAAATCCCAAGCCTGGGTGAATAGTTCTCCTGCCATCACTGAGGGCACTAGCCCTGATATCAACCCCCCAAGTTCACTTTGTGATGACATGCTGATCTGGCTCATTGTCATTTCTAGCTATTGCAGTTGTCTTTGTGACTCTGAAATGGACATATTGGTAACTTCTACTTTCACCCAGAAGGGAATACCATTGCTGCCACACCTCCTGCTCTAATTCACAGGCTAAATTTGACCCATATACCCACCAACCGATAACTTACTGGCACTTTAAAAACAAACTTTTACAGCTCTCTCACCAGCTCTCTGTGGCCTTTCCTGGCCCCCATTCTCTTTCAGCTTGTTCTCCACTCCATATTCCCAGCCCCCAGATCCTGTAGCCACTGCAGGCTTTCTGCCCCAGAGCTCTCTTGCTCTCTTGCTCTCTTGCTCTCTGCCACTGCCACCTGACTAACCTCAGCTTTCTACTTCCCCCCTGACTGTCTTTGTCCCTGCTGGACCTGACCCCACAGCAGCCAAGCCAGATGGCTGGAGCTCAGGCAGCAAATACAGCTTGCATGGCATGCTGTCAAGAGCCAACCTGCTCCATGTTGCAGGCTGGGAAATGGGCCAGTGTGCTTGTTCTCTTGCCCTGCCTGCTCACATGACCACCAGCTCTCACCCTCCCCTTCAGCCATGAGCCCTATAGCATGGCCAGGGCAAGCCCTGGCCTCAGTCCCTTCCCAGTATTTGCACTGCCAAGCCACTACAAAGCTGGGCTCTGCCCTCAGTGAGATCACCAGACGGCAAGCTATAGGACATGGCCTCTCCTTTCCTCAGGGACCTGGCAGCCACCTCCACACTCCCTCCTTCCAGTGGAGTTGTTGTAGATTTACAGAAAACTCCTGACATCAGGGGCTTCCTCTCTGCAGGAAGTGTCCCCTTTCCTGAACTCGGTGCCTCAGCTCAGAGCCTAAGCCAGGCCCTGATGCCCTACGCACCTCATACTGTGCTGCTGTTTTTATTCATCTTTATGTTTGTCTCTGTCATGTTTCTGCCATTACATTCTAAGATACTTAACCACTTCTGCTATTTAGTTCTAAGATTTAACAAACAAGTGACTTCCCTCCAGGCAGAGCTTCAGTGACACCTTAACTAGGAGCTGTCCCTTGACTGTCCAAGGTCTTTGTTGTGGTCAAATAAGGTTTTTCCATACTATTTCTTCAGCACCTTCTTAATTATGGTCAGGCTTATAACCATCTGCCATTCTCTGTTATAGGCAGTTCCTACTTTACTGCCCGCTCACCTTAAGACAGAATGACTTTAAGGTTCCAAAGACACTTTCCAGTTCGGGAATTAGGAACCTGTCTCACCTCACCACACCTGATGCCTTTATTAAACATATCCTTGGTCCTTGGCTCTTTCTTTTTTAAAACACAACATTAAGTTAATGAGAAAAACACAATGTCCTCTAATGCACAGGCTAATGGCTGACCAAAGTGCTTAAAACAGAGACTATTGGCTCCAGGTTACCTGATCATCATGCATATTACTTTCTGTATTTTTTTTTTTTTAGAAAGGAAACCTTAATGTTTATCAGAACTATTTGTAATGAACTTTAGTTACTGTATTCTCCCTATAAATAAATTTATATACTTAGTTTGACAAGCTTCTTTTTTTTATTTTATTTTTTATTGGATATTTTATTTACATTTCAGATGTAATGTCCTCCCCCCCCAAGAATCCCTATCCCATCCCCCCTCCACTTGCTTCTATGAGGATATGCCCCCACCACACCCCTACTCTCACCTTTCCACCCAAGATTTCCCCCACATTGGGCCATCCAGCCTTCACTGGACCAAAAACTTCCTCACCCACCTATGCCTGACACTGTCTTCCTCCCCTACATATACAGCTGGAGCCATGGGCCCCTCCCTATGTGCTCCCAGGCTTTTGGTTTAGACCCTGGGAGCTCTAGTTGGTTACTATCGTTGCTCTCCTCATGGGGTGGCAAACCCTTTCAGCTCCTTCAGTCTTCTCTCTAACTCTTCCTTTGGGAACCCCAGAGCACTCAGTATCCAAGATACAACTCACAGACCACCTGAAGCTGATGAACAAGGAAGACCAAAGTGTGGGTACTTTGGTCCTTCTTAGAAGGGGTAACAGAATATTCATGGGACCAAATATGGAGACAAAGTGTGGGACAGAAACTGAAGAAGGGGTAGTCCAGAGACGGCTCCACCTGGGTATACATTCCTTGTGCATTCATCAAAGGTAGACACTGATGTGGATGCCAGGAAGTGCATGCTGACAAGAGCTTTATATAGCTGTCTCATTAGAGGTCTGTCAGAAATATACAGAGGCAGAAGCTCACAGCTAACTTTCTGAATTTTTATAAACTCTCCCATAATTGTAACATTCTGGGTACAGTAAATATTCAGAAGGTAATTCTAGTTTTAATACAGTTTTTTTCTAATTGAATATTTTATTTCTTTTTCCAAGTAATGTGGGAAGTACAATGTGTGAAAGTCAGAGGATAACGTGAATAAGTTCTTTCTCTTAACCATGTGGATTCTACAAGTCAAAGTCATGTCATGAGGTTAAGGGGCTCATTTTGTCACACATTCATCTATCTTGTCATCTCATAAATTACTCTGTTAATTGAAAATCATATATTATTTTTCAGAGCTGATCTTATGAAAAATGTGTAATTAAATGAAGCACTGCTATAACATAAAATCTATTATAACATATTTCTTTTCCTTTTGGTAAGTTAGAATAAAGCTAAGATAATATCCATGACATCTAATTAGTGCATTAATTTTTTAGATTTGTTAAAAGTTAAATGTTCAGCCAGGGAGAAAGAGAGAGAGAGAGAGAGAGAGAGAGAGAGAGAGAGAGAGAGAGAGAGAGAGAGAGAGAGAGAGAAAGAGATTTTCACAGCATTTAGCATCCCAAGAAGAGGCTGACTTTAATTCTCAGATCTTTTAGGCTTTTCTGGTTCTTTGTTTCTCAACATGACATTGTACCAGGGTCACCTTAGACAGTGTTGGAAACAGAAATTATATGAAGAAACAGAAAGGCAGTCCTAAGAGTGAAAGTGAGTCAGACCACTGGAAAAGATTTGATGTTCAGTGTCCTCAGCTCTTGAGAAGTGTGAACAATTAAAGGCCTTTTACACAGAGTCTGCCTTCCCTATTATGTGCCTCTGCCCTTTCTCGGTAGCTCTAATTGTGGTCTCTCTTTGTTTCTGACATTGTTTTTTTCATATGCTAATCTTGGTGTCTTTCTTGCTACCTATATTCTCCTGCCCCCAAGAGAAACACATTCATGCATTTGTTCTGCTTAACACCTCATTCTTTTTCACTCAAAATTTCTCACCTATTTTCAAACAGATTTTTCTTTTCTAAATCTTTGAAAAATACAGTGAGTTATAAAGTTACTGTAGCTGTGTTCATCATATCACAGGGTAAGCAAAGGTTTCTATAGAGATGGCAAGAATTAATACTTTTTTAACTTAATTTTATTGTTTTTCTTACTCACTTTATATCACATTCACTGCCTCATCCCACAATTCTCTCCCAGTCCTGTCACCTTATCCCCTGAGCATACCCTTTCCCCTATCTCTGCTGCAATGAAGCCATCAATCCTGGCACTTCAAATAAGAGTTAATCCATATACATGAGGATTTTAGGAGCATAGGAAAGCCTTATAAATCTCAAAAGACTATGAGGAAGACCCCTATTATTTGCCTTTAGATTTTATTTTTTCTAGTTTATTTATAGTGTGTGTGTGTATGTGTGTGTGTGTATGTATGTGCGAGTGTGTGTGCATGCATGTGCATGCTCATGTTGGTGTGTTATGCCAGGTGTACACAGGTGAACATGGAGTCAAGAAAATAGCATTGGATCTCTTGGAGCTGGAAGTACAGGCAATTGTGAGCCACCCAACATGAGTGCTGGGAACTCAGGTTTTATGGAAGAAGAGAAAGTTTTCTTACCTGATAACTTCCACCTTCATTCATATAATCTAGTTTAACTTGTTATACTTAAAGCTTTTACCCACTGTAATTTTTTTTAAAAAATTATTATTTGTTGGGGGCCGACTTTTAGCAGAAAGCGGCTATCAGCTTTGCAGCCATCTTGAGCCATATACCCTGACATGAGATTTGGATTAAAATAGCTTACAACAGCTGAGCACACTCCGATAATCTTGGTTTAGATACCTTGAGATTAAAGGTGCGTGAGATTAAAGGTGTGTAACTTAAGAGTATGACTTAGAAGTATAGAGATCAGAGTTAGAGACAAGACCTAAGGGCATGATTAAAGGTGTAATTTAGAGGCGTGGCTTAGAAGTGAGACATATAAAAGGCAGAGACAGAACAGATCAGAAATCAGACTATAGAGGGAGAATCAGACAGGAGACACTTAGAGGAAGAGAGACTGAAGAATAAATGGGATTGAATCACACCCTGTCTGGTCTCCATTCTTTGAGTCTGCCCTCACCCTCGCTCTTGCTGAACCCTGACCCGCAGACCGGAGCAGCAGCTTGGGCCGGGATACAGTGACTGCCCAAATGTGGGTCAGCCCGGGCCTCAACATTTTGCCTGGGCTGCAACATTTATTTTTTGGCCGCCCCAACGTGGGGCTAGTATGGACCCCAACATTATTTTGGCGCCCGAACAGGGACTCGAGCTTGGGCCTCAACAATTCTTTCTAGTCCTTATAATATTTGTACTTGTATTCTGTCTACATGTTTCTCTGTGCACATTGTAAATGTTTGTGCTTGTAGGGTTCTGACTTTTTCTAGAAGAAAAAGTCAGAACCCTTGAATCTGGAGTGAAAAATGGTGATTAGCTGGCATGTGGGTGCTGAAAACTGAGCCTGGATCCTCTAGAAATGTCTCTTGTGCTCTTAAGTGCAAGTTATTTTTTTTTCTGGTTTCTAATTTAATATTTTTAGTTGCCCTCTTGCAAGAATCAATAGAGGTGAGAAACACAGAGTCAACTTTCAGTATTCATGTGTAATTGGTCCAATGACCCATGGTAGCAACTGAAAATCTGGCCTGGGAAGATGTCTCTCTCAGCTGGTTTTCTTTGGTTTCTTAGCATGAGGATCTGAGTGTGGTAATTGGTACATGTGATCCTAGCTCAGGAGTCAAAGAAGGGAATAAACAACATTGCTAGACAGAACTAACCTACTTGGCATGGTACATGCCAGTGACCAATCCTATTTCAAAAAACAGGGAAGAATGAAACCTGAGAAATAATAACATCTAACATCATAGTTTTCTGGCCTCCAGAAACATGCACATAGATAACATACACACACACACACACACACACACACACACACATATATATGTATATATACATATACGTATACATATATATACATATACATATACATATACATATACATATATATATATATATATATATAGAGAGAGAGAGAGAGAGGAGAGAGATATTGAGGAAAATGCTTGAATTCCTTATGTGAAAGAGTCTTATATTTTTATATTTTCTGCATACTTTTGCTGAAATCTAAATCATGTCTGGGTTACTTAAACTACATAGCAATGTATCAATACTATGAAAAGAGGACAAAAGAAGAGTCTGCCCAATTACAGACTTAGTGTAGGAGTACATTTCTTCTTAACATATTTACCTTAAGTTTTGAGGAATCCATGAGCTTCAATATCGTATGCCTACTATAGCATTCTTCATGGTTGCTGATATGATGAAAACTAGTAGCCAATTATACATTCCTGTATGCATATATTCCCAAAAGTGAAATACAACACATTTTAAACTACCATTTAGCTTCCTAGAGTTTCTTTATTCCTGACATAAGCCAAACTCTGTAGACTGAGAACTCAAAATAACTCACAGATTATCAAGAAGTATGGCTACTAAATTTGAATCCTTTCAATGTTTATATTTTGACATCTCAACACTAACTAAGGTCATGAAGATCATATTTTTATGATGGTAACTATACCTTTATGTACCAAACAACCCTTCAAGGCATCAGCCATCTTGAATCCTAACCTCTGTTCTTGTTTCTGAGCAATCCTTGTCACTCTTCTCAGCAAACTCTGATAAAAAAAAGATGAACAGGTGTGAATGGTATGTGAAGTTTTGAAACTAGACTTTAGCATTGATAATATGACTGTATCTCAGCTATGTTCTGTCAGAGTTAAATCATATTGGTTCAAACCAATATACATGCCACATATTCAGATATAAATTAGACATATCTACTTGTTCTTGCAGCTGGCCAAGTCTAGGTAACTCTCAATAAATCCATTCAACAAATTGCCTCTGATTATCTCTTTTTTTCAGTCTTTTGGGGCTTAAAGACATTTCTCATATTTCAGGAATGGTGTTTTGGTATACATTTAAAGAGAAATATTGCAGACATCCACCAACATGTTTTCTCCACCTACTTCTCTTGCTTTCCCTAATTGTCATTATGGAGGCATAATTGTAAGATTTTAAGATCAATTTTAAAGTATCAAAAATAAAGTCTACACAAACATAAAATAAATCTAGAAACCAAAAACTATACCCTCACAATACATCAACTTAGACTGAAATACAGATAGCTTCAGAGTAAAAGCAAGCAGTGTTCATTGTTTGAATTGCTTGTGCCACAGGATTCTTTTCTCTAGTATACAGTGAGTTAGACAAGATATCAAGCAATGCTTTCGAGAATGCATATGGGTTTTGTTTACCTTTTAATACTTGTAAAAGATTCTGCTGACTATAATGATGCACATCTCTTGTCCCAGCAGTATAGAGGCAGAGGCAGGGGGAACTTTTGTGAGGTTGAAGCCAGCATCATCTGCATAGTAAAATCCACAATACTCAGGATGACACAGGGGAACCTAATTTAAAAGTAAGAAGCAGAAACCAAAGCCAATGGAGGAGAAGGAAGAGGAAGAGGAGGAGTAGGAGAAGGAGGAAGAGGAGGAGTAGGAGAAGGAGGAAGAGGAGGAGGAAGAAAAAAAAGATTCTCTGCCTTGTATGTTGATCCTTTTTGTATATTCTGTTCTCTAATTATTTCCTCATTTAAAAATCACACTAGGGTTCTAGAATAGTGGTTCTCATACTGCAGATCATGATCCCTTTGGTGCCCGAATACAACATCTTTTCAGAGGATTTTTCTAAGAATATTAGAAGACACAAATATTTACATTGCTTTTCATTACAGTAGCAAAATAACCATTATGAAAGAGCAACAAAAATAATTTTATGATTGGACTCACTACAACATGAGTGTATATATATATATATATATATATATATATATATATGTATGTATATATATATATCACAGCATTAGAAAGGTTGGAAACTACCGTTTAAGATGAATGATTGTCTAAACAATTGATAGCTATGAAATGTTTAATAGAGGAAGTAGCAGGTGTGGCATGGTTAATGATGTGTTATAGTTGTTTGCTAAGAATTTCATGAGTTATATAACAATTAAATACTATCAGATACTGATTAAGTGAACATGATACATTTATAATCATAGGTTAAAATAAAAGGCAGGTGGCATCTGAATTAAATTACCCTTGGATGAAAAATGGAAATCATAATGAGATTCTGAGGCACAGAGCTTTGTTACCTCACATAATCACTGATGTCATCAATTATATACTTTCAAAAAGAATAAAGATAAAGTTTCTAAACTTTAAATCTAACCAGAAAGGATGAGTGTGCTATGATCAGGTTTTGTCTCATAGTCAGAGAAAATGCTCAGCATGTTTAAGTTCCTTGACTCAATCCTGGACACACACACAGACACACACAGACACACACATACACACACACACACACACACACACACACACAGACACACATACACCACATGCAGAATTATAGTGTTAATAACCATAATTATATAATTAAGCTTAGCCATATTAAATAAGATAAGTCTCTAGTTTAAAATATGGAAAACCTTGTGTTAGATACTTACTTCAATTTTCATTATAATCTAAAATGAACTGTTATTATTCATCCTACTCTACTGATTATCAGCCACACATATAATATATTTTGAAAATAGTTGCCAGGCAGTGGTGGCACATGCCTTTAATCCCAGCACTTGGGAGGCAGGGGCAGGCTGATTTCTGAGTTCAAGGCTAGCCTGGTCTACAGAGTGAGTTCCAGGACAGCCAGAACTACACAGAGAAACCCTGTCTCGAAAAAACAACAACACAAAACAACAACAACAAAAAAGAAAATAGTTAAAAAATTTCCACTGTTGAAGAATATTTTAAATTATTGCTATGATTTTCATTCTGGTTGACCAAATATAGTACATTTGTCAATAGAGGATGATTTTGAACTAAACATTAACACAGAAGAAAAAATATTATTTGTACCTTGTGAATAAGCATGGCTACTTTACTGATCAGTAGTGTTTTTATCCTATTGTGATAGAGACAACATTAATATGTTTTGCAATTCACAAAAGACCCCGCAACTGGACAAGTTGACCTGCTATGATAATGCCAAAAACCATGAATTTTAAAGTAAATACTAAATGTCAGTTCAGTCCACTCTATTTCATCAATATTGAAGAATACACAACAGCAAGTGACAGCTGATGACTTGGCAACTTGTATTGAAATCCGTTGATTAATGACAGATTACATTAACTGAGTGTTTTACTCCAGTTGTGAGCCCATTAACTCGGAAAGTTGTCCTGCTCATTGGATCTCTAAAACAAATTCACTTTATCCTAGAATATTTTGATCTAGAAGAGAGATAATTTATTCTTTTGAAAACAAGGCTAATTTCAGAACTGACCTTTATAAATGGAATTGTAACACGTAATTTTGAGCAAGTTAGTTACTCTAGGATTTTGATTACTAATATGATGTAAAGTAACTTAAAAGGAAATTTCTATTTTAATTATTTTCTTTAAGTTGTTTAATGTTGGAGCAAGTATATTGACTCAGCAATTGGGAACAATTGATACTTTTGCAGGGGAAATAGGTTTGGATCCCAGCACCAACATGGTAGCTCAAAATTATCTCTCAGTTCAATTCCAGGAGATCTGAAACCATCTTCATACAGTCAAAGATACAAGGTCATTGTATCAATGTAACCAAAACACATGCATTACATAAAGTAAATAAATCTAAAAAATAAAATATATAAACCTTTACCCTTTCTTATAATTTACTTTTTATTTTCATGCTAACCAGTGAGTTCCCATTCATATATATCAAAAAATAAAAATACATTTAAATATTTCATAATTGTTATGAAAATATTTTTCCTTCTAAATCCCATTGATATATGGTAAATGGTTAACATATTTCACCTGCCTAAAAGATAAAAATATCTGGGTTTTATTTTTTTAGTAAGTTTGGAGTGAGATGCACAAAACCTTGCCTATCATTGGTCATCTATTGTATTCTGAACTCAAATTGTGAACATACATGCACACAAGTACACACATCCACATGATATAAAATAAATAAATACACACACACATATATATATAAACAAAAATTATCATAATATATACAACTAAAACTAAATAGAGTAAGAATATTCTTTCAGTTGGTGTGTATAGTACTTCTCTGTAGCACACAAGGTCCAGATTAAAACAAGAATATTGGGTTTTAAGTTTGAATTTTAAACTAGGATTTGTTGCTACCTCCTTCTTTGTTCAGAATGTTCAGTCTTGTTTGAACTTCATTTGAAACAAATTATTTAGTATTACACATTTCATTCTTGAAAAATGTCAGTTTTGATTATGGGGGAAGAAGATGACACAAACTTAATCAGTATTCACAATGAAAAGTAGTGCATTCAGTAAAAATGGAAATGCATCATTTTATGAAAATTTGTATAAATGATTTCTAATACAAGCTTAAGTGCACTGTCTATCATAGTATGAATGACCCACAGCTCTCTGATATAGTTGATCACAACAGACAGAGATGAATACTTAGAGTGAGACAATATTCTTTGGTTTATGTAGCCAGAACAAAAGTCCTGGGAATGTTTTTAGTTACTTTCAGAGAGGTTCTACACACTTTAAATATGCTATTCAAGAATATTTTGCTATGATTTAGCAAAATTATCACCTTTTGATGTTTCAAAGGGTGGCCTTCAGTTCTCAACACTCATACCAGGTGATTCTCAAATGGCTGTAAATGTAGCTGGAACAGATCTAATGTCCATGTTTTGCCTTTTACAGAATCAGCTCGTATGTGCTACACATACATACTTACAACCAAAAACATAAAAGAGATGCATATATTTTTTAAGACAGAAAATCTCTGACAAGATGTGTTCCCCTTTCCCCATATCCCCCCACCCAGGAACCCCAAGTCCCTCTTCCTGTTTCTATGAGGATGAGTTCCCACCTCCCCACTCAAGAATTTTCCCACACTGGTGCATCCAGCCTTCACTGGACCAAGGACTTAAGCTCTGTACCCCATTTTTAATAGGGTTATTTGGTTGCCTGGAGTCTAATTTTTTGAGTTATTTGTATATATTGGATACTAACCAATATCCAATACAAATATACAAATCTGATGTAGGTTTGGAAAAGATCTTTTCTCAATCTGTTGGTTGCCATTTTGTCCTATTGATAGTGTCCTTTGCCTTACAGAAGATTACAATTTCATGAGGTCCTATTTGTCAATTCTTGATCTTAGAGCATAAGCCACTGGTGTTTTGTTCAGGAAATTTTCCCCAGTGCCCAAGTATTCAAGGGTCTTCCCCACCTTCTAATCTATTAGTTTCAGAGTGTTTGGTTTTGAGGTCAGAGATGATGATTCCCCCAGAAGTTCTTATATTGTTGCACAGAGTTTTTGCTATTCTGGGTTTTTTGTTAGCCCAATGAATTTGCAAATTGCTCTTTCTATCTCTATGACAAGTTGATTTGGAATTTTGATGGGGATTGCATTGAATCTGTAGATTACTTTTGGCAAAATGGCCATTTTTACTATATTAGTCATGCCAATCTATGAGCATGGGAGATCTTGCCATCTTCTGAAATCTTGGATTTCTTTCTTCGGAGACTTGAAATTCTTGTCACACAGTTCTTCCACTTGTTTGATTAGATTCACACCAAGTTATTTTATATTATTTGTGACTATTGAGAAAGGTGACATTTCCCTAGATTCTTCCTCTGCCTGATTATCCCTTGAGTAGAGGAAGGCTACTGATTTGTTTTAATTAATTTTATATCCAGCCACTTTGCTGAAGTTGTTTATCAGGTTTAGGAGTTCTCTGGTGGAAGTTTTAGGGTCACATATATACTATCATATCACCTGCAAATAGTGAAATTTTCATTTCTTCCTTTCCTATTTGTATTCCTTTGACTTCCCTTTGTTGTATAATTGCTCTGGCTAGGAATTCAGTACTTTATTCAATAGGTAGGGAGAGAGTGGGCAGCCTTGTCTAATACCTAATTTTAGTGAGATTGCTTCAAATTGCTCTCCATTTAGTTTGATGTTGGCTACTGGCTTGCTGTATATTGCTTTTACTATGTTCAGGTATGGGCCTTGAATTCCTGACCTTTACAAAACATTTTTTTTTGAGTTTGTTTATATTGTGGATTAAGTTGATGGATTTCAGAGTATTGAACTATCCCTGCATTCCTGGGATAAAGCCTACTTTATATGATGGATGATTGTTTTGATGTGTTTTTGGATTCTGTTTGAAAGAATTATATTGAGTATTTTTGGCTTGATGTTCATAAGGGAGATTGGTCTGAAGTTTTCTTTCTTTGTTCTGTCTTTGTGTGGTTTAGGTATGAGTGCTGCTATATCTTTAGAGGTTATGGGACTATTTAATGATTTATCTGCTCCTGATTTAACTTTGGTACCTGGTATCTGTCTAGAAAACTGACTACTTCATCCAGGTTTTTCAGTTTTGTTGAGTATATGCTTTTGTAGTAGGATCAGATGATTTTTTTTTAATTTCCTCAGTTCCTGTTTTTATGTCTCCCTTTTCAGTTCTGATTTTATTAATTTGGATATTGTCTATGTGCCCTCTTGTTAGTCTGGCTAGGCGTTTATCTATTTTGTTGATTTTCTCAAAGAACCAGCTTCTGGTTTTTGTTGATACTTTGTATATTCACTTTGTTTCAACTTTGGTGATTTCAGCCCTGAGTTTGATTATTTCCTACCTTCTACTCCCCTTGGGAGTATTTGCTTCTTTTTTTTCTAGAGCTTTCAGATGTGCTGTCAAGTTGTTAGTGTATGCTCTCTCCAGTGTCTTTTTGTTGGCACTTAGAACTATGAGTTTTCCTCTTAGCACTGCCTTCATCAAGTACCACAAGTTTTAGTATGATGTGTCCACATTTTCATTAAATTCTAAAAAGTTTTTAATTGCTTTCTTCATTTCTTCCTTGTAAGTCATCATTGAGTAGAGTGTTGTTCAGTTTCCATGTATATGTGGACTTTCCATTGTTTTTTGTTATTGTTGAAGACCAGCCTTAGTCCATGGTGATCTGATAGGAATCAAGGGATTATTTCAATCTTTTTATATTTGTTGAGGTCTGTTTTCTGACAAATTATATAGTCAGTTTTGGAGAAGGTAACATGAGGTGCTGAGAAAAAGGTATATTCTTTTGTTTTAGGATGAAATGTTCTATACATATCTGTTGAATCCATTTGATTCATAACTTCTGTTAATTTCATTGTGTCTCTGTTTAGTTTCTGTTTCCATGATCTGTTCATTGCTGAGAGTGGGGTGTTGAAATCCTCCACTAATATTGTATGAGGTGCAAAGTGTGTTTTGAGCTTTAGTAAAGTTTCTTTTATAAATATGGTACCCTTGCATTTGGATCATAGAAGTTCAGAATTGAGAGTTTATCTTTATAGGTTTTTCCTTTGATAAGTATAAAGTGTTCTTCTTTGTCTTTTTTGATAGCTTTAAATTGAAAATTGATTTAATTCGATGTTAGAATGGCTACTCCAGCTTTTTTCTTGTGACAATTTGCTGGGAAAATTGTTTTCCATCCTTTTACTCTGAGGTAGTGTCTGTATTTGTCACTGAGGTGTGTTTCCTGTAGCAACAAAATTCTGGGTCCTCTTTATGTATCCTGTCTGTTAGTCTACATCTTATCACTGGGGCATTAAGTCTATTGATGTTAAGAAATATTAAGAAAACAGGATTGTTGCTTCCTGTTATTTTTGTTATTAGAGGTATAATTATGTTTGTGTACTATCTTCTTTTGGGTTTGTTGGAAGACTACTTTCTTGCTTTTCCTAGGTTGTAGTTTTCCTCCTTGTTTCCTTCTATTATCCTTTGTAGTGCTGGATTTGTGGGAAGATATTGTATAAGTTTGGTTTTGTCATGGAACATCTTGGTTTCTCCATCTATAGTTACTGAAAGTTTTGCTGGGTATAGTAGTCTGGGCTAGTATTTGTGTTCTCTTAGGGTCTGTATGACATCAGTCCATGATCTTCTGGCTTTTAAAGTCTCTGGTGAGAAGTCTGGTATAATTCTTATAGGTCTGCCTTTATATGTTACTTAAACTTCTTACTGCTTTTAGTATTTTTTCTTTGTTTTGTGCATTTGATATTTTGATTATTATGTGACAGGAGGAATTTCTCTTCTGGTCTAGTCTATTGGAATTCTGTAGGCTTCTTGTATGTTAATGGGCATCTTTTTCTTTAGGTTAGGAAAGTTTTCCTCTATAATTTTGTTGAAGGTATTTACTGGCCCTTTAAGTTGGGAATCGTCACTCTCATCTATACCTATTATCCTTAGGTTTGGTCTTCTCATTGTGTCCTGGACTTCCTGGTTATTTTGGGTCAGTATTTATTTATTTATTTATATATTGCATTTTCATAGACATTTGTGTCAATGTTTTCATTGCTACCTTCTGCACATGAGATTCTTTCTTCTATTTCTTGAATTCTATTGGTGATGCTTTTGTCTATGACTCCTGCTCTCTTTCCTTGGTTTTCTATCTCCAGGGTAGCCTCCCTTTGAGATTTCTTTATTGTTTCTACTTCCATTTTTAGATTCTGAATCATTTTGTTTAATTCTTTCATCTGTTTGGTTGTGTTTTCTTGGAATTCTTTAAGGCATTTTTGTGTTTCCTCTTTAAGGGTTTCTACCTATTTACCTGTGTTCTCCTGTATCTTTATTTATGTCCTTCTTAAAGTCCTTTATCATCATCATGAAAAATGATTTTAATTCTGAATCCTGCTAATCTGGTTTGATGGGTTGTCCAGGACTTGCTATGGTGGGAGAACTGGATTCTCATGATTTCAGATAACTTTGGTTTCTTTTGCTTATGTTCTTGTTCTTGCTTTTTGTCATCTGGTTAACTCTAGTGCTACCTGCACTCACTGTCTTTGACTGGATTCTGTCTTTCTAGTTGTCTTGCTTGTGTCAGAACTCCTTAGAGTCCAGATGTCTCTGTTATCCCATGATCTTGAGCTCTTGGGTGGAAAAGCTCTTGGGACTCAGGCTGCCTCTGGCATCCTGAAACCCTGCTACTCTGAATGTAGTGGGTCCTCTAGGGTGGTTCAGGATATGGTGTCTTTACAGGATCAGACTAGTTAGGTTTCTTCTACTGCCAAAAGGACCAAGAGAGGGGCAGAAGGGAAATGGTATTCCTGAGGTGCAGGGTTTGGGTGGCTGATGGGTCCTTAGTGCCCCAGGCTCCCAGTTGCAGCTCTGGGAAGTAGGGGTCTAGGAGAGGGTTCTTGCCCAATGCTGTGAGTGGAGTGGCTCCTCTAAGATGGCTCAGCATATCGTGCCTTCACGGGAGCAGACCAGCTAGGTGTCTGCCCCAGTCAAAAGGACTAATCAACACATTTTATTGTATATGTTCCATCCATCACTTTTAGTAAAGGCAGTAGTGTTTTATATGATTAGCAAATCCCACTTTTTATGAAGCATTTAAGATCTGCTGGATTTTATATGTTAATTATATACCAATTTTAATAATTATAATTTGATGAACTAGGTAAATAATTCAATTAGTAAAGTTTTTGCCTTGGAATAATAGTGGAAAATGCAAAACATAGGGGAGGATGAGATTGTGCTTCTTCTAACATGGTCTCAGAAGTTAATAAGATACATTCTTCTGGATCTCTTTAGGCTTAGAAATTATTGTGTCTTAACTCAGAACATGTATGCACTTTGTAATATATTTTAATCAGATGTCTTGAATATGGCTGTAGTATACACATAGGCTCTAAAATCAATGAATAATGTGAAAACTTGTTCTCATGGGAAATACTGTGAAAACTTAAAGATACAAAGCCACCCTTCCTGGTTTTAAGGTGCCAAATAAGATTAAGATCTGACAAATATCAAAATATAAAGAGGCATTGTACTTGCACATTCTGATATGTTCTCATGTATAGGTAATATATTTCCAAACTGTATTAAATGAAATATAGAGTCCATTGTTTCATATTGCTTTAAGTTAGCATCAATAAGCAAAAACTAGGTTCTTAAATCAATATATTTTATTTCTATGGGCTACCATCCTAATTTCTGGAACCCTAAAGAAACCTTCCTCTCTAGGACAGTTTTTTGATGTTATCATACTTATTGGGTTACTCTGACAGTTTCATACTTTGATTTAAAACCTGATTTATGGTCTCTAATGAACAATCTAAATTTTAAGTCTCTCTTTTTTTCTCCAATTTTGCCTTATTCTGATCTCTCTCAAAAAGGACATAGACAACTCTAATCACTGAAAACACAGTTGTTTCTATGCTGATAAGCAAAGCTAGATCATGTTGAATCTGGATGCAGTTTGTCATTATGCTTCTCTTCTCTTTTATTGTTCTTTAAATTAAATACTGTATCTATTTAGACTCTAGGGACCTTTTAGTTTGTATCTTATACTATGTTAGTTCCACCAAAGCTGTTCAACTAGTACCACTGGTCATTTTTTTTTTTTTGGCATTTTGTCAGCCCTGACTTGGCCCCTCCAGCTTGCTCTGCTTCTGAACAGGTTTAGGCCTTCATTCAGGTCTACCAGCCAATAGTCTCTGGTCCATGTGCCCTGCCATGCTTGGTTATAGTTGTACCTGTCTCCAGACAGTGGGCTGGGGACTAAATTGACTCAGATTTAGCTGCAGTTCTTCTCTGCAACCCTTAGCATAACCTGTGCTTTCTACCAAGCAAAGTGCTGGATTTCCAGAGCATCATGTAGTTCTTGAGAAAACAGCAGCCTCTGTTTCAATCAGCAGCCAACCTAGTTTGCAAAACCTCCCCAGGCCTTCTTCTGGTCCCAAGCAGCAGTAGCTTGAAAGCCACATTTGTGAGGAGGACTGGGGTTGTGCCTCTCTCTAGTAACTTGTCTCAGTTTTGTTTTATTCCCATGTAAGGTGTGTCAAAATGAAGTAGATCTAATTTAGTCTTATCCCTGACTAGTTTGCAAATAAATGAGATTCAGACTATGGTTTATTTTATTTGGCTTTGACAATTACTGGATTAATCTACTCTTCTAGCTGGCTAGCTCCAGTATACCCCAGATACTTGCTATTTCTCCTTCTGATGTGCAAATGGTTATTCTCCCTTCTTAGCAGCTTAAATGATTTTAAGGAGAAGATGAATGGAGAAGAAACCACCATGGTTTAGGTGAGAGTCATGAAAATGTGGCTGTGAGGGCTGGTCAATTGGAGTTCAGAGAAGCCCAGTTGAAATTTAGTTACTCAGGGATATCCTTAGAAAATATATTCTACTAGTGTAGTTGGTACTTACCTGCCCAGATTTTGTGCTGTTTGAGGCAAATGTAAATGATAAAAGTTGTGTGCCTTTTATCTAGGAACTGAATGATCAAAGTGGGATAGAAAATCTGGATTGGAATTAAAATTTCTACAACACAACAAACCCACAAACGACCATACAGCTTATTAAAGACAGAACCAACAATATAAACAGTCACTTTATTTTTTGCATCATTAGTCACTTTGATTCACTGTGTCTTACAGTATTTCTGGGAAACCAAATAACGAGAACATTCTTCTGTGGTCCTTTCTAAAACAAAACTCTTAAAGTTTATCATTGTCTCCAAATTTACCCTTGCAGCCTAGAATTACTCTCCTTAGTAACTGAATTATTTAAGTCTATTGAATATTTAGTGAGCAATGTCACCAAAAAAATTTTTATTAACCACAAGATAAAGGTTCACACATGAATTATGGGCAAAAAGAGAAGCACAAAGCAGAGAAAAATCATAGCCTCAGGGCTTTTAGTTATCATCCTGTCCCAACTTTCTGTACCGTGTTCCTCTTGGCTTGGAATCTGGCATAGTGAATTATGTCCTGATTGTCTCAAAGCAAAATGACTTCACTTCTGTTTCTTCCTAGGTTACAATGTCATTGCTAGTTTAGGAGTGAAATCAGTATGCCAGCCTTAAAGGATCTGTCTTTCTTGTAAGAAGTAAAAACCAGGATTCTCTTGCATGTTTTCAGTTTCATGTTTACAAACTGCTACCATTTAAGTTAGGTAGATTGCCCTAACTTATATACCATATAGAGCAATTTCTTAGTAACAGCACTGCACTTTCTCTTCAAAAGATTAAGTGGACTTTACTCACTGCCTTTATGGACTGACATTTTCTCTTGTGTATCATTCATTTCAGATCCCGGGAAAAGTTACCCTTGTGAGAAGGAACAGGCCCATTGCTGTTCTCTGTGTAACTTTTAGCAGAAACTCTGAATGTCTCTGATACTTCCATTTCATGTTCTACATGTTCATTTTATATATTGGCTATGACTAGTAATGCACAATTAAAATGTATCTATCTACACCTTCACTCTCGTTAAATACACCTTTATGTATTTTTTGAGACTCTCATACATATGAGACATATTGAAAATATTCAGACCAGACTCCCCTCTCAATTCCTCTCAGACACAGTACCTACCTCTTCCCAATTTCATGTTTTTATGACTTAACAAATTGTGGATGTGGTTCTGTCCACTGGAGGAGCATGATGAACTTACCAGTCCATCATGAATAGACTTGAACAATCCATGATGGTGAGTTTCTGGGTGCATTGGTCCTTTATTCTCCAAACAACTCTATTCTGCTTCAATATTCCACTACTACTTTTACAATGTCTCGATTTCATCTTTTCCAAAAGTCATTACTCCTTGGGGGAGGGGATATATAAGGTCTATTTATCACTGAGCATCCAAAGACACTTTGTTCATATATGAATTGAATTCCTGCATTAACTTCTGTCTTCTGCACAAAGAAAATCTTGTGAGTTCTCAGTACTTCACTGATATTTGAATATAGAAATATGAGTTTATAGTGAAGTTTTATAGTATATCCACTTGTGAAAATAATATGCTTTTGCCTGGGGATCCAAGAGCACTGAAACAGCACCAATTTATTCCTATTTTAACAACATGTATTGTCACGCCCCCGCTAGATCAGCAAGGAAGACGCGACAAACCGGATCCTTCTCAACAGCCTTTATTGGAAGCACTCTTTTAGATTTCTGGGAGAGACCTCGAATGCCCAGCACGGGCTGTTTATATACCCTCATCCCTGGGCGGGGCAAAGCGCATGGAGGTGCTTGATTGGTCAATTTGCAGTGCCTCATATGCATACACCTCAGCATACCCCGCCCGGGAGGGGGTGATTGGCCAGGTTCATGGTACCCTAGTGGTACCTCATTTGCATGCCCTGTTCCGGAGCGTGCATGCATGTGCACGCACATCTTTGCCCATCAAGTCAAAGCACTGTCAGCCACTTTGAGTCAGTGGTGCTGCTTTACTCAGCCTACAAATCTGCGGTGCCATTTAGTCAGCTGACAGATCTGTGGCTCCGTTTCATTCAGCCGTCAGGTTGGTGGCTTACAATGTATTAATGTAAATTGGTTTGTGGGCACACTTGGCTTTGTTTATGTGTGGAGAATAAACGTCAATAAAAGATGTCATCTTCAATTTTTCTAGAATTCTTTTTCTGGCCTATTTTTTGGAAGCTAGAGCTAACTCTTTTCCTGCTATGTTTACCTGCAAGTTATTCTCAAAGATTCCTGTCTTTGACTTTGGAACACAACTATATGTCATGTTTAGTATTATACAAGTGTTCAGAACAAAACCTTAATTTTAACAAGTGTTTATTGAGAGATTGTTTTGGGCTGCATATTATTTTAACCAGTATTTGACATTTAATGTGAAAAGATGAGTGCTTTCATCCTTCCTGAGCTGATAATAATGAAATGAAGGAACATATTTGTGAGATTTGTTTGGTTCAGTGAGAACATACAAAGGGAATTTTTCTAATGTAATTTTTGAGTGTCTTATAACTGAACAAGTGATTAAATGAGGTGAAAAGATAAACCTTTGTTCATAGATGGCAAATGAAGTGAACAGTAATGAAGGACTTATGAGAGATAACCTTGCAAGCTTAATGACCTCGGTTGGATCCTAGTACACCCATGGAGAACTAATAATGCTGTGCACTTATAATTTCTGCATTGATAACTTAAAGACTTATAGGCTCTGGGGATTACTGTTCACCCACCATAGCCTGCTAGAAAGTTCCAGTATCCTCTGAGAAATCCTATTTTACCAACAAGGACAATATTATCTGAGGAGTGACAAACAAGTTTGATTGCTAGTTGTTAAACTCAAAGTGTTATAAATGTGAGGCTCATATGCGTATTAGAGGATTACATCTGCATAAATGGCAAATATTAGCATTGGAATTCTGAGTGACTTGTCAAAGAAGTCATTATACAGTGTTCCACAATCCTGACTAAGAAAGAACAAAAGGGATGTGGCCATAACTAAACAGAATAGGGACTAATGGTAGAACTTCTGCTTTTACTGTGTGAGATTGCCTAATAGATATATAGTATCATTCCTTGGTCTTATTTGTTCTCTCTGCATTCTGCCTTTTGCATAATCTCTTGTTGTCCTTATTTTGCTCACCAACAGTTATTATTAGGACTCTACAAAAAGTGTAAGAGGAAGATTCAGTGCAATTAGCGTGGATTGAGACCCACGTTCATTATATGAAACATGCTTGGCAATGGCTGTACAGAATGGCAAATTCTGAGTGGCCAAGGAGACAGGTTTGGAATATTATACATGAATTGGCATTTTAATAGCCTACTCTACTCCTTATTACTTCTAAAAAAAAAAACCTTAGAAGTTGAAAGCAATAATACAGTGCTCCTCTGCATACATATTATATGTTAGTCCCCTACGCACTCTTGGCACTGGCTTCCTGGCTCAGCACACATTTTATGACAAGACTTTCCTATCTGATTTGAAATGCCATCTTCAGTTTCTTCTTTTCCCTTCTTTTCTTCTGTCAAGTGCAAGTAGTTGACAGAAAATTAGTTGATTTAATGTAGTCTAAAATATATGTCTATTCTGACAGAAAGTATAAATATTTTGAGGAATCTTGCATAATATGGGGTATTTGAAGGTGAATGAACAGTTGGGATAAGAAAGAACAAACTGAAAGCCAAAGAGCGGAGGAAAAGAAGAGTGCTGGAAATTAAAGAATAGAGCAACTAGAGATCTGGAAGAACAGATTGCAGCACTGTGTGATGGAGTAAGCACACACTTTTCAGCCATAGCTTCCCAGTGAGTGTTTATCAAAGGCCAGACACTAAAAACCTAGCTAAGGTCAAGTCCATATAGCCCAAGAAAAAGGAGAATGGCGGTCTCTGTAGAGGAGCAGCACACATTTTTCTCTAAATACAGTTGTAGTTTGTCATGTTTGATTATTCCTGTATGATATCTCAGCATTAAACAGGTTGATGTTGTCAGTACCCAAGTCTTTAGGGGCTGTGGACAGACATCATTTTTAATTGGGCTCTTTTTCTTAAGACAGACTTGGGCTATGGAGTTTAGGACAGTGAATCATCACATATACAGAACTCTAGAGTTGATATTATACAGCCATAGGTTGGTAGAAACCTTGGGAGACAGTTGAGGAGAGGGGAAGGAAGGCAAATAGCAACCCGATTAAAATCTCTGTGGCACAAGTTTAGCTCAGGCAGTGAAGGGAATGGAGTGCCTAAAGACTAGCCACTTGTCACAAAATGTAAACTGTGCAATCTGATATGTATTAGCCTGAGGTACACATGAAACTCCAATTTTGAAGCAATGTGTCTGAAACTTCCACACTGTTATTCAATTCTAGTCCCTCCTCCCTCTCTCAGGGTGGGTAATGCAGAGTGGGTACTGGAAGTATTCATACCCATCACTAGTTCATCTTTACAGACCTCAGTCAGTTCTGTTACTGCCGCCCAAGTGTAAATGGCATTGGAGCCATACATTGTCTTACAGAAAACCAACCAGTGGATACATTACCAAAGCAAAACGAGTTTCCTCCTTCAACAGCTTCTAACTGCTAATAGCTCCTCTTCTCCTGGTTGGGTGGTGGGATCCTACCTATGCAAGAATTTTTACTGGCTAGATCATGAGTTGGACTCTACACTCTCTTTGATTTTGTGTATCAAACAACCTTGCTATGTTTAGCAGAAATCATTTCATAGCTCTCTTCTACATTCTCCAGCTCTCAAATTCTTTCTGTCCCTGTTTCTACCATATTCCCTTAAGACTCAGGGGCAGGAGTGATGGCTCAAGGGTGAAGAGCACTCGACTGCTCTTCCAGAGTTCCTGAATTCAATTCCCAGCAACCACAATAGAACCTATCATGACTGTCCTCTAAAAGACCCATCAAGAATCTGAAAAAGTCAGATGCAGATATTTGCACCCAACCAATGAGCAAAAGTTGCTGATCCCTATGGTTGAATTAGAGAAAAGCTAAAAGAAGCTAAGGAGGAGGGCAACCCTGTAGGAGGACCAGCAGTCTCAATTAACCTGGACCCCTGATATCTCTTAAACACTCAACAACCAAACAGGCAGCATACAACAGCTGATATGAGGCTCCCAACACACATACAGCAGAGGAAGGCCTGATCTGGGTTTAGTCAGAGAAGATACAACTAACCCTCAAGAGACTGGAGGTCCCAGGGATTTTAGAAGTATGATGGGGGGTTGAGGGGGACATCTCATGGAGACAGGGGTCAGAGAACAGGTATGAGATATGGAACAGTCAGACAGTGGACCAGAAGGAGAATAAAATTTGGCATTTAAAATAAATAAATTAATTTTAAAAAGTCTCAGATGGCAGAAAGTTTATATAGCTTAGTTTTCTAAATCTCTGTTTTGATAGTCACTTGTTTTTCAGAATTTTGAATATCTGTGAATTGCTACATTGACAAATACTCACTGCAAAAGATGTCACTCGGCCCATATGTGAGAAAAGCACAAATTTATGGACGTAACCATTGGTACTAAAAATATAAGATGCTAACATGATCTTTATTGAAACATTAGTATCACTCCACACAACTGATGATCTCTCTAATAACAGGCTCATTAGGTCCATGGTACCAGACACAGAATCATGTCTGTGCAGCAGGAAGTGACTATATATTTATATGGCCCCTTCTCAAACTGGTAAACTACCATTTAATTGACTCATAGGGAAAAGTATTCCAATACTTTATAATTTTCCTTTTATTTTTAATGCTATTATTATTGGTTTTATTTTATTTAATGTAAAAGTTTTCATAATGTTCTTCTTTGTCTTTATTGATACCTCTATATACTTTATTTATGGATATTGTTCAAATTTTTCAGTGTAGTTTTTATCTCCATATTTTTCTTTATTTTCATAACACCCTTCTTTCCCTGCATATGGTTTAAATTTACTTATAGTTCACTTTTCACTTTTAATTATTTCACACCTCCACTATCTTTCCTATTCAGTAGTAGTATCTTTATTTGTAAGTGTGTGTGTGTGTGTGTGTGTGTGTGTGTGTGTAAAATTGTCCACATCAATTCAGTATTAACATAATTTGTGGAGAGGGCTTTACAAGTGGGTATAAGCTAACTGAGAAGCGTTTTTGGAACAAAACACAGGTTTTCTACAAGAGGAATGATTATGAGCCCTGAAGTGGTGAGCCAGCTCTCTAGTATCAGTTTTAACTAACTTTGAACTTATATAACATCGATTAATTTTGTCACATTACTTTTTGTATACCTAAGTGATACAGTAACTGATTTTAGTTAATTTTTGGTATGTTTATAATGGCTTGGTATAGTTGTCATATGAGGAATTTTTTCTCTTATATTGATTATCAATTGAGGATTGTATCATCTCTATGAAAACCCCCACATTAAAGGAAAACAATGCATCAACCAATAAATTCATTACCCACAACACAAACATACCAGAATCAACTATCTCTGACCCATAATGGAAGGTAATGCAATAACATGTGTAGAAGTAAGATAGGAAACAAATTGCTCCTCACTGTTAATGAGAAGATTCTACGCTTAAAAAGACTACACATTCCACTAGAAAATCATGAGATCTGTTGAGTACTTTTCATGATATCCAGAAGTATACAAAAATTCACAACCATCTTCAATGATCCAACATCCTCTTCTGTCCTCTGTAGGGACAACACCATCAAGTAATTCTTGAAAGACAGGTTTTCATGCACCACCAACAACAACACCAAACCAAAAAATAAAAACAAAACAAAAAAAATTCCTGAGAAAAAAATTAAAATTTTTTGGTCAATGTCAATAAAACAAACAAACGAACAAATAAAAAAAAAAAAGAAAGAAAAAGAAAAACACAAATCAAAATCCTAGGTAGAAACAAAATCAATGAAGTAAAGACTTCTATAATAAAAACTTTATTTAAGCTGGGTGGTGGTGGCACACACCTTTAATCCCAGCACTTGGGAGGCAGAGGCAGGTGGATTTCTGAGTTCGAGGCCAGTGAGCTACGCAGAAAAACCCTGTCTCAAAAAAACAAAAACAAAACAAAAAAACTTTATTTAATTGAAGAAGGTAATTTAATAAAGCACTGGATGATAGAACAATCTTTTAGTCGTATAAAGATGAATTAATATTGTGAAATTCTGGATATAGTACCAGAAGTACCATAAAGTTTCAAACCTGAGGGAAAAAAATAATGCCGAAAGCATCAATAACTGACTCTCAAAATATATTTTAGAATCATAGGAACAAAAGAGTGTAGCCCTAACATGAACACAGACGTACAGAAAATATGCCATGATGCAAGCATAGGTAATTATTTCCTGTAAAATATACTAACAGCACAAAAATGATGGCAAGATTTGAAAAACGGGATGATATAAATAAATTATGAGGCAACAATAGTCATTTAATATTCAAATCCAAATGGAGTGCTTCTTCATTTGTTCATTCATTAAACCATTTGCCATCTGCAACAAGATGTACTCAGAAAGTATAATATGGGTCTGGGTTATAAAATCTCTTTTATTACTTTAAAAGCCAAAAACTCACTTCCATCTATTTCCCATTTCCCAAAGGTGAGATAGTCTCTCATAACAGCACCACCAGCTAGACAGTAGGTATTTAAATACACGAGACTATACAGGACACCGTGCCTCTAAAGCACAACATTAATCATTTTAAACATACAAAGAGCTATGTGTTAATCCCATATTTAGTTGTTGGATGCAAGGCTTAGAAATTTAGATAGTTCAATTATGAATGATTTGCTATTGCCTTAGAATGCAAATGTTTGTTACTTACACGATCATAGCAATATCGCATTAAAATTCAGTAGCCTCAGAAATAGGATTGACCAGAAAGATCCATAAACAACTATGCCAAGAAATAATTTTGAAGAATATATTTGTGTACTTACCTCTCTTGTTTTGAAATTGTTATCCCACTCGTCTTATCGCTACTTTATGGCCCTTTTCCTTAATTATTATAGTCATACACACACATGAGTGTAATAAAGCCTATTGAGTCTCGTTAGTGTTACTTGTATGTATATGTTTTCAAGCTTTGGTATTTGATAACTAATCAGTAATCTGATCCTTGAGAAAGACCAATTGTCCCTCTTTCAGAAATTCATAATTTTCTGTTGTTTCTTTTTCTATGGGTGGGGCCTCATAAGATGTTTTTGTTCTATGTTAACATGTCTATTGGCAATCAGCTCCCTTTCAGGTAATTATACTATTGAGATTTCCTTGGTATAGTGTCCCTATTATTTCCAGGAGACATCTCATAACAGAATTCTTGGTATTTTGGCTATTACAGTTTTTCTGACCTCTTATTCAAAATTTTCCCTTAATATAGAGTCTTTTTGTTGCTGTAGTTATTGTTGTTATGTTGTTTTTTGTATTTTTTGTTTAATTATTTTTGAGTGTTTTTAGATTCTGGATATTAATTTAATAAAAAGTCATTTTCCCAATATTAATTATTCCAACCACGAACATTGGGGTTGGACAGTGGGCTTTTGCATTTTCTACTGTCTTTTTCAATTTCTTTCTTCAGAAAGTTAAAGTTTTTATTACACAGTCTCATCACTTCCTTTTCCAGGTTTATACCAAAATATTTTGGGTTTTGAGTCATGTGCCCTTTCTTTCTCTCTCCCCTATACTGCTCATATTTTTCCTGTTGTGCAACCCTGATATCAATCATTGGGTTCAGTAAACTTCCCAGAGAACAAATTCCCAATGAACCTGCCTTTAATACAATCTAACCTGTTTTAAATTGGCTCATTTCACCAGCAACAAAGAAATAAATTTTCACCTCTCAATCATTGAAATGAGCCAATTCAAACTAGATTACAGTATATTAGAGGCAGAATTAATTAAGTGGTTGCTCCCAGGCAGGGGAGTTCACAAGGACAGAGTCCAGAGATGTGAGCAATGGGAAACTGAGGAGGGAGCAGGGAAGGGTGTCAACCAAGAGAAAGAAGAGGAGAAGCAAAGGATAGAGAGACTAAAATGTCTGGATTATATAAGAAAGAGCCTCTGAAGGAAAGGCAGCCCAGCTCCTGGC